>NW_024063511.1:0-600000 GCF_006381635.1 Hibiscus syriacus | reverse complement strand
ACAATGAGAACCTAGAAGCATTTGAAACAAACATGTGTGATAATAGATATATTTTGACAATTGATTAGATTTCAATTTCAAATTTTAAATTCACCTGAGAATGTTATCGTATTAACTTTTTTCCTAATATGTTTGAGTCTGGATAATTTTTTCTGCAGTTAATTTCATCTAATTCAATTTAAATAGTAAAAAAAATAATTTATTCATCTTTTTATTCAATGTTATCCTATTTTTTAATATCGTAATCAAAACAAACATTACAAATTTTAAGGTTGTTTATATAAAAAAAGGTTTTTCATATATAGGATTTAATTTTGAGGAATGTAAATAAGTTTAGTATGTTTAATTAAGATAGTTAAACAAGAATTAAGTAATTTCAGTGATTAAATGGACGATTATTCTTAGAGATCTTAAGTTCAAGCATTAGAAATTATAAAAGTATTTAAGTTTCTCTTGCCAATTGTAATCTCTGTTGCGAAATACGGCTATTGGATATAACAAAATCTCAACTGATAATTTGAGAAAATAAAAATGAAGATAAAGAATACAAATTTACGTGGAAAACCCTAAATAATATAGGGTAAAAACCACGGGAAAAGATAAAATAATTTCACTACGAGAAAATAGGAATTACAATTTCTCTCGATCTAACAAGGAGAAAATAATAACAATTCTCTCTGATAAAATGAGAAAACAACTCTCAAGAAACTCTCTAATTCTCTAGTATTGGGGAGAAAACTATAATGATTTGAGATGATTTTGAAGTTAAATGGATTAGGATATTTATAGTTGAAACTTAAAGACTAATATTGTAAATATCCTAAAATACATTGACTAAATTGGATAATTTTTCCTTGTCAATTTTCAATTAAAATGTGCTGCCAATTTTGCCAATTTGGACATCGAATTCACTCACTTTGCAACTGTCAAATTTTAACTTGGACTTTCAACAAGCTCATCTCAAATGGTTGAAAATCTTTATAATAATACTATTATAATCATCTTGATTAATAAAAAATTAGGATGGTTGAATACTAATCAAATTTGATAAGTTCGATATCAATTAATTTTATATATTTTTTTTTGGAAAATGTAAGTTAAATCAATTTTTTTAATAATACAATTGAATTTATAATAAAAACATTTAATTGATTTCAAATAATAATTTTATTTTATTTTTAAAAATAATATTATAATATCCTCCTATATTTTTTAATGTATATTTATGAGGCAAGAACAATCAGTTCCCTGTTGATCATATTATTTTGGACAGCCCGTGTCCACGTGCTGTTGATAAAACTAAAATCTTACGGCCGATATGTAGAGTTTAATGTGCAACTATCTTTTTCTTAATTCTAATGAACTTCTAGAAAGACTAATTAAATTACGTTTTTTATTCTTTTCATATATAGCAAAAGGAATTTACACGTAGGAATATCTATGCATGCCGCGGTTTCGCTATCAACTTGGCAGCCAAGGGCCCCACCCGAATAAAATACGAAATAATTAATAGATTTTCATTAAACTAAAAAAGCCAGATATATAAGGGTAAACTACACAAATCATCATTCAAATTTATTCATATTCTTATTTTGGTACTCAAGTTCAAAACTTTTCAATTTAATAACTAAATTTTATACATCAATTTTTTTATGACTCATCGATTAATTACTAACAGAGTGATGACAGGACATTTCAAATTAATTTTTTCCCACTTGTTTAACTTTTCAACTTTCTAATTTTTACGTCTGTTTTCTTTTCTAAATTTCTTTTACTCTCTTATTTTCAAACTCATTTTTTGTAACGCAATTAAATCATTACTTTTAACTCGCATCGAAACATCAAACCATCAGTTTATCATAAAAAATTAATTAAAAAAGAAGAAAGGATAAAGAGAAGGTGAAGAGATTGAATCAATGTATGAATCAAACACATGTTTCAACATCTTATTAAACAAATTCTAAGCATCTTTCATATTTCTAAACTTTACAAATCAATTAATTAATAAGTTTAAAAAAAATATTTGTCAGATATTTCGTCAAACGATTCTAAAGTTAAATATCTCAATTTTAACCGTGTAACCATAGAATTTTAACGTACATCTTCGGTTAAAAACAACTCTCTTGTTCAATCAATTATCCCTTTTTAATATACCATCAATCGTCGAGTTATATAAAACATAATCTCACATATACATTCGATCAAACAATCGACATGCATACAAAGCCATCAAACTATTCTACAAAAATAAATTAGACCCGGAACTCTCCATCTTTAATACATTATTTCATTTCCTAAACGTAATCGATAACAAGCTTAAAGCACAAAAAAAACAACGAAAATTTATCAAAACCCTACTTTTAAGCATCAAATAGCGAACGATAAAAGTTTGTTGTATGTCACATCCATCATGAACCCTAAATCAATTTTATTAAAATATAGATTTTACATTCTTCTTAAATCTTCAACTCTATGCCTATGTTCATACATTTCTTGGATTGAGTTCTTAGAGAATGACATATAAAAACTAACATTAGTTAAGGCTCTTGACACTACGATGTTTGTTCTTTGAGAAAATTTAGGGTTTAGTTTAGGTTTTTTTATGTTTTTCCTGTAATTATTTTTTATGTGGATTTTATTATAATTAATTTTTTTTTTCGATAAATATATTTAAAAATTAGTTTATTAGGTCAGGTTATAATACCGTGAAATTAACGGGTGAGTGTCCAAAAAATTTAATGTATATAGTTCGGTTATTAAAATCAAATTGTTTAAATTAAATGATTAAAATAAGAGTTAAAAGAAAATTGAGTGATGACTTATGTAGTTTACCCGATATAGTGCCTACCATTAGCCATTAAGTTGTGCTAATCCTTTGTCGCCTTTCTTTTTTAATGTTATATTTTTAAAAAAAGTAAATAAAATCTTCATTTTGGGACCAATTGGTTTATAATTATTGAGAAGAAAGGAATTTTAAGAAAAGGATTCTCTGATAAAATTTCCGTTTGTTACCTGAGCAAATCTCGGGAAGGAAAACTTATTTTTATTTTCTCCTGTGTTGTGAAGCTTTCTTTAGAGAATCTGAGTTAACTCGCTGCGCTTACTCTGTACGAACGCCCTTTTGTTCCCTTTTCTTGTTCTTTGATTTCCATTTCTAGAATTAGATTTTCTTTTGCTTGTTTTCTTTAATTTGCTAAGATTTGTGTGTGGTAATTAGTGTCTAAGGAAATTCTAGGTTGATTGCTAAGATATGTTGAAGCTTCTTTTATCGTTGTTGTTATAGTTAGGGATTCTGTGTTCGGATTCATTTCTCTGACAAATTAGATTTGTGTTTTTAGCTTATTTTCATGGCGATTTTAACTTTCTATGAGTATTTGCCGGCGTTTTTCTGCTAGGAGTTAATTTGTTCTAATAAGTCTAGAAATAATTGAATTATAATCTTAATTTCATGTTTGATGGTTGTGATTTGCTGAATCATTGTTCTGCGCAGAATTTATAAGCAAAAGTGTGCTTTTTGTCATCTTTGGTCCTTTTCTTCAATTGCTTTATCTTTAAGCATTTTTCTCATTTTTCTATATTATTTTGTATACAAATCGATGTTTCCAGCAATTAGTGCTTGAGATTCTAAGTTGTAAGTGCTTAATTAGTGCTTAATTAGAATGGGATGTTAACTAGAGTCTATGGGATTGGAATGAGTTGCTTATCGTGTAGATCTTGATTTAGTGGTCTATGCATGCTGCTCAAAGTATTATTGAGGTTTGAATGTCAATCTACATAAAGTTACAGAACTGATGTACAAAACTTGGTTTCTTGCGAAGTCTGATTTTAGTCGTCTTGCTTCCTGTTTAAGTTAAAAATCTTTGGCTTTTATAATTCACTTTTTGCATCTTTGTATTGATTTTGGATTGGCTTCCTTTAAATCTGCAGGAGGAGGTGAGGATGTCGACTCCTGCAAGGAAGAGACTGATGAGAGATTTTAAGAGTTTGCAGCAAGATCCTCCTGGAATTAGTGGCGCTCCTCAAGATAACAACATTATGCTCTGGAATGCTGTTATATTTGGGTATATGATAAAACAAGAATGGAGTATCTGTATCTTTTAGATTAAGATTCAATAACATGTGCTAATGTCTATACTATGATGAATTTGCAGGCCTGATGACACCCCATGGGATGGAGGTAATGTAAATTCTGCTGCATATTTTGGTTTGAAGAATCAATTTGTCTATGGTTCTTGGGCTGGTTTGTTTGGTTGTCTCTTTAAAAGATTGCTATGTTAATCTATCTATTAGGCCCATAATGATGTTATCAGTTTCCCATATATTAATTGGTTAAATGCTTCCTCTGAATGGTTTTCTGAATGATGAATTTATTATGTTTTGGCCCAAAGATAGAATTAGAGATTCTGTGAATTGTATGAGCTGATACTTAATGCAAAAGGCTGAAGGTTGGATTTGTTCAATGGGGAGTGACATTTTTAATTGTCCTGTAGACTTATTTATCACGTGAATAAGTGACGCAGAAGTGGAACAATCTCTACATGGACTAGAGCCTTAGTAAATCTTTAAATTCAATGACTCTACGATTTTGGTAAGGATTTTCTTCGGAAGATGGCCATAAGATCTCTGCATTTCGGATGGAAAATTGTCATGCTTATTTCTGATGTGGATTTTAGTTTGAATAGTAGAATTTTAGGATTATATAAGGTATAAGTTCGGATATTTTTCCCCAATATAATGTAGGTAAACTACTAACAACTATAAATTAATAATATCTGTCTGATAATTTTGACTCTTTTAGGTACGTTTAAGCTGACACTTCAGTTTACGGCAGATTACCCAAACAAGCCACCAACGGTTCGTTTTGTATCTCGAATGTTCCATCCAAATAGTAAGCCTCTAGACAAATCCTCTTTTTTTTTTTTCTGGATCCACATTTTCATCTTACATTTCATTTTGTTGCATGGCATGCAGCTTTTAAGCTTTTTATTACAAGCTTAAACTTTTTACACATCTGTGCAATAAGATAAATTTATCCTTTCTTGCATTTTAGGTGTAATACGTAGGGTGCAACTATAGCGTTTGTGCTTATGTCACTCGTCATGCCTTAAATTTTTATTAACTATACTTCTGAATGAGAAGATCTAATACTCAGAAAGTGCTTGGTACTTGTGATTTCTAAATGAGTAAACCTCTACTATGAAAGTGGGTTCTCAGGGAAGATTAAATTAGCATTGTTTATGAATCTCCAAACATGAGGTAATGAATGTTTAGGAAACACAAGGCCATTATTTGCTAGTTGTTTGTGTCATAAGCACCCGTCCATCCACACAATCAAAGCTTTGAAGCTGATGTTACTTCGCAAATTTACATGCTCGGCTTCAGTTTCTGGTTCTCATCATTTGATAACTATATTGTATTTTATTTGTTATTATGATACAAGTTTTCTTTTTGTGCTCGTGTATTTTGGTAATCAACAGTTTTAGCCATTTTTAATCGGATCCGTGTTTTATCTTGCTAACTTGTCAGTTTATGCTGATGGAAGCATCTGTTTGGATATTCTACAAAATCAATGGAGTCCAATTTATGATGTAGCTGCAATATTGACATCTATTCAGGTACGATATAATTTCTTCATCCTTTCATTTGCGGCTATCTAAGGGCCACAGAATAAAATATTATTAATTCCAATTGCCTCTGTCATGGTATATGCTTTGAAACAACCTGCCTATTATTGTGAACTTCCATCTGAAAGATCTGGAAGTGAAAACATTGGTTACCCTTGCAAAGCTCTATGGACAACCAGCTACTGGAACTCATTATTCATGTGATGGACCCAGACCTTTAATACTTTGCATGCATCATTTACGATATTGCTTAGCATTGACATCCTGTTGTGTCATACACACATAGAACATATAGAGATTGGGCTTCGGGATAAACAATTGGAGGGAAAAGAGGTAACTTTTCTTGTGAACATGTCGGCACCTCTAACTTAAGAATCCTTGGTTCTAGTCCTGATAGGTTGTTAGAAAACTATGGTTGTAATGCATTTAACATGTATGCCACTTATTGTCATCTCTCTTAGACATGTTTAAGCAGCTCTTTTTTGTGTATGCAGTCATTGCTTTGCGATCCAAATCCAAACTCCCCTGCAAATTCTGAAGCTGCTCGGATGTTTAGTGAGAACAAGCGCGAACACAATAGGAGAGTACGCGAGGTTGTTGAGCAGAGTTGGACCGCTGATTAATATCTCTCATGTCGGGCTCCATTGTAAGAACAAGCGTGAAGACAATAGGAGGGTATGCGAGACTGCTGATGGATGGCTCGAGGTTTGGTTTCTATGGAACTTCAAAATAGTCCCAATGGCCTGTCTAAATAACATTGAACACTAAAAATGTTTTCAAACTATTTTGGCTTTGTTAGTTGTTTGTGTTATGAAAATGAATGCTGCTCCTTGGCCTGCACTTTTCATCAAGTACTCGAAGAAGCATAAATAAACCGTAAGCCGGTAATCATACTTTGAAACTTACATTTGGAGACTTGATGATGATTTGTGTAAATACAAGTGGAACTATTAAGTTTACTTTTGGGCACTGCCTCTTCAAATATTTTTGGTCTAATTGTTTTTTAGGTCCTACTTTTACAACTAGACAAATCAAGCCCCCAATTTTTTGGTTCAATTTCGTTTTAGGTCCTTAGTTTTGAAACTGGGCAAATAAACCCGGACCTACCATCTTTTGATTTAAATATTTTTTATTCAAAGTTAAATAGATTATACCCTAGTTCTTAATTTTATAATTTTAAATTGATGATTTAACAATTAGGTTTTAATTAATAATTTTATTTTATTTATATTCAATGCTATGGTTACAAATCGTTGTAACAAACGTTGCTAAGCCCTTTATAACAAAAATAAACCATAACTTTAATTGGTTTTTTAATAAGTCAAATTTATACTAATACTTTTAAGTTTTACTTCTTTTATGATCCTCAATATTATATGCACATGCCAAGTAAAACTTCTTGCCATTCAAGACGAAACATATAATTAGGCAATGCCCAGCAGAATCATAACTTTATTTTAAGGAACATGAATTTCAAATGTAAAGTGAAAGTGTCATTTAAGTTGTGAGCAGCAAATGCGAAAGCGAAACTGTCACAATGGTTGGATGAAGAGAAAAGAAGTGAAGTAATTGAGGATTTCAAACATTATTGGCAATTAAACGGTACTGCACCATGCCAAATTAGAACAAATGCGGGATACTTTTTTTTTGGCTCAAACATAATTTATTTATTTATTAAAAAGGCTAATAAATAAGAGAGCGACCATGATCAAGTTGATGAGGGAACCTTTTATTACACTTTTACAAGCTAATATTGCCTTGGAGACATGCTGCTGCTGTATCCTTTTTCGGCTATAGATCTTCTCCATTTCTAGGTTTCTAGAAACATCGTAAAGTGAAACCGGAAGAGATATACGGAGATCGGTATTCCAAGCAGCAGTCCAATGCCAAAAACCTTGGCAAATCTCCGGTAGAGCAGCAGCATGTCTCGAAGCAACTACAAGCTGCAAAGATGGAAAGGATATGAAACTCCTTAAGGAAAAGCTGGAAGAAAGATGCAAGTGAAATTTGGCAAGAGTTGGGATGTAGTTTAAGCGTGTTTCTCTTGTAATTTCATGTTTCAGTTCTTAGGACACTGCGAGGAAGTTTTTAGTTCAAGAAGAAGCAAGGCAATGCCATCAGTAACTGCTGCAATGAAAACCAATGTTCACCTACCATTCACGAATGAAGAAGGCAGTAAGTAAAGTGGGGCACTACCATATTTCTGGTACTCGTATGAATGCAAAACTTCTGTTACCTGACCTTATATTAAAATTGTTATCATTCTAAAATCATGTAGTTTCATTGATGGAAATGTTATAATAATGAAATTTCTTATTACATATATATAATTAAATATTTAATTTAAGTAATAATTGATTTAATATAAAAATTAAAACATGAAATCACAAGATAAACATGTAGTGGGGGCAAAGGATTGTATTCAGATAAAATAGGGTTACCACACACTTAAACTACATCCCAACCTAACTAAATTTCAGTTGCATCTTTCTTCCAGCTGTTCTAACGGAGTTTCATATCCTTTGTATCTTTGCTATAGCTTTGCTTTCAGTGCAGCTTGTAGTTGCTTCAAGACAACCGAAAGAGATATACCGGAGATCGGTATTCCCAAGCACCCTGATGCCGAAGACCTTTGCGAATCTTTTACTCCCACCTGCTGATGCTGCTGGTTTGTGCCCATCTTCCTTTGCTTCTCGTTGTGTTTATTTATTTTGAAACTTCGGTTCTAATTGTCAGCCAACATTTTTGCCTTAATAGTGACCTGGATTGGTGTAGAGCCAACATCCTTAAACACTTTCTTTTTTCGTTGTACTCAGATGTTTTGAATAATCATGAAGTTGGTTTAGTTAATAATCATGCAACAAAACATTCGTAATAAGTTGAGTTATATATATTGGTACGTGTCTGTTTATATGGATTCAACAATTATATAAGCCTTCTTATATTTTATCTCTGCAAATAAAATATAGGAGATCGCACGAAAACCACTTTGATTGATCTAATGAACATACACGAGGATAGTGAAACACAGACCAAAATAAAATATGCTTTAACAAAATAAATACGTTATAGTCTTAAAGTTCAAAGCAATGAATCTGCCATATGAAAACGTCGACTAGGATGCTCTCTTTCTTGAGGGCAAACTTTGTAAAGGTAACAAGATGTATGCAAAGGAGTTGATTGTTGAAAGGCAACAAAGCAACATTCCTATCTCGATCAATGGCAGATTTGATTCCCCTTTCCCTGAATATTTTGTACAGACATTGGCATATTTTTTACTCAACAAAAATCACTTGATTCCCAAATACTTAAACAACAAATTGAGGTTTGGAAAAGTCATACCATTGAAGGAGAAATAAGGTATTATCTAACATCTTTTAAAGCTTTTATCGATATAATATTTCTTTACTTACAGAAGACATTCAATTGTTGACTTCAGTTATGGATAAAATAATATCAAACCCAAATTTTACCATTGATGAGGATATTAAACTAGAGGTGAAATCAGATAATATGTCATAAGCTGAATTATGCGTACGATTATTTACCTATGCCATTATATTGATCAAATGTATGCTTACAAAGTTCCATTGAAGGAGAGGATGGAACAAAGGCAACAACACTAGCTGTTTGCCATCATAATACATCAGCTTGAAACCCCAAGCACTTAACTTTTCATGTTCTAAAAGTTAGCCAGGTATCGTGCCCGTCTATCATTTTCTAGTAAAAGATATCCTTATCTGGTTCCCTCGTCAACTTGATTATGATCACCTCGACCTCTCTTGTTGCTTTGTAGTGTCGTTTGTGACTTTTTTTTATCAGCTTGAAAATGACAGATGTCATGGTATCTAGCTTGATTTTAGAACATGAAAAGCCAAATGCTTGGGTTCCAAGTTGATGTATTATGATGGCAGTGTTGTTGCCTTTGTTCGATCCTCTCCTACGTAAATGATAAAATTTTGAGTTTAACATTATTTATCCATAGCAGAGTCAACAATTGAATGTCACTTCAAGTAAGAAAATATTTGCTTTGATAAAATCTTCAAATATGTTGGACAGTACCTTATTTTCCTTCAATGGCATACGTCACAAACATCAATTTGTTGTTTATGTATTTGGGATTCGGGTTTGTTGCCTTCAACAATCAACTCCTTTGCATCCAATCTTGCCCGTAAATGATAAAATTTTGAGTTTAACATTATTTATCCATAGCAGAGTCAACAATTGAATGTCACTTCAAGTAAGAAAATATTTGCTTTGATAAAATCTTCAAAATATGTTGGACAGTACCTTATTTTTCCTTCAATGGCATACGTCACAAACATCAATTTGTTGTTTATGTATTTGGGATTCGGGTTTGTTGCCTTCAACAATCAACTCCTTTGCATCCAATCTTGCCCTTAGAAAAAATATCCTTATGGACGTTTACAGATCATTACTTGGAACTTTAGACTATAATTTATTTATTTTGGTAAAGAATATTTTACTTTGACTTGTGTTTTACTATACTTGTAGCTGTTCACAGATCGTTAAAGTGATTTTCATGTGATCTCCTATATTTCATGTAGAGATAAAGTATAAGAAAGCTAACACAATTGCTGAATACATATAAACAGAATCGTAACAACACATGACTCAATTTATTAGGAATATTTTGTTGCGGAAACCAACTTCATGATTATTTAAAGCTTTTGGATACATGAAAACAAGAGTGTTTTAAGGATGTTGGTGTTGCACTAATCCAAACCACTGTTGGCTGACAACTAGGACCGAAGTTTCAAAATGTCTTCAAAGGAAGGTGTGGGTCGCAGATAAGATTTTAGCAAACAATATGTTGTCTTCAATCTTGCAATTTTTGTATCCAAGGTGACATAGGCTTTTGTACCACATAAATTAGAGTTGCAGATATCTTGAGTAATTACCCCAAAATACAGGAAAGTAGAGTCGACTACCACAAACAGTTCAGCTCTCACACTTTCCAAATTGATTACATGAGCTTTCATAAAAAAAATATTTTTATTTTTAAAAAAAATTAAAATTAAAATATATATATATAGATACACACGTGTTAGAAAACAGTTTTTTTAAACAACGGTTACATATAAACACCTAAAAAAATAATATTCAAAATATTTACTTTGGACACCTAAAATTATTAATATTTAAAATTAACTTTAAATATAACTTTGACATTTACTTTTTGTAATTAAACCTTTTATTAATGAACCAAAAGTCAATGGCTTTAAGTCGAAGAGACGGTCGATGTAGAGATTGGAGAACCGGCAAAAGCCCGAGTTGCGTTTCAATAAACAACCAATCAAAGAAGAGTCATGAAGTCAGCAATCCAATAATATGAACACACGTGGCTTGGCTCTACTTCCTTATGATTGACAGGTTGGTCGTTACAAGATCTTTCTTTCCTCCTCTGTCGATTCTTTTCTTCTTATTTGATTCTCAGATAAAATCAGAGGAAGAAGAAGAAGAAGAAGAAGGGAGAAACAGTTATTTAACGGCGGCGTAATGGAAGCGACCGGAGTCGGACTACGGCGAGCTTTAGTGCTGGTGTTTTGCGTGGCCGGGATTTGGTCTGCATATATTTACCAAGGCATTCTTCAGGAAACTCTGTATGTTCATTTTTTCTTTTTTGAATATTTATATTCATTTTTCTATTTATATCAAATTGTTCTCTCTTATTTTATTTGATTCTGCTGGACTTTTCCGATTAACTGCTGTTGATAGTTTCCGAGGTATGCATTTTTAATTACCCGACAGATCATTCGAAATTTCTAGTTAATTTGGAAGTGGATTTAGATGCAAAGATAGAAAAGGCAAAAAATGGATCTTAGTGAATATTTTTCTTTAGAAGTTAGTTCTAGAATCACTCGAGTAAAATGGCCATTCTTTGGGTTTAATTAGAATAACTTGCAGTGATTCCTTCTACTTTATTGTAATTGAACCTACACTTTTCAATGGCAACAGTTCATTTTGTAATTTTTTTTTGCTGACTATTTGTTTGGATTCTGAACTTCACTTGAATGAAGATCGAAGTGTGAGCATATTCTAGTAAGTTACTTTATTGTTTCATGTCTCTTTTCTTTTTAGATCCACCAAGCGATTTGGCCCTGATGGGAAGAGGTTTGAACATCTTTCGTTCCTTAATTTGGCACAAAATGTAATCTGTTTAGTTTGGTCATACATAAGTGAGTTTCGCCATCCCTTTTTCCATACTATTGTATTTTGATAAAGTTTACTCTTCCTATACCATTGACCGATGAAGTGTAGAGAATAATTGATTTGTTCTTGTGCTTCATATACAGTGATCAATCTTTGGTCCAGTGGCAGCAGTGGTGGTGCACCATGGTGGACCTATTGGAGTGCTGGAATCACGAATACAATTGGTCCAGCCATGGGAATTGAAGCATTGAAATACATCAGTTACCCTGCTCAGGCATGGGCTTAGATTCTTCATTCCTTTTAGATATCTTCTCGTTTTATCTCTCATATTTTCGTGCCCATCTAATAATTGATATGCAATCCTAATCCACATTCGATAAACCAATTCTTAGTTAATTATATATGCCTTTGCTAGTCTAATTCTCGTAATTGGCAAAATGTTTTTATCGTTTACAAAGTTAAACTATGGACACTTTTTATTTTAGTGCCATGATCGATGACACATCATTGATAATTGTTGAATCCAAATGTTTTCTGGTTAGTGATGAGGCTTTAGTCCTTGGTATTACGGTTGCTGTTGATTTCTCCTTGGACAGCTAGATTGGTTTCAACTTTTAACGTTTGATGCTGTTCGTCCTACTTGCAGGTGCTGGCAAAATCCTCAAAAATGATTCCAGGTTAGATATACATTATTTTCTCGGAGCTATCTTTTTCTCATGATTCTTCATTGATTAGTAAATTGATGTATCATGCAAAGCATTAATAACTTTGAATTGGTAGTTTATAAGGAATATGTTATTTATTCCTAAATTTTCTTTAGGTTAAGGAACCATGTATCATGATGTTTCTGAATGATCAATAACGTATTTTTCCAGATCATTCGTTGGCCGTCGTTTTTCCTCTGGAAGATCGTCTCCTCACTCTGATTCCATTTTCCAGATCAGATTTACGAGAAAGTCATTCAATCGGCGCAGATCTAAACGCCATTTTTCATAGATTTACGCCGGTGTCCGTCTCCAGTTCACCCTCATTCCACTAGGCTCGTCGCTCTCTTGCGAACTAATCCCTTCTTCTAGCGTCCGGACTTCGCTGTCATCATCTGAGATTCTTTCTTTGTCCGGTTAGTCAAAAATAGAACAACCTTGGTTCTGTCAAGGTGTTCTCCCGTTCTAAACCATCTCTGATGGTTAGTTGAAGGTCTTCTCCGCAGCTTCTTCTTTCCTCATACTTAAGTTTTTCCTGTTGGAATCTCTTCATCACCTTCACCCTTCTTTTCTTCGCCGGCAGTCACAACATTCCATCGCCGAGCTTGCAGGAATTTCGTCTGGTCACTGGATTTTTTACTTCAACAGTTTCATTATATGTCGGGTGCTGGAATCCTCCCTTCTCTTCAGCAGAGACCTCCGGTCCAAGTTCCTCCACCCTCTGCAGCCGCGCATTCTCTGCCATCTCACCCTTCTCATCATGATGTAGTTCACACTATTTTCATTATGGGTCTGCCTGAAGATGTCAAAGAGAGAGAGCTGCAGAATTTTCTGAGATGGCTTCCAGGTTTTGAAGATTTGCATTTGAGCTTCAAGGGAGATAAGCCCAAGGGTTTCGCTCTCTTCTCAACTGTTAATTTGCAGTTGCTGCCAAGGATGCCCTTCAGAAAATGGTTTTTGATGCTAAGTTGAAGTCCCTATTGCACATCGAGATGGCAAGGAAGAATCTTGTTGTTAAAAGAGTTGTAGTTACAGATTCTGATGCTTTGGACAAGTATGGAGGTTCTCATGTTCCTCCAGTACTGCATTGCCAAATCCATCTTCTGTAGCATCTCCTAGTATTCATGTGCCTGTAATAGCGGTGTATTGCGATGACAAGTCTACAGTAAATGGTGTACACGAGGGATCCAGGGAGTCAATCACAAAGGGGTGCAGAGTTGACAAGTCTGGATGCTTCACATTATTTGTTGAAAATTTATCAGAGAAGATCCATTAGGAGAGGTTTGGATCTTTATTTTGCTCTCATGGTCGGATACTTGATTCTTTTATCCCAAATAAAAGGAATTCAAAAGGAGTTCGCTTTGGTTTTATTCGCTTCGCATCAATCGAAGAAGCAAGGAGAGCGATCTCAAAAATGAATGGCTCTCGTATCGACAGCAGCAAAATTGGTGTTTCTTTCGCTAAATTCAAACCTCGACATTTCTATTGGAGAAAGTCCTCGACAGGTGTTCTTCGCAAGTCTGGGATGGAAGATGTTTCGAGGAAGAATAATTTTAAAGTTGAAGATGTTATAGATGAAGAAAAACTTTAGGTGTTGAGCAATTGTCTAGTGGGGTGGTGCAAGGACTTTGTCAAAATTGGTCATCTCGCCAGACAAATGCAAGCGAATGGCCTCACTGGCTTCACCTTAATGAGAGCTGCTGGTAATGCGATTTTAATGATTTTCGAAGACAATGCTTCTTTGAGAAGTGTGAAGAACGATAAATCAAAGATTCTCGCAGAGTAGTTCTCCTTAGTCGAAGCTTGGTCAGAGAGTTTGGTAATGGAGTGTCGTCGAGTATGGTTAGTTTGCGAGGGTGTTCCTTTTCACGCATGGAATTGGGATACTTTCAAGAACATTGCTGATAAGTGGGGTTTATTACTAGCTATCGACGAAAGTTGTCAGTCTCCATCATCCTTTGATCGGGCAAAAATTCAAGTCCTCAAAAAGGTTGATGCGAGAATTGATGCGATTGTGGAATTGAAGGTTGGTGACAACTTCTTCAAGGTCATGGTGCATGAGATAGAGCCTTCATTCAAACCAAACTCTTGGGCTCCTGAAGAAGACGAGTCCCATTAGATCTTGTCTCTTCAATTGTGGTTGTTTTAGTCTATATGGTTGTAGGTGTTGCTTTTAATTTGTATTATGTTCTGTTGCGCTGTTTTATTCCTACTGCTGATGGTGTAATTAGATGTAAGGTGATTAGACTGTGGCTTTGGATGAGGTTATATGAGGTTAAGGTGTATATTGTAATGGTGTACATCACCATGAGAGGATATTCCGGGGTGTCTTTTGTATCGGGTATTTTATCAATAAAATTTTAGGTACTCTTTTCTTCCTTTCAATGTTCGTTAATATACCTTTAGTATGTGAACGAATACGAAGGGAGTTTTTAACGAGACCTCCAACTTCTATAAAAAAAAATAACGTATTTTTCCCTTATGCAGTCATGCTGATGGGTACTCTAGTCTATGGTATTCGATACTCTTTCCCTGAGTATATCTGCACATTCCTTGTGGCGGGAGGGGTATCTATGTTTGCACTTATCAAGGTGAGAAATGTACTATTTGTTGGACTGTAATAACAATGTCACTATTTTTCTAGTTCTAATTGACCTCTTGCTTCTTCGCTAGGCATATTGATGACTACATGTCTAAGTCTCCCCATGAAATCTCAGTTCCAAGTCATGCTTTGCTCATATGTCTGCTCAGATCTTATTCCAGACTAGCAAAAAATCAATTAGCAAGTTGGAACATCCTAATGCACCCCTTGGATATGGGCTCTGTTTTTTAAACCTTGCATTTGATGGCTTTACTAACGCCACTCAGGATTCAATAAATACTAGGTATGTTTGTCGAAACCTTCTTTGTACTTTAGCTTTGGTGCTTGGTATTTTGTTAGACACTTATTATGCACTGCTGTTTTGATCCTTTTTATTATAGTTTGTTAGTCAATCGAATAAGCTTTCCAAGTAAATTTAGGAGCAAAACTCTTACTGTTTTTCCCCCAAAGGAGAACTTTGGTTCATTCATCTTTTTTTCTTTGCTCAGGTATCCAAAGACAAGTGCTTGGGATATAATGTTGGGAATGAACTTATGGGGTACCTTATACAACATGATCTACATGTTTGGGTGGCCACAAGCTAGTGGTTTTGAGGCAGTCCGGTTCTGCAAGCAACATCCGGAAGCTGCTCAGGATATTTTGTTCTATTGCCTCTGCGGTGCCATTGGCCAGAATTTCATTTTCTTGACCGTAAGGCGATTCGGCTCCTTGGCAAACACAACCATCACCACAACACGCAAATTCTTCAGCATCGTGGTGTCTTCTCTGCTGAGTGGCAATCCATTGTCCACGAAGCAATGGAGTTGCATACTCATGGTTTTCGCCGGGTTGTCTTACCAAATATTCCTCAAGTGGAAGAAGTTGCAGAAGCTGCAGAAGAAGAGAAAGGTCTGAACGACGCGTTTAAACAGGTTTTGAGCTTTACACTTAAACCTCTTCGTGTGCGTGTGTGTGTTTCAATTTCTAATTTGTTTACCGTCCCATGGGTATACAATCATTGCAACCCTAAGGTTCAGTGATCCCAAATTTTAAAACAAAACTTGGGATTTGGTAATGTAGTTCATAGATCTCATTGGAGAAAACAGGCTATTTGTTTCCACAAGGTAGGAAGTTCGTAATCCTATGTTTAGTAGGAGTAATATTTTTGCTCTTGTCTTAGTATATGAATTACAATAAATTAGTATTTTTTAGCCTCTCACATGATTCTGCATTGTTAATCTTAGACAGTAGCAGAAATAACTATTTCAAGGTCAACTCATATGAGAATATTTAGAAGAGTTTCAGTGTGAAAGTTCAATGGATAATGCCTACTACTTACCACAGCAACAAGAAATGCTGCTATATGGCACAGGCTCTACTTTCCAAGAAAGGAAACATTCTGTGTCAAGATAATTTGTAGAATTAGGAGAATACCTAAATGCAGTAAACAATGGAACAAAGCACAACATGTGTCCGTAATTGTTTGTTTCATCACTGTAAAACTTAACCCCATGAAAAATCACGTGCCAGCCTCAAGGATGGACGAGAGGGGCTGAGGGACCGTCCCTTGAAATTTTTAGATTTTTAGAATATAATTTAATTTTCTATTAATGATCTAATTTCTCCCTTAAGATTCCTAACAACCCCACTAGCAGCAGTTGAAAATCCCATATGTTCCCGACTGCCATCCAACATCTTGTCATGCACAATTATACAAAACACGTGGTATCATAGGACCCTGTACATGAGAGGCATCGAGCCAGAATCATCAAGCTACAACCCTTAGATCTGATTTTGATTCACGACGATGAGTAAGTTTCCGTTTGGGAATCCTCGTTGATGAAGACGAGAAAGAAATCGAAAGAGAGCTAGAAGACGAATTCGGTTCGACTTGATGCCGAGGATCGTCGATCATTTCAACCTCCAATTCATCCCGTGTGGAACCCTGATGGGCACTGAGTCAATCACTCTCCCTCCATAAGTCTCCGATTCAAGGAACTAACCAAATTCAACCTTCACATTAAAAATTCAGAATATAAAAATGAATAATGTACGTAAAAGGTCACTTACGATCAGACCGTCGAGGACTTCAGGGAAAAAAAACTTGAATTCGATTTCAAGATTTAATTTAATATTTAAGTTATTTTTTGTCTAGTTAGATATTTAAACTAAATTGTAATGTTCAATTTAAAATTAAAAAAATAGTTAGAAACATAAATTTGATTTTATGATGTAATTTGGTACTTTAACGTGATTTTAATATTCTAATTAATTTAAATAAATTATTTATTATAAATATTGATTTTGAGAAGATAATTAAATTGCAGTATCAATTTAAACCTCGAAATTAAATTCATATATTTAGTTTTGACAAATATCAAATTAGATGTAAACAGCATAGGCACTAATTCACCGAAAAGGGGGATAAATGAGAGCATTAGCTCATTTATTTCTCCCTTTTCATTTTTCACGGTCTTATGATAAAAAAAAAGGAGTATCACGAATTTTATACCTATTTCGAATAGAAACTGATGAAAAAACGTTAGACCGAAAAGAGAATTTAGTGTGCACTACTAAATCACGTGAGCCATTATTCACAGTAGGGGTGTATTCGGTTCGATTCGGTTTGGTTTTTTACCAAAAACTGAATCGAACCGAAATAAACGGTTTTTCAATATTTAAACCGAAATCGAATAGTTAAAAAACCGAAAAAATCGAAACCGGTTTTTTCGGTTCGGTTCGGGTTTTTTAACGGTTCGGGTTTTTCGATTCGGTTCGGTTCGGTTTTTCAATAAAAAAATCACTTGAAACTATAATTTTTTTTACAAAAATTGCTTATTCGGTTCAATATGGAACAAATGGGTTTCATATGAAAAACCCGAACCGAACCGAATCAAAAAAATGAAGCCTTTAAACCGAACCGAAAATCGAACCGTTTAAAGCCAAACCGAACCGAACCGAACCGTTTTACTCGGTTCGTGTCGATTTTTCGGTTTTCTCGGTTTCGTTGCTCACCCCTAGTTCACAGATTCCGGGGTTGACCTTTGTAGTTCCACTCTTCAAATCGAAATCGAAATCTCCTTGGCTTTAATAGGTCTTGCCGGCTTCCTTCTCAAAAAAATAATTTTATCATATAATGCATTCACCATATTAGTTTTTGAATTAAGGCTTCTTCAGGGCCGGCCCAATACATGTGCCACCTAGGCCTTAGCCCAGGGCAACATAATATTGGGGGCATCAGTTTATAAGCACATATATATAGTATATACATATTTGACTTAAAAAAATTAATCCAGTGAAACAAGCTGCCAGCTCCATCCTTGTCGTTCACCAAATCTGCAAGCAGTAACCCAAATTATCAAAATTCAATATCTACCAATCATTCCCTAAGTCAAAGAAGAAAAAGCAACCTAAATCCCTAAATTTTCGAGATTTAACTTCAACAAATAACGAAGAAAATCAACAAGAGGACAAGCAGGATTTCACTTCACCAAATAACGAAGAAAATCAACAAGAGGACAATCAGGATTCGGTGGAAAAAAAATAGAAAATGGGATCCATTTCGAGCACAAAAAGGGGGAAGAAAGAGGATTTGAAAAAACCATTCAAGAAAAAAACCATTAGCAAGCGAAATACACGAAAAGGGAGTGAGCAAAGGCAACCATTCGATTAAAAATCCTCATCCTATTCAAAACACTTGTAACAGAGAGGGGAGGGTTTATTTTTTCTTTGAAAGGAAAACAATTGTAACAGAGAGAGGCGAAAGTCTTGTTTACCTGTTAATCGTTGGTCATTGGAGGATCGTTGGAGACTTGGAGTTTTCATCGGAAAGACTTACGGTTTTCAAAAGGTAAGAGATAGAAAGAAGCTCGATTTAGGTTCGGAAGTCTAGTTTGTTATGAACTAAGACGAGAGGAGTGGCAGTGTGAAATAATTTGGAGTTTGGATCCAAAATAGTTTTGTTTATTTAAATATAGAAGTTTTGTCTTTTAATAATTCAAAGGGTGGTATGAAATGTTGCATTCCCAACTGGCTTTGATTTTTTTTAATATATATTCATTTTATTAAAATAAATTGAGCTGGGTTGATAGTAAATAATCAAAGTGAATTGAAACTTAAAGAACCAATTTAGGTGGAACCGTTCCGCCGCTTCAACTTACTCATTTTTTGCATATTTAGTCGGCACACATTTTTTTTATGTTTAGTCGGCAAACTTAGTATATTTAGGTTTTTTTTGGGTAAATTAAATTTTTGTCACTGAAGTCTAAGGGTAAATTAGTTTATAGTCCCCAAGACTTAGGTGCCTTTTCATAAATTAGTTTGATGGAAAAAACAGTGGCTAAATATTTATTTTATGAGCTTGTTTGATTGTTTGAATTTTGATTGTGTAGTGGCAAACTTAGTTTGATGAGAAAAAAAAAACAGTGGCTAAATATTTTCGTTCAAGACATTTTTTTAGAGTGATTCCTTATTATTTTTCCAGATCAGTTGATTGTGAGAAAGAACAAGTCAACAACATAAACTTCGAATCACCAGTCAGGTTGTATCTTTCCTTGCTAATATATTTGTTTTATAGTTTACTTACTACTATATTTGTTTTATTGATTACTTTTAAATATGTTACCTCGAAAACAACCATCGGGTGCCCAAAATAGAAAACGAAAAAAACAAGAACAAGAAATGTCTAATTCTTTACATGGGTCTTTAGATAGATTTATTGTTAAACCGATTAAACCTTCTAATAATCCGATTGGAAATTCCAATGATTCACCTAATACTTCTAATAATCCTATTAGAAATTTCAATGATTCATATAATACTTCTAATAATAATATTGGAAATTCCAATGATTCACCTAATGATTCGGTTGATAATTCTAAAGATGGTGAGAATAATGAATTTGTTGATAAAGATAAATCAAGTGTTTTTAATATTTTTGATCCTAGAGTGTGGGATGACTTAGATTCAAAAATGAAAGATTTACTTATAGAAAAAGGGCCTAATAGAGAAATTGAACCTAATAATTTTTTCCAAAAGATGCACATGGTAGACATTTTTCTTGTATTTTTTTATTCGTAAATTAAGAAATGGTGATTGTTGTGATAGAAAATGGTTAGTGTATTCAAAAGAACTTGATAAAGTTTTTTGTTTTTGTTGTAAGTTATTTAAAACCTCTCGGACTAAAAGTAATTTAGCAATTGAAGGAATAAATGATTGGAGACATTTAGGTGAAACATTAAAACAACATGAAAATAATTCCGATCATATGATTAATTTAAGAACTTGGACCGAAACACGAATTAGGTTAAATAAAAATGAAACAATTGATAAAGAGTTACAAGAAATGATAAAAAAAGATATTGAACATTGGAAAGAAGTGATGGTTAGAATTATTGCTGTTGTGAAATGTTTAGCAAAAAATAATTTGGCTTTTCGTGGCAAAAATGAAAAAATTTATGAAAACTCAAATGGTAATTTTTTAGGTATACTTGAAATGATTGCTGAGTTTGATCCTGTGATGAAAGAACATTTTCGATTAATTCAAGACAAAGAAACACATAATCATTATCTTAGTCATAAAATTCAAAATGAATTAATCGAAATGTTGGCATTGGATGTAAAAAGTGCAATTATTAAAAAAATTAAAGATGCAAAATATTTTTCTATAATTCTTGATTGCACTCCGGATGCAAGTCACAAAGAACAAATGACTTTAATTATAAGATGTGTGGATGTGACAAGTGTTCCAATAAAAGTAGAAGAATTTTTTTAGAGTTTTTAATTGTAGAAGAAACATCCGGTCTAAAACTTTTTAATATTTTACAAGATGCTCTAAAATCTCTTGATTTAGATATTAATTATGTTCGTGGTCAAGGGTATGATAATGGAGCTAATATGAAAGGAAAACACAATGGTGTACAAAAACGGTTGCTTGATATAAATCGTAGAGCTTTTTATATGCCTTGTGGGTGTCATAGTTTAAATTTAGTTTTGTGTGATATGTCAAATTCTTGTCACAAGGCAAAAATATTTTTTGGTACATGTCAAACAATTTATAATGTTTTTTCTAGTTCCACAAAAAGATGGAGTGTTTTACTTGAATTTATAAATGAACTAACACTTAAATCATTATCCGCTACTCGTTGGGAAAGTCATATTGAAAGTGTTAAAGCAATAAAAACTCAATTCTCTCAAATAAGAGAAGCTTTAATAAGATTAGCCGAAATTAGTGATGATGGAAAAGTGTGTCGAGATGTCGAATCATTAGTAAATGGTGAACTTTCTAGTTTTGAATTTATTTTAAGTTTAGTTATATGGCATGAAATTTTGTTTAGAATTAATTTGGTTAGTAAGAAATTACAATCCAAAGATATGCTTCTTGATGTTGCGGTTAAAAACTTAGAGGGGTTAATTATTTACTTTGAAGAATATAGGGAAATTGGGTTTGGCAATGCTATTAATGAAGCTAAAGAAATAGCATATAATATTGGGGTTGAACCTCAATTTCCTAAAAAACGTATTTCTTATAGAAAAAAACAATTTGATGAAATTCCAAATACCGAAAGAGAACAACAATCTTCTCAAGAAGCATTTTGAAAGGATTACTTTATTATTCTTGTAGATATGGCTCTTGTTCAATTGAAAAGTAGATTTGAACAAATGCAACATTTCAAGTCTATATTTGGTTTTTTGTTTGATGGTTCAAAGTTAATTTCATTACTTGATGACAAACTAAAAAAATGTTGTTTAAATCTTGAGTCTAATTTGACAAATGGTGAAGAATTTGATATTGATGGAAATGATTTATTTATGGAGTTACAAATTTTGCAGAAAATGTTACCGGATGAAGCACACAAAAGTGAAATTCCATGGACATCTATTCAAATAATGGAGTTTGTAAGAAGAATGGATATGTTCCCTAATGTGTTGATAGCATATAAAATTTTGTTGACGGTACCGGTTACGGTTGCTTCCGCGGAAAGAAGTTTTTCAAAATTGAAGCTCTTGAAATCCTATTTTCGAAGCACGATGACTCAAGAAAGATTGAACGGATTAGCAATTCTAAGCATCGAAAGTCAATTTTTACAAAGTCTTGATTATCGTAAAATAATAGATGTTTTTGCTTCAAAAAATGCACGAATGCATCATTTTAGGTGATATTTGTAGCCTTAGGTTTTGGTTTGTATTAGTATTGATATTGTTTGACTATAATTTCTATTACATTTTTGTTTAAAAAAAATATATTTTGTCTATTATACGGTACAAGTATAGGAGCATAAAATTATTATCTCGCCTAGGGCATTAAAACTCATTGGACCGGCCCTGGGCTTCTTATTGATTTGAAGACGTCGTGCATTCCTGAGGTTTTCTCAACTTGTCTGAAGACGCCATGCAGTCGTGGAGTCTTCATATTTAGTTTGAAAATGCGTGAAGCACCTGGCGTCTGTAGGTTGGTACTATTCAATTCACCCTAGATGGGGAAATAATCTCTGAGGTGGATTATATTTGGAATTCAAAAATCCCACTTAGATTATCTTATTCATTTTGCCAAATCTTGCCATCCATTAAATTTATTTAGTAATTTTTTTTTCATTTTAACTAATATCATAGTTAATAATTCATGTTTTATTCTTATAAATATTACACGAACCA
The DNA here is from genome assembly GCF_006381635.1 of Hibiscus syriacus. NCBI lineage: Eukaryota > Viridiplantae > Streptophyta > Magnoliopsida > Malvales > Malvaceae > Hibiscus > Hibiscus syriacus. The sequence continues at coordinate 577,264 of NW_024063511.1, read as the reverse complement.
GGTAACTTGTGTAGTTGAAGGGATTATTGTTATTCTTAAAAATCTCTAGTTCAAACACACGTCTATAAAAATGTTTGAACATTCATTTTGTAATGATTGAAAAGTAATTTTTTTCTATCACCTTAAACTAATTAAAAAATAACTATTTTCAAATAATAGTATATGCAACCGTAGCCATCTAGGTTTCCTCTATACATTTGAAAACTTTGCCATATCCATCTTTAGATTCATGCACGACACCCTGAACAAACCAAGACAATCTTTCAAATTTTCAAAATTTCTTACTAATACTACTTAATTATATTGATAAAATATTAGTTGATTATATTATTATTACTTATAAATTGTAGGTTTAAACATATTTAATGGATACATGACCTTCGTTTAGGGATTATAAGTGATTATGGCATTATACAGAAATAATAATAATACGTATAGCTGTAAATAAACTTATAATTTATTTTTATATTATAAATATATGAGGACAAACTCGATAAGTATACAAGTGTCTCACTGACTAGGGTTAAACTACACCCATATTGTTCAACTCTTGTCTGCATAAACAAACCCTAGATATATGGAAAAACTGAGCGATGCTCAATCTTTCAGGCTGATTATTCCATAAGCAAACTCCTGATAATGGCTGCTTGGTCGCTATCGGTGTCCGCCGAAGCTAATAGCTGAGATAACCGGTCGCTTAAGCCGTCAACTTCTCTGTGTAAGTTCCTGATGTAGTTGCAGGTTTCCTGTAACACCTTGGAAGCCGATACCTGAAACACAACAACGATGACCCAACACGAAATTGATACATTTCATGAGATTTAAAACCTTAAACCTGTCTATTAAGCCAAAGACTGGTCGGAAAAACACATCAGTCAATGGCCACACGAAAGAAAGAAACGTAATAAATAAAAAAAACAATGATTAGGTACCCTGTCGGATCGTCTTCCACGAAGCTCAGGGATAAGCTGTTGCAACTTGGAAACAAGGTCGATAATCTGATCATCAGTGATCCTGGAACCACTTGATTGCCTGGAACGTGATCTTCTGCTTGACATTGTTGCGTCCGGAGATAATTAAACCAACAAAATCAAAGTTTAAGCAAATATATATATAGAGAGAGAGAGTATGAGAAAGAGATGGGTTTTGGTTTTGTCAGAGGAGGAAAACTGGGGTTATGGGATGAGAAGATCCAAGAGAGATATGCTTTGGTAGTATAATCATAACAGACAAATGCATGGAAGGAAGCAGCGGGCTAGGCTTGTTAATAATTATGTTTTGTTAATATATAAGTTATATATATAATAAAAGAGGAAGAAGAAGGATGATTCATAATACCAAATAGAAAAAGAGGAAGACAGATACGCCATACTGTGGTCATCGGGGTAAGAAGGCAAGTGGAGTTTAAGGGCAATAATCACCCATCTATGCGGCCCTCCCGCCTGTCAGTTTAGCACGCAAGCCCACGTTCTCTTATTACTTCCTGTCTTTTTTTAAAAATTAATTAATTGTATCTAATTTCTTGATTAAGTAATTTAGATTAGATTTTACAGAGTCTATTACAGGGCGGCACACTAAATCCACTTTGTCTGATTCTTAATCGAAGAATTCAAATTCATGATATTGTTTGAATAATCTAGTGTTTAATCCTAATAGACCAATTGGTCATTAGTTATCTCATGTCTTTTTATCTATATATTCTCACTTTCTCTCTATAATTAATTTAAACAAGTTTTTAACCTATTTTAAAAATTATTATATCTTTTAGATTTTCTTCATAAATTGTATTTCTGTTGAAAAAAAATTCATTCTTCGAATTCTCTAAAAAAAATTAAAGTCTTTGGACTGCTACAATCATTTAAAGTGATATTGTTATTTTTATCACCAAATAAATTTATTACATGATGATTAAATCTACTCATCCCGTCGACCTACAAATAATTATCATAATTTTAAATTTGACATTAACACTAAATTCACATATATAAATTGTCATATAAAATTGAATGAAAACTCTTTCTGGAGCTCTCGTTCTTTCCTAAGTTTTAAAATTATTATTCATTATCTTTTTCAATTCATAAGAATCACCGATTGCAATGAAAGATTAATCGACTATAGTCATCTTAACTCACTTTTTAATTAACAAAAATCTAGACAAGCATGAGTGGGATAAAGTAGTTATTAGATGTTAGAACGCACCTTTTAGGCATGATCTTAGTTAACTCACTTAGATTAAGAAGTTTATAGTTTCATTTAAATAACATTAAACATGTAATAATTATAATATATACTTTAAAATATTTAATTAGAGTCACGTCTCCACACTTGATATGCCACATGTTCCACCTTTCCTTAGCTAGATTTATAAAAGTTGTAGAGATGATCATATGGTCAAGTCTACGATTCGATATTTTAATTATTTATTTTAATCAAACTTAGATTCTAATATAGATAACATCGAGTTAACACCGACTTAAGAATTAACAATAGTAAAAGGTTATGACCATGTTGTTTGAATCATATAAATTATTTTATAACTTAAACTATACTAATAATTATTCAACTTTTAAGATGTTTTCATTTTAATCATTGGAATCGAAAAATTTATACGGGAGTTATTGTCTTTGAGAAAAAAATGTATTTCGATCATTCTGTTGTTAAATCAACAATAGTAGCAGATGTGACACGTCAAAAACCCTATAAAAGTTTATAGTCGTCGCTTACTTTTTCATTATCGTTCAGTGGTTTCTTTAGTCGAAAAGATCATCAAACTACTCTTTTTCTTCTACTATTTCTTTCATTTGGTTCAAACTCGTCTAGACACCTCCTAATCTCCTCAAATCCTATTTGAAACTAAAATTTAAAACTTTTTGATCCGGTAATATCAACCGTCGAATTAGCTTAAAATTGGTACTATCCCACTGTTTGAAATTGATTAGCGATTATTTTATTTATCGAAAACTTAACCTTTACGACAATTATCAATTTAGAATCTTAGGATTTTTGTTTATTATTTTTGGAAAAAGACTTTAACCTACCACATCGGTTAATCTTAACAGCAATGATTGTAATAATAATAAAAAAATTTAATAATTATAATACAAGACCAAAAGTTTGATGACCAAATAAAAACACTCTAAAAGTTTAGTGACCACCGTTATAGTTTATCATATTTTATAATTTATTACCTTGTTATGGTGAATGAATATTTATTTTTGGAAAAAGACTTTAACCTACCACATCGGTTAATCTTAACAGCAATGATTGTAATAATAATAATAATAATAAGTTTAATAATTATAACACAAGTACCAAAAGTTTGATGACCAAATAAAAACACTCTAATAGTTTAGTGACCACCGTTATAGTTTATCATATTTTATAATTTATTACAATCTTCGATAAGATCCCTAATCAATCGCAATTTCCTCGTAATGTGGTCAAACTTTTTTGTTACGGTAAATTGATTGAAGGGCTATATTATATATAGAGAGAGAGAAATAGAGTTTTGGTGAAAAATGTAATCACGTACCTTTAGGCCATGTGGCATGTGACCTCCCTGTTCCAAGGTATCATTTAAGAGAACTTAGCTCCATAATTTTGTCCTACGACAGTTTAATTTTAAAATTAATTTAAGATAATTTTTAATCTAAAATAGTATTATGTTTAACTTAAAAAATTATATAAATTTATAACATTTTCAGTTGCAATCGAAAAGTTACATTACAAAAATTAAGGGTCATCCAACTTAAAAATTTAGATTCTTGATAAGATTTTCTATTACAATCAATTTCTATCGTTTTATCATATATTAATAAATTGTATTTTAGAATTTTCCTTCATACATGCAAAGATTACAAGTTTCAATTGCTTTTTTCAATTTCGTAACTATTCTTGCTTAATCTAACCCTAATTTATTTAAATATTTTTCTGCGCATAGCCTTTGTTGTTCTCCATTTTCATGACCCATTGGAAAATTTTATCAACTCGAGAGGTATTTAGTTTATACTTTACAGAGTCTAAGATTATATGTAATTATTTTACATTTTGAAAGCGTATTTTCATGTAATGTTGGATAATATTGTGATAAATGGGTGATATGATATTTATAGAGTCCATTTTTATAATATAATGGATAATTTCATTATCGCCTATTTTAAAGTTAATATTATATTGTTTTGATGATGTGAGATTTTTTATAATTTTATCTGATTTTTTAATGATTTTAATTTATTTTATTGAAATAATAATAATAATAATAATAAGTTTTCATTTTTTTATCATCAATATTTATTTCACAACCTTGAATTCGGATTTTTTTTCTTAATTTTTTAAAATATATTATTCAAATTATATTTCAATAACAATAATAATTTCGACATTTTATTCATATATAACATTTTAAATTTTACGTTTCACTTAAAATATTATTTTTATAAAAAATTTATCATTATAATTTTTATTATTTAGTTCAAATTTATTTTTTTAATAGTCTGGGTGATTACAAGGTATTACGTGTTCATAATTTTTCTTAGTCTATAATAATGTTAGTACACACACCCAGCAGACGCACCCCACATGCTCGAACTTGAATCATCTAGAGAGAACAATATTCATTTTTATAACTAAGGTCAATCGTATTTCAAAGTTAATCTTAAACCATAACAAATAACACATTTTAATAATAAAAAAATGTTTTATACTAGAAATATAAACTAATTTTGTGGCAACTCGTTTACTTGTTCATATTTCATGGACATGTGACAATGCAATGTGCATGTTTTTTCTCCTTATTAGTGTGACTGCTAGCTTTGTTGTCTGATGTTATTCGGTGATATTAGATGTGATATTGAAGGGAAAGTATTGTTAATATTATACTGATATAAGAATATTTTAAAATAATTATAATTTAAAAAGTATATAAATATAACAGGAATACATAAAATTATCATCCAAACCAAGCAGAAAGAAATCGAAGGAGAAGGAGAAGGAAACAATATATGTGGTCCAGAATTCATCTTAGGATCTCAAACCCTTGTGCCACTGTCTTTGCAATTCCACCATGTGGGATGTTTTCCCTCTGCCTTGTTTCGGACATTTAGCTTTGTAGCCTCAAAACGATGCATCCTAAGACTGCAGCAACTCAAAGGTCGGCAACATTTTTCTGAATAATTAAGGTATTTTCCTGTTCGAATCTTTCTCTTAACAATATCATCTCTAATGTCCGAACGTTGTAGTAATACAAGGGTCGGTATCACATTTTTTCCTTTTGTATAAATAAAAATATATTGCATGTTAATATCATCTTTAAAATTCGAATATAAATTAATTTGTGCGACAAAACCGGTTTCAAATGGAACTAGCCATGTGATCCATTAGCCTCTTGCACCGACGTTGTTTTCGTAAGACAAAAAACAACAAACGGAAACCTGTTTTTTCTCCATATGTCTCATTTGGATTGTAAATCCCTTTCTGCTTCAGCAAACATTCTCTTACAACAATGTTCATATATAAAACCAGATAGCTATAAACCTTAAGGAGGAGGATGAATTAGTGTTGTAAAGGGGGACAAGAAAATCCACACTAAAAGCACATGTAATGTTTTATTTTCAGTTATTTAATTGAGAGCTTGAAAGAAAATTCAGGCTTTTTGAGGCAGAAAGACAACAGAAACGGTTAATAATGGAGGGTCACCGTCTCTGTCTCAAAAGCTATACTTAATCATACATGTGATTATGTTATGAAACCTTCAGCCAGCCCATGGCCCCAGGATTTTTATAATTGTACATGTATTTACATGGTAAAATCTTTAATTTTCTCCCTCAAAAATTTTAATGATCCAATTTAGTCCCTCGATCTTTAAAATTTTATCTCAATCCTTCCGACCAAAATTTCTGACTTCTCCAACAGTGTGAAATGCATATCCAATATATACACACATGCGCAAAACAGTAAAAAACATTATGAACCAAACACGGGCTTTAGCTAATAAGACCCAGCAAGGCACAACAAGATGAGTCCATACAATAACTATACAGCCCTAAGGCCCAATTATGCTGTAAAAAATAGTTTTCATATTAATATTATTGATGTGAATAATTTGGTCTCGTCGACTGTTTGCGATTCATTACTTCTAATTTAGACATAGGATCAAAATTAGTGAGATAATAGTCTTTAGTTAGTGTTTCTATGTGAGAGATAAAAGCATAAAGGAGAGAGATAAGAATGAAGAAGAAGAAGAAGAAGAACAAAGTCACGACTAATAGGTATTAATGGTAACCTTAGCTGATGGTGTCACGTATAGGATAGTTCTGACCACTCGTAGATCAATAGACTAAACGGATCTAATTGTCAGATATCGAATGTTGTTCTAGTAGATCATGGGAACCTGTCAGAAGTCTTATTTATGCATTATAGGTGACTCAAAGACTTTAATACTCTTATGTTCAGATAATATGAATTTCTTAGAAACTTCGATAAATGAAAGAATCTATCTAAAGATATCATATGACGGAGAGCTGACAATTTTTCGAAGATAACCTCACGAGATATAATAAATATACATAATTAAATTTAACAAAAAGAAATATCATTAAATATGAATTCAGGTTACATCAACTAAATTGTATTATATAAACATTAACAAACAAAAAAACTATAGTACTTAGACTATATAGTCGCGGCCCATGATTGGAGTAGCATTTTCGGGACCATATTAAATAAACAAATTACTATACTAATGCACATTCATTTATACTAAAATGTAGGTGTGGTCCAATTCATATTTTATTTAAAAGATTGTAATAAATTGGGGTTTCAGGCTTTTAATTTATAAACCGAAGTGCAAGGCTTGGAATAGGGGTGACCCTTTAACAATTAAGATAAGGGACACATTCACCAACTACTGGCTAAATCCAACCTTATCAATCGAGTTATGGAAACAATGAGTTCCTCGACTGGTTATAAAATGGTCAGTTGCTCTCTGTGTTTACATCTAATTATTTATCATCAACCTTCCACTTTTTAATCCAATTTCGTAATTGGTGTTTTAAATAACAGATTTAGCTATCAACAATTTTTAGAATAAGTAGTTAAAAGTTCTCAGTTGTCACTTTCCCTCTTTCTTAGGTCGTGAATTCAATACTCATTAGCAGCAAAATTCTTCTTCCTTCTCTCCTAGTTACGAATCGTTAGAAAAATAATGGATCTAGATGTCGCCTCATTCAAACTTAGATGTCGCCTCATTCAAACTTAGATGTTATTCTGGTATAATAAATTGTATTAATTTTATAAGTTTTAAAAATATTTAATTGAACTCATAGAGTGATATAAGTGATGAAAGAAAATATCATTCTTCCTAATGGTTTAGGTTCGAGCAATTTCCTTTGCGAGATGTGTATTATCAATTAACTAAGAAAATTATGAACATATATTATCTTATAATTACCTCATACTATTTGATTAAATTAAACTTCTATTTTTTATACTTTAAAATATAATTATATGTTTTATTCAAACTTCATAAACAAATAAAATATTTTTAAAAATAAAAAAAATATTCAATATAATTCTATACGAATTTGATTAATTAATATATTAAAAATATATCGATTAAATTTTTATTTAAACCAATAAGATTAAAATGGAATGAAAACTTTCATGCATGCACCCAATTCGATGTCAATCAAATCGGAAAGAGCCCCCCCCCCCCAGAACTGATTGTCGAAAGAGAAATAATGGCTTTAATTTAATGTTTGAATTAGGACGGTGTAAAAAATTCGATTGAAGTCATTCGATCCTTTTTTATTCGTTTATTTAATTTTAAATTTTAAATATTTGATATTTTTAATTTTTAAATAATTTAAAATAAATATTTAAAATAGAGATGGACCGAATAAATTGGTTTTAGATTATCTAAAAATCTGAAAAAATAACTTTTAAACTATGGTTTCATTTAAATAATCTATTTGATCTCTATTTGTTTAAAGCATTTTAAGTCCTAATGTTTTTATTTTGAGATAAAAAGATATTGTCGTTGATGAATATCGTTAGTCAACAAACGTTAAACGTTTCAAAATAAAGACTTTTTAGCCTTGAATAAAGTATCAGTGGCCAAAATACTCTAAAAATTAAGAGATAATTTTTAAATCAAATGTTAGGAGTCTTCTTCTTTAAAAATAAAATATTACGATCAAAATAAATGTTACAATCAAATGTTAATCTTTTAACATTTTCGCAGCCTAAAATGTTAATAAATATTAATTTTTTATCATTTTCTGTTGCAACAAAAAATATTATGAAAAAAAATAACATTTTCGGTTACTACCAAAAATATTAAAAAATTAACATTTTAAGTTATGCTCAATAAAAATGTTAAAAAAATTTAACATTTTTTATTACATTTTTTTGTTGACTTTTAAATTAAGCTGCCGTAGAACATATCTACCCAACTATGAAGCTTGTGTTGGATTGCATAAAATCTCCCACTAAAAACAAACGAATTCCCATTAACAATGCACACAAAGAATATATACTTTTAAAATATTTATTTACAACTTGTTTTAATATTACTGTATAATTATGTAAAAATATATATTTTTATTTTAATAATTATATAAAGTCATGTAATTTTAAAAAAATATAGATACATTTAATTGGCATAATATAATTATATTTTAATTTTTATACTACATTTGATAATCCTAATTACAATTATACAATTATATAATATTAATTATAAAATTACGTAAAAAGTAAAACTACATTCAAAATTATAACAGTTTTTACCCGCCCTTAAGATGAGAGATATTAAGTTTTATTCAATTTAACGAGATTCATACATAAATACATCACAATTATATTGCCTTAATTTAAAAGTATATATTTAATGTAAATTTTTTATATGTTTTTAATAAAAATAATGTAAACATAATATTTTTAAACCATAGTTTAATAATAATAAAAGGATTTATATATATATATATTCAGTGGGAAAATATTATTATAAGTTGAACCAAATTCGGGTATTGTTGAGGACTAAATATTCTTTCGACCCACTACTACAAAGCAAATGCCATGCATGAGCATGATTAAGAGAGATCACTCATTTCAGGCTGCAAAATTGGAATAATAATTTCTACTTCTTCTTCTTTAGTTTTGATTTGATTCAGCTAAAGTTCCAAGTCATGTGTCATAAATTGGAATAATTATTAATGCATAACTTTATAATTTTAGAAAGGATTAAATTAAAGTTTCACTGTTTTGGGGACCATAACTTATTTTTACCATGTATTAACTTATAATTTTAATGAGACTTAAACTATTTTGGAGAATCTAACTTCACTTGTATTATTATGAATTAAATCTCATTATATGTGGACCTATCAAAATATATGAACCTGTCAAAATATATTATAAATTTTAGTTTATCGAATATATTATTTGTACTTGTACTTGTAATTCTCTCCTCACATAAAAAGAATGTATTTTTTAATTTTATATAGATTTATGTTCGTCATGGATGAGTATTGAACCCGTATTTATATAATTATTTTATTATACTCTGGAAATTGTTATTTATTTATTTTTTGAATAATTTCTATCCAGAGAGTGCAAGAGGAATTTTACTATTAATGGGTATTGAACCCACAATCTATGAGACCAGAGGTGTCAATTGAAAATTTTTAATCACGAATTCTAGAGATCGTTGACTATTCTCGATAGTATTAAATAATAATTAGTATTGTAAATGTATATTTTATGTATGTGAGGATAGCTTTGAAGGCGACGTCTGCCTAACGATGTGTTTTATATTTTGGGATAATATAGTTTCTTGTGGGAATGGGAATAGAGAAGTGGACGACATAAGAAATACGTCTCTCCTTTTAATCCTTTTCACCTGCCTTCTTTTGCTTATACCTGTATCAGTTTTTACTCTGTTGGCAATTCAAGTTTATTTACGTTTTTATAATATTATTCCAATATTATAATCGTATTTTAAATATTTTATATAAATGGTAAATGGTAATGTGAGCTAGATTCTTATGAGTGTTAGAAATCATGAATTTTTATAATTAATATTAAAAATATTATTTATTTAAAATTAATTATAAAAATACATAAATATCAATATAAAAAATAGTAAGAAAAAGGTTATTGGATTGATTCAAACCTAACTCGATTAAATTTAAATAAAAATTTGATTTATTATAAGGCATTAAGCCAAAATTAGCTCTCGTATTTATTAAAAATGATCATTTTGGCTCATATTCTTTTTTAGAGTATTTTAACCCTTAATGTTCTATTTTAAGACAAAAAGACATATAACCAGGGATTGACCTAGAGGGGGCGGGTAGGGTAGTCACCCCCTAATATTTTCAAATTCTTATATATTTTAGATATTTTCTATTGAAAATATGTTTTTACCCCTCTAAAATTTTATAAGTTTACCAATAATTAAAATTTTATAAATTCACCACTCCTAATATGAAATCATACGTCAGTCCCTGCCCACAACATTATATCAAACAGTGACTTTGCCCCTTATTATTCTTTTTATTATTTTGGACCTTAACGTTTTATTTTAGGGTAAAAAGTTTTCATATACTAGAGTGTTAATCGTTTGTTAGCTAATGATTTTCATCCATGGAGAAGTTTTTTTGTCCCAAAATGAAATATTGAAATCAAAATAATTATTTTGATAAACGTTGGGTCTAATTTTTGCATTATATTGGTTTAATAATTATGATTAAGTGTTGGTTTTATTTAAGCACATTTCTCTGGTGATGGAATGGGGCCTTTGCCAGACAAACACCAAACTAAATATGCACTCTAAATGCACGTAAACCACCATACATGTCACATGAATGGTATTCCCTCTCAAATTTCACTTGGATTACACTCTAAAACAAGGGACAAAACCACCCAAGTGGAAGTGAAAAATCAGAAAAATGGAAACTAGACAAGTATAACACAATATAGTTGTACTAATTAAGGGACATGTTGCTTCATTTGCATTGTTTATATTAATCATCCCCTTCCCACCAATTGTGCCATTTTTTCATCTCTCAATAGTCATTTCCCTTTCAATAATTATTATCCCTTGCTTGCCTTTGCCTTTTCTCCTCCCTCCCTCCCTCCCTCCCTCCCTCATGTCCCAACAACCCTACCCTAGAAAGTAAATTAAATCGAATGATAGAGAGTTTGATCTCTCTTAAAATATATTTTATGTTCGGATCTTGTGGATGAAATAATATAAATAATTCATTGCCTGACTCTCAATAAATTAAGACTTACGTAGCAACCACACATTAAGCGCAATATATTATTTGATATACGAGTTGTATGAAATTTATTTTATAAAATATATATACTTTAATCATAAATTTAAAATTTAAAATCATAACCCTAAATTTTAAATTTTAAATTAAACCCTAAATTATAAGAATTAAAACCTGAACACATAAATTTGAAATTAGTAAGGTGACTATGATTTTGGTAAATTTAGAACAAGAGATACATGTAATTTAAGATAAATAAAAATAAGTCAAATGTGTATTTTTTTTTTAGCAATTTGCAAGTAATTATTCCATATTAACATTGCGATAATGACTCACACGAGTTCACGCCCTTGCTGAAGTTAGCAACACGTGGCAATGTTGTATTGGATGAATGGGTTCCTCGGTTCATGAAAAGCAGTTAGTGCACTGCACGACGGAATCTTTCCCTTCTTTTTTGGGTATGGTGGAGTGGGCTTGCTTGGTTTTGAAGTCTATTATTATTATCATTATATTTTCACTATGGTCATTTAGCTTAAAAAAATATTTTTACCATTAAATGTTTCAATTTTATTTGGTCTGATCATAAAATACATCAAAATGTTATGGGCATAGTTGGTGATATCCTCGAAGACTAACGGTTTACACATACAAGATTTCTCAAAAGCCCGTCGAATACTCGACCATTCCTCATGTTGAGCTTTGGGGGGGGGGGGGACAAAGTCAGTCTAATAATCCAAATGGGTGAATTATTTAGCCCAATAGGGTGATTCGAAAATTATTTTGGGATCTACGACATTTTTTACAGTTCATGTGAAATTCATCACGTCAGCGTGACGAGTTTCATAAAATATATTAAAAATTAAAATTTGTCAGGTCGGCGTGACAAATTGCATACAATTTTATTCTATATCATATGACGAGTTATAATTTTTAATGTATTTTATGAAACTCGTCACGCCGATGTAACGAGTTCCACGAACATTGTAATTCTGAATCTCCCTATTGGACTAAATAATTTACCCACTTGAATTATTGGGCTGGTTTTACCGCTTTGGGGGCGTCTATCGAGGTTTAACCCTATATTAAACTCGTGGTTTTGTAAAGGTTCAAATTCTAAATGACAACCTTTAAAACTATTAGATTGCTATTTTAAACGCTATCTGATGTTTTGTATAACTATTCAGCATTCAACATACTAATTAGTTAATTTAACTAAATTTTTATCAAACGCGAGATCCTCTCGACTCAACTTATTTCATTTACAATGTTAAATTTATTTTATTTTTATATCACCATCCAATATTCAAACAATTAGTCAATTATTTTAGATTCTATTACTACAAAGGTTTATTATAAGAATAATGTTCCTAATCCATATTGCTTCGTTTACAATGATATTATTCAAATTATGAATGTTTTTTTAAATAGTCTATGATAATTACATAGTAGTATCTATTCAGAATCTTTCTTGACCATTGATAACACACACTCAGATGCAGCTGCTTGAACCTAAGACATCTAATGAGAATAACACTCTCTTTAACCACTAAAATCAGTGATGAGTTCACCATTAGTGTTATTTAAATGACTTATCTCATTTCATTAGAAATTTTATAATGATCAAATAAGAATAAGTTAATAATAAATAAATAATAAATTTTCTTTATTTTAATAAATGAAAAAAATAAAGTTTTGGCCTTTACCTTATATTTTAATTAATATTTGGTTTCCTGTGTAGAAAAAAACAATAATATATTTCCTTTTTTAATTTGGAAAAAAATGAGTGGAGGTTTTAGTTCATATTTAATTAAACACGTGTAATACTGTCAATATTAAAACGGGTGAGTCTAAATATACCAATCAATCTATAAATTCACCAACTTTAATGTAATCATTATATTTTTTTATTTTTATTAAAGTTTTCTTATCATTATGTAATCATTATGTATTTTTTTTTTATAATTAAGTAATAATTATTTATTTTTAAATTTTTATTATATTTTTTACTTATTTAATTATACATACATATATATTTTTATATTTTATGTTGTTTAATTTTATGTTTTTAAGTCATCAGTTGTGTCAAATTATTTTAAAAGCTTCGATGTTTGAATAATTTTATATTTATGTTGCACATATTGAGAAATTTTAATATAAATTTGGACGTTACACAAGGATACTTTAGAAATACAATATTTTGTTTAGTTTTTATATTTCATTTTCAAAATATAAAATCTATTTGTTAGTTTAAAATAATGAATCTATATGAATATTTTAAATATTTAAAAGTATATTGAAATAATATTAAATTTTATCTATATATTTTTTTATTAAGGCCTTTTTCATTTTTAAAGTTTTCTATTAAAATATTTTTCATTTATTTCTTCTATTAAAGTTATTTTAATCAATTTAAACTTTTAAATTGAATTTAAATTTAAATTAGTATTAGGTGAGGGTCGCATGTTGAGATTACAAAACATTGATGAAGAAGTGTTGAATAAGATGACAAGAAGACAAGTGGAGACTAACACCTGGATCTCTTCCCAATTATCAAAAATTATGAGTTAGGTATTATGCAGGTGAGTTAACTTAATACATTTAGTAGTGTCTATTAAAACGCCTATAATCCACTTAGAGAACCACACGTGCTCCGACGCCTGGCTCAATTTCCCACGCCGATGTCTTGCCTTTCAGTGGATTTGGGCGCTCACTCCATCAAAACCGTATTCCGCCACACGTGTACACGCGTGTGCGTGTTTTATATAAATATTTTAAATTCCTTTCCTACTCTATTGAAAATAAATTTTAATAAAACACTAACGTTTTAAGTAATATTTTCATTTAATATATTAAAATGTTTAATAAAATTTTAATCATTTACATTAATTAGGGTGTAAATGAACATAATACTTAATAATTGTTTATGAATCATTTATATAATTTTTATTATGTTTATTTATTAAGTAGAATAAATGAGCATGAATAAAATGTTTATGTTTATTTAATAAATTAACGAGCATGAACAAAGAAATGTTCTATTAGTTTATATTCACAAACAAGCTAATTTGAAAACTCGTTTATTAATTCATTTATAAACTCATTTACTTGATTTTTCTTTTTACACGTTAAATTTTGATGAAGGTAGACATTAAATTAAATACAATGTAACCTTTGAAGTTCAATCTGTAAAGTCTAAAAAATTTAAAGACTTATAATGTTATTTATTGTTTTTGTTTAACTTGCAAATGATAATGTAATAAAAAAAGTGAGTAAAGAATATGTTCATAGTTAAACAAATTAAAAAAAAAGTATAAATGATTATTAAAAATATAATTATTTTAGGAAACTTATAGTTTCATTAAAATAGAAATATTCAAATTACAACGAAAATTTACAACTGTAACTGTAAACTAAGCACATAATTAGAATATATTCTTGTAATAATTAATACTATAAAATTAACCACTTAGGGTCACACCATTACCATACAAGAAAAAAAAGTTTAAAATACCTAACTAAATAAACTCGAACAATAGGTAGATACGAACAGATTTGACTGTATCATAAATAAACCATAAAAGATGATCAAATTATTAAAAGATTACCAACAAATCGTAAATCAGAGTCGAATAACATAAAAATATTTAATAATATAAATTTTAATTTCGATTAAATGTTTTTTCTTTTTATCGTATAAGTAAATGAATTATTTAATTATACTTTTGGTTTAATCAAGAAAGGAGAATAGTGGTCACTTTTCCATTATCTAAGATTATTGAGTGCGACACGTCCAAACATCCTATCCTTCTAATCGACAGGAAATAGGAAGAAAATCACTACAATCTTATAGTAAATAAACTAAATTAAATTGATTGAAATGTGATTAACATTGACAGGGTCCAATTATATTATTTAATTCAACGATTTTGATATATCTGAAATAAATAAAATAATATTATTAAAATATAAATTAATATAAAAATAAATGTTCATATTATATTTTTCTCTTTTAAGTGACTAAATAATTTTTCGATCAATTTATGTGCTTAATATTTAAACATGATCGTTTTAAGTGTTTCGACTGTAACAGTAGTTAAAAAACTCCGTTAATTGATTATATTATGTTAAAATATTTTGTTTTTTAAAAAATATTATATTTTTTAAAAATCCCTAAAATTTTCCAGAATTACAAAAATAAACCCAAAAAACTCAAATACTCAAACACTAAACCCCATCCTGCTGCCGTTGGCTGCCACAGCCGTCGGCTGCCACAATCGTCGCCCTTATCGTCAACAGAAAGAAGACCCAGGAAACTTGATCCACCGGAATTGCCTCACTAGAACCGCCCGTGTTTCTCCCAAAGAAGTCTTAATAAAACCGGCCGAAGTTATTTTACTTTCGTCCATGTTCAAACTGTTCGCTGTCGAAACCCCCATTCCCACTTGTTTTCTTGACAACTTGAACTTTGGATTTTCAAATCCGTGTAGAGCCCTTTGCTTTCATCAATGGCATTGTACAAAATACTAGCTTTCTTCCTCGCTTCAAAAGATTTTAAAATACCAACCCACACATATAGATCTCAAAACAAGTCTTAAAAAATCCCTGCTTTACCTTCTTTTTGTTGGGTCTCCACTGTTAGCCATCTTCTAGTGGATTGCTCTCATATTGAAGCTGTTGAAGCAAAGCAAAACCCCACCAAATGACAGCGATGATCGGCGATAGCGGGAGAGAGTTTAGAGATGAGTATTTAGATTTTTGGTTTTTTTATAAATTTAAAAAATTGGGATTTATTTTAAATATAATAATAATTTTAAGTTTTATTAAAAAAATTTTTAAAATTATACAAATATAATATGTATCATTTAATAAAATTGATAAAAAAATAATTTAGGTAACTAAATGACAAAAAATTGTATATTTTAGATAATTTATATATTAAGCCTAAAATATATAATGAATAATTTTAAATCCAGCTGGGCGGTCTTTTAAAACGGGCAAATTTTAATGGTGTGAAAAAAAAAATTCGTGAGATAATATTGGAGAATTATTTGTTGAGATAAAGTCTTCAAACACAAGTCGTCAAGCCGTCATTGCGGCCTGTGCTGAGGTCGCCATGTGATCCTGAAGGCCGCCATGCAAGCACCACGACCTGGAGGTTTGCAGCAGCTCTTTTGGTTCATTCACAAGTGCTGCGATTGCTTCATCCAATGAATTCTTTGTAAGCCTTCACAGAAAAAAGGATAGAATATCATTATAGCATCTATTTGTTTTGCTTACAAATAATAATTAAATTCATTAAATCGATTTAATAAAAAATATTGAACGATAAGTAACAATCGGAACAAATTTTCAATATTTAAATTCCATAAAGAAGCAATTTACAGAGATGAAACAATCACAACACTTATGGATTAAGTAAACTGTTGCAACTCCAGGTCGTGGTGCTTACATGGCGGCCTGTAGTGGATGGGATCACATGGCGACTCAGTATAAGTCGCGGGGACGGCTTGACGATCTATATCTCAACAAATAATTCTCTAATTTTTTCCCTACACCAACAACAACAACAATAAAAACTCTATTCCCATATGCAATGGGGGTAAGGGGTATAAGTAATACAGATAAATAATTGATAGTTTTCATATGCAGTTCATATGCGCGATTTTACTGAGAAGTACTCATACAAGTAAAATCATGCGTAAAATCTCTGCATAAATACAAACGTAAGACCCGATTAAATTAAAAAAAATATAAGAGAATGATACACAGTAATCTACCATTATTTAATAAAATTTGCCATTAAAACGCGGCGGTCCACAATTAAAATCCCATTCTGCGCGATAGAAAGTAGAAACCGTCGGGATGCTTTGATTTGACAACAGGTTGTTGTGTATGCGAAAGTGCTTTGTTTTCTTTCCTAATAAATAAATAAATAAATACAGCGTTACCAATCATTTGTTTTTTTTTTATATATATATTTAAAAAAAAACAAGAGAGTTAATGTATATTAGAATTGAAAATTAATTCAATTTTATTTTTTCCTTTTATTATCCAAAAATAGAGTGAATTTATCCAAAAAAAATTGTCATGAAACCGCCAGCCGAAAGGTATTGGAATAAGGGAAAGGGAATAGAGCAATATATTCAGCTAACAAGGAATATGTTTCTTTCACGTTATCAATTATTAAGATTTATTTGAGTGTTCAAAATAATATTTAGTCTTATTTTTTGGATTATTTTATTTTTATGTTTTTTTATATTTTACTACATGTAAATAAATTTGCTGTTTAGTTATCAGAATGAATATTTATTTGAAAAAATTAAAATTAAAACATGCTATTAACGAGGAATTTGTCATCTAAAAACGTTTTTTGACCAAAACTAATTAACTAAATATAATTGACCGGTCAGTCAAATTTCTAATCTTTTATAATTATATTTAATTAGTTCATGATATTAAATAAAAATAAATAAAAAAACATAACAATGTGATAATGTTGAGAGTTATTTGACAAATTGACTAATAAACTGTTTATTGTCACTAATAGGATTAAGTACTTAATTAAACTTAAGCTTAAATTTTCATGAAGTCGACTGTAATCAAAGTCCACGGTTACTCCACTGCAGGGAATCAAAACTCTAATAACGGAGAAAATTGACCAACCGCGGTAAAAGACGTAGGGGTAACGAACTCTACTTTTCTATCAAAAAATTATCATAATAAATCAACACGTGTTCAAACAGGCGCTCACCGGTTATCGGTTGTTTTACCCCCTCATCGTGTGGCCCATATCCGCCTCCGCTGCCACCCTCACCGCCTTCAACGCGCTCCGCCTCCCCATCTCCTCTTCCCCGCGTATCCACGCCCAAAAAAGGGAAAAAGTATTTAACAATATCTAAATTTATTATTTATTTAAATTTCCATGTAAAACATAGGGTAAACATACGGGAGACCACTAAATGGTCAAAAATCAATGTGACCACCGAACTTTCAATTGAATCAATCAGACCACCCAACTATTTAATTGATTTAATCAAACCACCGACCGTTAATTTTTAACAGAAGTGATGACGTGTTTGTTAATAAAATTGGCATAATTATATATTTGATCCTTAATATTTACATATCTTATCAATTTAGTCACTATTTTAATTCAATTAAATAAATTTAACTATCTAATTAGAACGTGACACGTGTCAATATATGATTGGAAGGTTTTATTTATGAATTTTAAATTATTTAATTAAATAAATTTTCTATCCAATCAGGTGGTGACGTGTCACCACCCAATTGAAATGAAAATAAATTGACAAACTTGTGTCCAAGGAGAATCAAACCAGAGAAAGGTCTTTTAAGAGTTTGTTGAGGATAAAAAATTAACAAATTATTTGTCTTTAAAGTTTACAACTACGGGTGTTTAAACGGTTAATTCGGTCACCGACCAAATCGAATTAACTATAACCGAAATAATCGAATTTTTTCTTTAATCGTTAATCGAATCGAAATTAATTTGAAAATTATTAACCAAACCGAACCAAATTTCGGTTAATTTTTGAATTAACCATTTTTAAATTTTCTAATTTATATAACAATTGAATATTTTTAATTAAAAAAATCAAATTACTACAGTGTACAATTTGTTGGAACACATTTTGTAGCAATATTCAGTGTATTATTCATCGAATTACTATTTTTAATTCAAAAAATTAAATAAATTATTCACGATTAATTATTATTTAAAGTAATTATAATTGTTTTTAATTAAAAATATTAAATTTTTATATAAATTAGAAAATTAAAAAAATCGGTTAATTCGAAAATTGACCGAATTAACCGAAATTTGTTCGGTTCAATTAATAATTTTCAAATAAATTTCGTTTCGGTTAACGATTAAAGAAAAAAATCGATTATTTCGATTATAGTTAATTCGATTCGGTCAACGACTGAATTAACCGTTTGAACACTTGTAATTGTAAACTTTAAAAGATAAATTCAAATTGTTGTAACTTTAAACTATTAGGAACCTTTAACTCAATGGTTTGACGTCCGGTTGCTTTATCTACCTTGTCCCTGGTTTAATTCTCCTTGGGCACAAGTTTGCCCATTTATTTTCATTTCAATCAATTGGTGACACGTGTCACCAATTGATTGGATAGAAAATTATTTAATTAAATAATTTAAAATTCATAAATAAAACATTCCAATCATATATTGACACGTTTCACGTTCTAATTGGATAGTTAAATTTATTTAATTGAATTAAAATAGTGACTAAATTGATATAATATATAAATATTAAGGAATAAATATATAATTATGCCAATTTTATTAACGGACACGTCACAACTTATGTTAAAAATTAACGGCCGGTGGTTTGGTTGAATCAATTAAATAGTTAGGTGATCTGATTGATTCAATTGAAAGTTAAGTGGTCACATTGATTTTTTACTATAGTTTAGTGGTCTCACGTGTAGTTTACCCTAAAATATATTTACTATTTTAATTAATAAATAAAAATTCAGGTAGCACTTTCATTTAGCTGTTGGGGAGAGAGAAAAAAGCGAGCGAGCGAGAGAGAAGAGTTTTAAGAGAGATAAAGGGGACTCTTAAAGATTTTGCTCGCGAAGCCAAAGCTCTCCATTGCTCGCTCTGGTTGCAGACAAAGTCCAAAGGACGAACAACCAACTATAGAAAAACAGAAAAAGAAAATCAGACGAAAAGCAACAGGAACGCGAAGAAGAGAGACAGCGAAGCTAAAGGAACAGCAAAAAAAGAAGAAAAAGAAAAAAAGTACAGGATATAAAAGAAAATAAAAGTTAGTGACTTAATTTTTGACAATAAAGGAGAAATTCATTTCAGTTCTTTATCCAATCAGTAAGTTCCTCGCAACATGTTTTTATCATTATTCCTTCTCTTTTTGTGTCATTTCATGTTATTAGTTTTTAATCGCTTTGTTTGTCTTGATTCGTTAGTTGAGATTAATGAAATTATAAACAGATCTAATTTGCTCTCTTTTTTCTGTTATTTCAATCTAGCAGTTCTATTTGCAATACCTATATGTATAATGTTCTGTTGTTTGTTATGAAATACTGAGATCTGGTGCTTTTTTTTCCTTCAGCTTGTTTGATTCTGAGTTTCTTTTTCTGTTTTATAAATTATTTCTGTTTATTCTCATTTGACTCCGTTTTATTTTTCCCATTAAACTGTAGACACCAAAAGCCTCTGTAAATTATTTTTCCTTTATAAATCTCAACTGGATCGTTCTTTATTGGCTTAAAATCTCTGTTTGGTTCATTTTATCCTTTCGAATTTGATTGAAACTTTTCGTTGGTTTTCTTTTCTTTTCTGAATTGGTTGAATTTGTTATTATTGACAGCGTTTTCTTTTTTCTGGGGACCAAAACAAAAAACTTGTGCTTCTTACAGTGATTGAGCTCTCCCATATTTTCATTGGGGAAGTTTTCCCTTTTGAAGTTAAGGAGGGGGAGGAGAGTCATGTTGGAGGACCGGTCCTGCGAGTCGTGTTTGTTGTTTGCAAGCTCTTGTCAACAAGGAACAGAGTGGGCTTACATGTACAATGGGAAGCGTTCGTGGAACTCGGAGACCGGATGACTGGTCGGGAAACCAAGTTGGCTAAGCTCCCCCCGATGATTCTTCCAGCGATGATAACAATGATAATAATAATACTAATTCTTCTTCTTCCCCACAAGACTCAGGGTGACCTCCTCTTGCCTGATTCACGTGACCAATCCGACGATGACAGTAAGCAATCTGTTTCTTCTTTGGATTTGGATGCTTCACTTATCCATCGTCACTCCATTGGACTAGACAAACCTGATCTCATTAACCAATCAGACGAGGACAGCTTGTCGGGTTCTGTGGAGGACTCACCGGGGGAACAGTCTGAGGAAGATGTTGTGGAATTATCTTCAGATTGGATACCTTAATCCAACCACTTGGGAGAGACAACTCCATCAGTTGTCTGATAAGGTGTTCAAGGTCTGATTATGGTTCCATTGCCTCATTGAACAGGAGTTTTCGTTCCTTAATTAGGAGTGGAGAGATCTATAAGTGAGGAGGTTGAATGGAGTGATTGAGCATTGGGTATATTTTTCTTGTCAACTCCTTCAATGGGAGGCATTTGATCCAATTCGACACAGGTGGATGCATTTGCCGAGGATGCCTCACAATGAATGTTTCATTTTTTCAGATAAGGAATCCTTGGCTGTGGGAACCGAATTGCTTGTTTTTGGGAAAGAGGTGACTTCTCAGGTTATATATAGATACAGTATTTGACAAATTCATGGACTTCTAGCACTAGCATGAATGCTCCAAGGTGCTTGTTTGGGTCGGCTAGTTTTGGAGAGAGAGCGATTTTAGCTGGTGGCTGTGATTCTCAGGGTAATATCTTGAGCTCTGCAGAAATGTACAACTCCGAGACACAGAAGTGGGAGACTCTCCCTAGCATGAATAAGCCGAGGAAGATGGTAGTGGGGTATATATGGATAGAAAGTTTTATGTAATTGGGGGAGTTGGTGGGGTTGGGAAAGATACAAGGGTTCTCACTTCAGGTGAGGAGTATGATTTAGAGACTAGAAGATGGACTGAAATTCCTAACATGTCTCCCGAAGGACTGGAGCAGCTGGCGAGGCTGAGGTGCCTGCAGCAGCTGGAGCACCCCCTGGTTGCAGTTGTAAATGATGACATGGAGGTAAAGAAGTATGATAAGGAGAGAAACTCATGGTTGACTATTGGAAGATTGCCTGAAAGGGCGTCTCAATGAAGGTTGGGGTCTTGCATTCAGAGCATGTGGAGATCGCCTTTGTGATCGGTGGACCTAGGACTTCAGGGGAAGGTTTTATAGAGCTGAACTCATGGGCTCCAAGCGAAGGGCCGCCACAATGGAACTTGCTTGCGAGAAAGCAATCGGGTGACTTTGTTATAATTGTGCTGTCATGGGATGCTAGTGGATGGATTTTGGCAACATCCTGCAGTGAAATGGTGCCACACTGCTACTGTTATTGATTCTCCTCCTATACAGAATTCTGAATTCTTGCTAATGGTAATTTTCCCTTTCTTCTTTTTGTTATATATTTTTGCTACTGATAGCATGTCTTGACTCTTTGAGTTTTTGTTTCTTTTTTCAACTTCATTCAAAATATCTTCCATTAAATTCGTGTCTTCCCCTGTTTTCAGTGACATGTGAATTGCAAAGGTTGGTGCCATGCAGCACAGGAATAGGTTTAATAATTTGAAGTACCAACATATCCGTAGTTCGTCATTACAGATTGTTGAAGCTTTTTTAAGAACACAGAACTAGGGTTTCTTTATCCTTAATTTTCTTGGAATGGTTTTTAAGGGTCGTAATCTTGGATGTTGGCTGATGTACTGATTACATTGATCATTACAATTGATGGGCTATATTCCCAGAATTTTTCTCATGTACACTTTGGAATCTTTTGTTGGTTTTAAATTCTTTTGTTCAGCTGTTGCTGTTGGTTCTTATTCCTTTCAATTATTGTTAATTTTGACAGATGGAACTATATTCGTTTTTTAGCAGAATTCTGCTTATTGGATAAATAAAAAGCCAATCCCCCCCCCAAAAAAAAAAGAACTATATTCATATGGTTAGGACGTATCATAGTATGATTTAGCTTCCATTGCTGTTTATATTTCTTGATTATTGAATAGGTGGACGGGTCTTCTAGTTTCTTGAACTTTTAAGAATGAAACTTGCAAGTCAGCCAAATATTGTTAATGATAAATATCAATGTGTTTAGACCTGGGACAGCTTTAGTACCTTCACTGTTAGCTTGGCCACTATGTTGTGGAATGTAACACCCTTGTACCGATACAGGTGATTCGATCCTATCGATACAGGTGATCCGATCCGATCTGGACACATTAAGATGACCAGAGTGACTCAGACTAAAAATCTTGGAAAATTTAAAAATTTTGTTAATATATTTAAAACTGTAAAATAATTTATAGATAAAACAAATTAAGAAAATCATTTATTTATAAAAAATAGAATTCAACAATATCTAGTAATAAAACAAGTTTCAGACTCGAATATAAAAACAGAATACAACCTACATTTTCCCTAATTACATGCATTGTACTATGCAAACAACGCTGGTGGAACTCCTTTACTAGTATCGGTAAAGCACAATATCAAACTCTTTAACCTGAAATGGTAAGTAACAAAGTGAACTTTCAGTAACAGAGAACTACCAGATGAATGCAATAGGTCATCAGGTATATGGTAAAGCAAATTTTCTTAACGATACATACATCAAATTCTAGCGACGAGCTCGGATTTCATTAATTATTCTTCAGGTAAGCATTAGGAAATCAAAATCTGAAAGAAATATTCATGACAGATTCAAGAGATTGAGATGAGGAGTTTAGTGTGTTCTAACAAAACCATAGAAAATGTACATATCTTTCAAAACAACAATTTAAAACATATTTTTAAGACCACAATAATACCCTCCAACCGAACACCGATATGCAATCTATATAACTGCATCTATAAGGACTTACCCTCCATTGGGCGTAGTTGCCAACCTAAAGGAATATCTTGGGGCCTGAGAGCCTATCCAAGGGAGTATTTTAGGGCCTAAGAGCCTACATAAGGAAGTATATTGGGGCCTTAGAGCCTACCCAAGGAAATGCCTTGGAGCCTCAGTGCCTACCCAAGGTCACCTTAGGTCCGTAAGGAATTACCAACTTAATCAGAGTTGAATCTCCATACTCCAAAATCTTACCCAGAAAAAAAATCCCAATAATCGACTCATACAATAAATAGTAGATTCCATGATCCATAAATCAGAAACGATTATATTTTCCAGTGAAAACAGGTAATCAGAAAGCACATATCATGTAGTCATAGTTTATAAATAGTAAATCAATACATTAAAAATCAGAATATCGAACAGTTAAAAGATTCAGTAAATCAGTAACTTCAGTAAATCACATTTCAGGACAGGTAAAATAATCATATAGCACATAGGGCACACACTAGATGGTCTAGTTATTTTCCGGAGGCACTTAGCAATTATCAAGCGGAGAAAACACAAAACTTATGCAAACTGATTGAATTTCATAAACGAGATCTTTATAAAAATGAGGTTTGATAGCTAGCAGATTCATCAGTCATTCATGAAGTGATTTATCAAGATCATAATATTCAGATATCAGTAAGGTATTCAATTTATTGCATCAAATTTATTTAGGATTCAAACATTCCTAAAGTGATTCCATCAATCAAGCTTATAAGGGCATTTTAGTCATTTAATTGATGAGAAATTTGATAAATTAATTTAACAATGTTATGCAGCGATTTACATAATTCTAGATTTCAAGCCTCTTAATAGGCTTTCAATTCCAATTGCACTGTACAATTTCCAGCAAATGCGACACTTATCAATTATGTAGGTAGAGAAACTTCACGAATATTCATTTCTTAAAACTGGCTATACTGCAGAATCGAACTGATCACCTTCAGAACTATCTTTGGACAGATCATGAGGAGACGAACTTGTATTTAAGCAGTATTTATTTACTTCCCGTATTGTAATAGTATTAGGGATGATCGACCTACTTAGGTCGTACTCAAAAAACCTCAGGGGCGTTATAACATTTAAAACTTCACATGTATCTTCAGAAGTTATCCAAAGGCATTTACTTAATCCAAGTCATGAGGGTATTTAGATCATTATGATATTTGAGGTAGATTTATTCATTCTAGAGCTTAAGGGGGTGTTTGGTTCCAGGATTGTGGGATTCCCATGGGATGGGAATCCCACATTCCCATATTTGGTTGGCCGAGAATCTCATTCCCGGTAATGTTTTATTACCAATAGTAGATTTTTTGGGGTATTACCGGGAATGTCATTACCTCCCTTCCTTTATGTATTGTAACATTACCGGCGTTTTGGACTAAAATGCCCTTAAATTTTTATTTTTTTCAAAATATAATTCTTCTAACATTGAATAATAAAAATTCTACGAAGGTTAAATTACAAATTTATCCTAAAATTATTTTAGATTTACAAAAAAAAGTCTATAATTAAAATTTTATATGAAGTTCAAGGGTTAAATTTTTTTTACCCTTTTATTAAACCTTTTTTATATTTTTAATTTTGTAAAAAAAATTATATAAATATTATGAATTTAATTTTTTAAAGAAAATATATAAATTCCTAAAATTATTTTAGATTTACAAAAAAAAGTCTATAATTAAAATTTTATATGAAGTTCAAGGGTTAATTTTTTTTACCCTTTTATTAAACCTTTTTTTATATTTTAATTTTGTAAAAAAAATTATATAAATATTATGAATTTAATTTTTTAAAGAAAATATATAAATATTTTACAATTTGTAATATTATACAAATATACATAAGGACAATTGGTCAATATACATTCCAATAATCTTTTATTCCTTTAACAACACGGTAATCTTACATTCCTGCTAAACCAACCAAACACAAAACACAACATTCCCAGTAATCCTATTCCCTAGTAATCTTTTATTCCCACTGTAATCTTACATTCCGTGAACAAAACGCACCCTAAGGGTATTCAGTTATTCTAGGGCTTGGGGTATTTTAGGTTATTTCACACTTTAGGGGTATTTTGGTCATTTTACAATACAAGGGTATTTTAGTATTTTCATTCTGTATGGTCTTTCCATTTATTTCAAAATTGTCATTTATTTTAGTCATTTCAAACAATTCTGACCATAAGAGTACTTTCGATAAGTTAGTCTTGAGTGTATACTCATAAATCAAAATTCTGGTTCTAGTGCGTTCTTAGAGTTACGAACTATTTATCATAAATCTTCTAAAAAAAATAGGAATTTAATAGTTAAATCAGTAATTTATCGGATTAGATACAAATTCTCATGGTATTTTCTTAATCAGGGTCAATTCAGATTATTTTTACCTCTCGAGGGTAATTTCGTAATTTCTCATCTAGGTATTTTCGGTGTTTCAATTTTTAATAAGAGTAATCAAATTTTAAGGGTTATGAGCTTAAACGCTTCACTGGTTAATCATGGAACTTGGAATTGTTCATTATAAATCTTATAGTTTCTTATACGAGCCATTAGAGTTTTATTCAGTTACTTACTTTTTATTGCATTCGAATCGAGTTTAGAAATAATTAACTATACAGATGAGATGGAACATATTCATCCATGCACGTAGTAATATCAACATGTACCGTAAAACATGCATAGCGTAAAGTATTACCCGATTCTCGAGCTATATCATCGAACATTCAAACTCTATTCGATAGCTCTCAAACTTGAATCCAACATCCATAATATCTCTGATACATCAACATAAAGTACATTAGAAACGGAGCTTAATTGCGAAAAATGAATTGAATCGGGAGGATAATCAGTGAAAAACAGCTTACCGGGTACAATTTTGACAAAATAGACTCGAAATCAAACTCAGAACGTCGAAAAATATAAATATGACTTTTAAAAAAGACTTTTTGGTCAAAATCAAAGTCACGCGGGTCAAAGTCAAAGTCAACTATGGTAAGGGTCAACAGGTTGACTCGGCCGAGTTGACTCAACCGAGCTACCTCAGCTCGACCCGGTTCGATCTGACGACTGGTTCTAGAAGGCTCCTGGACCGACTGAGAAACCTCACGTGCACTACTGGCGTGGCGGCACGTGCGACGGCGACGAAGGTCATTGAGGATGGTCGATCACTCCATAAGCTGCAACTTATTCTAACCTAATTAACTCAAAATCATCCCAATATCTCGATGAAAAATTGAAAAGGAGGCGACCAAAGTCTTACCCACGGCAACGACGATGGCGAAATGGTGACTAAAACTCTTGGGCTTCGATCGCACGACACCGGGAAGCCATGGGAGGCGTGAGATGAGATAGCCATCGGATCGACCGAAAAACTTGAAAAAAGGCGGCGAGGGTGGGTTTCGACGAAGCTTTGCGATGAACTATTACGGCGAACACTACCAATTTTCGAAACAAGAAGGCTCTTGTTTTGGTCGCCGGTCGATGGCGAGTCGGATGAGGGTGGAGGTGCGCTAACGGCGGTCGGACGGTGATGGATTTGATGGAGGCGGGGAGCGACGAGTTGAAGCTAGGGTTGGGAAATTGGGGATTTTGGGGGTTTATATATGAAAAGGGAGTTAAAGCCTAGATGGATAAGGCATGGTTGGTTATAACCCTAAGGTCTTGGGTTCAAATCTTCCAAAGCACTTCTTTTCCCAGCTTAAAGGAATGAGCAAATTCAAGATGTGTGCTCTGCATACGGGAATCTTAGTTTCATGGTTTTAAGATTGTGTTCAACATGACATTCTTTTAGAAGCTGCGTTCCCAACTATACACACACACATAAGGCATCACGTATATATAGAGGCCTTCGTGAAGAATCGCTCTGTGCGGTTGGTATGAGATAGGTCATTAGAATCCCTCTCGGCTTACAAGATGACACTCTGAATCTCTCTTTGCTGTTTTGGGTATGCCGACACCTTACTAAAACCAGAAGGTGGTCCTGTGCACCAAGTTAATTTTCCCCCTGCAATGCGATCAATTCTATATTCTTTTGTCATATTTTATTTTTGAGGGACTTTTGGTGCATTGCTTTCTTTATTAGCTGGCAAGCATTAAAAAACAATTTGATATTATAGTGTTGAAAAAGATTGCCAATTAGCGTGGAAATTGGAATGTAGGAACTGTATAACTTTGACTTCATTATGAATATGGTGAGTCCATGTTAATCATAGGGGCCGAGGATTATTGGCCAACTATAAAACCGTGTATATTAAAATAAAGCAAGAGTAGTATTGAGAGTTTGGTGTATGCTGGTGTGTTTCGGAAATAAGAGAGACATAATCATGAGACATACAAAAGAAAGGCACTTGTGATGAAAAGTGTACAATGCTAACTAAATATTCTTCGTACTCTGTTATTATTTGCAGTGAAACTTGAAGCTTCTCTCTCTTTCATGTAAAACTGCGAGCTTTCTGATGTGCATTTATTTGCAAGCAATTCACCCTATCTCTGCAAGCTGCAGCCCCTTGGTTTATGCTGGCAAGATTGACCCCAGAACTTGCCGTCACCATGTGGGCTCGTAATTTGATGGCCTCGTGATCACTAGCGATGGCACCAACCCGAACCCGATTCTGATTCGGATTTAGGATAAAAAATACTCGATTCGATCTGAAAAAAATATATAATTTTACTTTATATATTTAAGAATAATTACAATAATACCCCTATCTATATAATTTTTTTTAATTAAGTCATTG
Source organism: Hibiscus syriacus (assembly GCF_006381635.1). Lineage (NCBI taxonomy): Eukaryota > Viridiplantae > Streptophyta > Magnoliopsida > Malvales > Malvaceae > Hibiscus > Hibiscus syriacus. The sequence goes on along the minus strand of NW_024063511.1, from coordinate 548,685 downwards.
TTTTTATTGAATAAAAATATTTTTTATTATTTCGGTCGGGTTTCTAATTCATATATTCGGGTCGGATTGGATGAAACCTTGTTTTGGTCAGGTCGGGTCTCAGGTGGAGATTCCCTTGTTCTCGAGTCGGGTGGACCAAAAACCCGACCCGACCCCATGCCATCCCTAGTGATCACGACCGTTCTCTTAAAAGAGCTAGATCAACTAGGGATGACAATATATATATACATAAATTTCAAATTTACATATAATTAAAAAAAAGGATAAGTTATCTCTTTAGTTACTTATCTATTATTTTGTTTTGGTCATTCAATTTTTCTCTCAAAATTATATTTAATGTTGTATTTTTTTTTTTGTTACCCATCATAAAAAATTATTGGCGATGCTGATGTGGTATTTCTAAATTATTTTTTTTCCAGTTTTCACTTAATTATTTATTATTATTTTTTGACAAGATGAAGAAAGTTAAAATCTAACATTTACCCTCTTAAAAGAGGATTATGCTTGTTTTGTGTGAGTAATTTTGTGTTTAATAAAACTTCTTAATATTTTCTATTTAACATTTGATGTATTTGTATAGTTTGCTAAACTTAATAAAAAACAATTTACAAGCAAGTTTATTTAGTTTTGTTTGTTCTTATGATTTTTTTTATACTTATTATTAGGTGTCTCATTTTTCTGTTCACTCTAGACTACTAAAATCTCATGAACGAGTTTGTTTTCTATTATAAAGATTAATCTGTAAAAAATTAAATTCTAAATTTTATCACCTCACATGTTTCACTTTCAATTTTTTTATTTAAAAAACCCCATTGTTTTAGAACATATTGATTAGAAATCTTTTTGAACAGACTGAGATGATTTTAAAGTGATATATTCATTATTTAATCATTAACATATATTATGCAGACGCAATTATTTAAACTCGAGACCTTAAGAGAGAATAACATTCTGTTTAAGTATTGATGTCACTCAATTAATTCATTTTTTTTAATTGTATTATTTTTAATTCTAACATCGATCTCTAACTATTTAAGTTAAATCATTAAAATTTTGAAATCCGTACAAAAATTGTGATACATAATCATAAAAATATAAAATAATACACTAATAATTCTTATTAAACTATTGATATACATATTTATTTATTTATTTGCGAAGTAAAATTCGCTGTGACAAAAGAAGTGCTGTACTGTTACTGGTCTGAAGTCTGAACGTAACAAATGTGAAAAATGAGTCAGAATATGCAAAAGGGAGATTTGTCTTGTAGTGGAACAAATATATACAACAAAGATTCAGCAGCGCACGTGTTTTCATTAACAGTACAGTGCTTAAAAACTATTATTTGAAATTATTTATTTTTTGAGTATATCTCGAGAATTTAAAATTTTCTAGCTTCTGAATTAAAATTATTATTTATAATTAATTATTAATAAATTAATTATTAATTGATCTTTCGAATTGGTATAATAATATTATGATAGACTGTTATGGGAATTGGAAAGATAACTTTTAAATTTTGAAAAATCAACATTTAGTCTTTCAAGAGTATAGATAAATTATCTATTTAGTGATACATTTCTTTTTGTATTTTATGCTTTGCTTTTATTATTTTTTCTCGAAATTATACTTAATGTTCCGCTTATTTTGATCCCTACCGTTAGGGTTAATTATCAACTTGGGTTGACTATCAGTTTCAGGGAGTGGTGATGTGATATAATATAATAAAAATTAGTCCTCAAAATTTATACATTCTATTAAAATGATTATAATTAAAAAATATTTAGATGGCCTTCAATTCGATCCAACAAAAAAAAGTGAAAGAAAAAATGGGAAAGAAAAAATTGTGATGTTTAAAGAGTGTGTGTTTTTCAGAAAACCAACGAAGAAGCGGATGGGCGGAGACGTTGTTGTGATGGTGGCGGCAAGCAAAGTTGCGATGGGAGTTCGAGAGAATTGTCGGACGACGAAGGGATGATAAACAACATCGTAAAGACGGTGATGATAGCTATGGAGAATGATAAGATGACCGACAAATATGAAAATGAAATAAAGGTACACTTAAACACTAAGGTGGTGTTGTTTTTATAGAGATAAAAGGTCTGCAGTCTGCGGACCACATCTGCAGGCATGCAGCAGTAGAGGTGGACCAAAAGTCTACAGTCTGCAAGAAGAAGACTGTTTGTTTTTTAAAGTCTACAGACTGCTAAAATAAACTGAAATATAAATAAACTGATTTGCAATACTGAAATTTAAATAATTTTAGTTTTACAATACTGAAATTTAAATAATCCATACAACTACAATAATAAATTTTTTTAAAATAAATCAATCCATATTTTAAAATAAATCAATCCATACTGAATAAATTATTAAATAACCTTATAAATTAACGTCTGCAGACTGCTAAATAAACTAAAAATAAATAAACTGATTTTTAAACTTAAAAGAGTTTTGCAATACTGAGATTTAAATAATTTTAGTTTTACAATACTGAAATTTAAATAATCCATACAACTACAATAATAATTTTTTTTAAAATAAATTAATCCATATATTTTTTAATGTTTTCTGAAGATGTTAGAAGAGCTTTGAAGACATAAAGCCACGTCTGCGCCAAGAAGAGGACGCGCAGACGTTATAAAACTTATGTCTTCTAAAAACAAATGGTATGTGAAGCCCAATGTCTGTGTGTGGTATGCGCGACGCATACATAAGAGCTTTGAAGACCTTTTTTAGAAAAACAAACACCGCATATATCTTTAAACGTCGATAGTTTTGAAAGAGGCCACTAAATTATTAATAAATTATTATTAATAAATTAAAAAAAAGAATCAATTTGATATATTTTTTAAATGTTGAGGATTTTTGAATTAATTCGCGTTATGATCAATTTGATAGAATGTATAAGTTTTGTGGAGTAAAATTATTATAATGATACCACATTACCAATTTCATTAAGTGAACGGTCAAACCTAATAATAGGTGATATGATTTTTTATAAAAATTAATATTTGAGTCATTAAACAAAATTACGATAATAAGTAAATAATTAAATAGGTAATTTACTCTAATAACAATGAATACTAGTAGTAATATACTTGTGTCACATGATACGTTCTCAATGCACCATGTCGCTTCTTTTCTATAGAATTTTTGTAGACTAACTTGGTAGATGATATTTAATTATAAGTATAAAATGAATTAAAATTTCTTTAAAATATAAGTGATAATTGAATATAATTATTGGGTTAAAATGACATAAATTGCGGTTAAGAAATCCAATTTGTTGCAGTGCATGAACACAATAGAGTTCGATTGGCCCAAAGTTTCTGCAAATGGGGATTTGGTTTTAGTGAATAGAATTGATCACCTTTTTATTTTCAGTATACCAAGAGAACGGCCCGTGTTTGATTTACAAATCAATTTATAAAGCATGATCGAGCCATGAAAGTGTAATTTGCTGTAAACGCCTAAACGGCATACACTAGCTACTTGAATCATGCCTATGTTCTTCACTCTGGTGTACTACTTGATGTGATCTGGTGGCCGGAGATTCCGAAACATTTGTTCCGGGAATTGACATATACGCGTTTAGTGCCGCGAGCATGCCTAGATGAGTGTCGGTAACTGAACTGCCGTGACCGATTCCCAAATTTGATTGTTGTCCAGGCAGGAGAGATATCGCAGAAGAGAAATTCATAATATGCACCCCGCTAGACATGGTGCTCCTATATATATTAGTTGAAGGCAATGTCCAGAAAGGATCAGCAGCGCCACTCCCGCTGATGACATGGTTGCTAGAATTTGCCACCGTCCAAATGTCGTCGGGATCGGATTTAAATTCACCGGAATCGAACCCGTAGTCGATTGCATCGAGTGGTTCCCGACTATATTTTGCGATAAAACTTGGCGCTCGGGACTGGTCTTCTTCCTCGAACTAGTATCCTCCGCACTAGCGTCACTCAACTCTTGTTTTGCTTGCAAGAAAGCATTCACATTCGGAAAGTTGAACGAATCGTTAACCACATTCCTTGATTGTTGGGCGGAAAAATTCAGATTTAAATAAGTGTGTGAAGCGGACAGACTGGAGCCTGAACTTCTGAGAGAGGTATCAAGGGAAGTAAAACTTGCAGGGATAGTACCGGTTCCAGTGGCGGCAATAACAGCAGGCTCAGCTTGTTGAAGCAACCATTGAATGGTTTCACCATCAGATTTGTGGCCGAGCTCTCTCGTCAACTGGAAAACCCTAGCTGCACACATCGCTGGTATCCGGATGCGACGCCCTCGACCTTCCTTGGTGTGGCGGTCCTTGGTTGAGCTCCGCTTAGGTGGAGCTTTCTTGGGTGGCAGCTCCGACCTTGTCTGCATGTTGGCACAAGGTTGTTGTTTCTTTTCCAGAAGCTGCCTGAAGGGAGAATTTGGACGTTGGGATTCCATTTTCACCTTCCATGAACTTGTGTTTTCGGATCCCAAAACACTTTATTTCGATATGATCGATCTGTAGGCCTGTCAAATTGACTTTAAAGAATTGAAGTCTACGAAGATTATTCTCAAGTCAACTTAATTTAATCAAAGAAAACCTCCACATTTGAAAAAATCAACCCCGTTTAAATGTCGGTCCAACACGGGGAGAAAAATAAAGTTTTTGAGTTAAAAGAAAAGTCGTTAACTTGACATAGGGTATAGTCAATGAAAGTGTGCTGACAATGGAAATTCATAAGTTTTGTGCATAAATTTCAATGTGACATTGATTTCATTGGACACCGATTGAAATAATTCACAATTTGGCGCCATTTTCTGACTCATGCCATTATTGAAGAAATGAAAATTCACCCATTTTAATAAAAAAAAATTGGCATCTATTCTATGGTTTTTATTCAGGGTTCATAATTATTCTTATAATACTATTCAAAAAATCAAATATATATTATCAATCAACTATTAAACAGTTGAACCATTTCAATTGTAAGTCATTATCAGTGAATTATCATCGTTGTCGTCATCATCGTCCTAGATTTTGGGTATCATTTGATGTGAATTGTCCACCTAACATAATTCCACAGTTATGCTCTCTACATCTATCATCACATGTTTGAAAACATCAAACAATACAATCATAAAATAACTAGTTATATATGAAAACAATGATATTAATAATGCAACGGCTGCCACTGAATATCAAACATCGGGGATTTTATGGAATGAGTCCTTTCATGGACATTATCATATATTAGGGGTTTTTCTTGGAAGATAGTTCGTTCCATGTTTGTTAAACACTTTATTACATGTTTGGCAATCTAATCAAAAACTTTATTTTCCGTACAAGACCTAAAACATTAGAAGCTATGAATCCGAGATGAGTATCGAGTTCTGTATGTCCGCGAATGTCTTTACGTCTTTCCCCACAACCTGCTCGTTAAAGATAAAAGGACTGTTGTCTACGTAATCATAATTGACATATAAGAAGGAGGTAGAATACCCATTGGCTTGACTATATACGTATAGGTATAATGAAACAAGACTGAATGTTTTCAACCTATTCTTTCGGCTGAGAAGAATACTTATACGAAGAAGTAGAACATTCATCGGTTTTGAATATGAATACTTTGGTGCAAATGGAAGTTTGTTGTGTTGGATTTTGATGGCAATCTCAAACAAACATTAAGCTCAAATATGTAGAAAGAACGTATTTATACTAGTAGAAAAAAAACTTACCAGCAGTCGATCCCAACAGCATTGGCTCCCACCTTATCCGCCTTTAGATCATCCCCCACACGTACCGCCTTGTCAGCCTCCATACCGATTTGATCTATACATTTATGTCTTTAAAATTAATAGGACAAAGCATCATGTGTACTGTAACATAGTGATAATAGTATGATGGGCTAAAAAGAAATCATATGCCATAGAAAAAAATAAATAAGGAGTTTGCTAGAGGAATATATGGGTCTCAACACAAGGAAAAGCTTAATTATTACACGAGTTTCTACAAAGGCTAGTCATAACATAGTACAAATTTAAACTTGAAATAGAAAGATGAATAAAACTCGAGTGAAAAATAATAACTATTCAAAATAATAATATTTACTCCTCTTAGTATAAACTAAGTCATGCGAGTGGCTAAACATTACGATAAATAATAACCCTTCAGATGTAGCCTTAAAGAATTATGATACTTTATCAAGCAATTACAAGGACAAATAGCAATCCGCTTGACCAATTAAACTAATATTCTCAAATGCTAGCACACTATGGAGAAACATGGAATTAATTGAAAACCATCCTATATGGTTATTTCTTGAAATACTCCAAAATCCTAGATCTTTGCTCATGAAAAAGTATAAAACAGTGTATGCATCCTTAATTCCTTATCAGATGCAGATATATTGATAGTGGAAATATAGCATCTAGTCATTTAAGCAGAAGGCAGCAAAACAGCACAATATATAATAGCCGTCATTCTCGTTTTCTAAGCAAAGATGATATGTTACACAAATTGATAACCAAGCTAGTCATGGAGATGAAAAATTTAGCCAAGCAGAGCATGTTAGCAAAGCTGTTAAGTTTCTGGTAACAGTTAAATGTCCTTGATACAAACCTAAAGCAGCTTTGAATATCCTGCATCAGGTTTTTTCATAACCAACCTCCGAGGATATAGTTACGGCATCAAACCTAAAATAAAGAAAAGATAGGTTACAAGTCAAAAGTAAGATGACTATATGAATGGCTTGAATGGTTGAAACCATGTCATTTCCCCCCTATCAAGCATCTAACACACAAAAGTAGAAGTGGAAAACAAGATAGAGGTATTGAACGGAAGGTTTGTACAAGCCATCACAAGCTCAGAATAGAGTCGGTACAAGAGAAGCAATGAATCCATGCCAAGTACAACAAAAGATGCCTCCCAAGTTTGAAGAGTAAAAAGAAATGACCACTGCTAATTAAGGGAAAAACCAGCAAAAATTGCTAGCAGCCTCATGAATAGTCGATACATTAAAAAACGTTTTTGATGTTAAGAAGCACAGGCAATAGCATCGACAAAGAACTTGATACTTACAGATCTATGACATTGAGTTCTTTCAATACCTTCCTCAATCGGGTGTCAAAATTGGACACAACAGCCACTTTAACTGTACATCACTCACCACATGAGAAATGAATTGGTGGGGGGAAATATGTATTCCAAGCAATTTGTATTAACATGACCAGTTTCATAAGAAAAAGAAGAGGAATACTTGATGATTATGACCTCCAGCATTTTCAGAATGGATATTGTTTCTGAAGCTCCATCTGGAAGACGCCATGCATAACCATTGCCATAATGCTGAAAAAAGCAGTCACTAATTTAACATAAAACGAGTTGCTGGTCTAATTAATTGCAGTTGAGACAATCACTAAATAGCAGCCACTTAAGTTCTTGAAATTCTATTCATTAATGCGATAGTACTTCAAGGACATGAAATTGGAAAAAAAGAAAAAGGAAAAGCAAGTCCCTAAAGATTACCTCATAGACTTCCTCAAAGTAATCATCATCGGAAAACCAGTGGCTTCAGAGACAACAAGTTTCCAAAATGGCTTTCCATCCCCCTATCAATAATACAACACAACAGCAAAGGGAAATTACAACTACATAAAGAAAATAGTACACTAAATCAAATATTGTAGCATAGCATACACCATGAAAGTTGTATTTGCAACGGTAGAAAGATTGAACAACTGGATGAGTATAAATTAATGGTTGAGATTATTCACTTCTTTTTTTTTGTAAAATCTCCCCATTTTCAAACTTTTAATCTCAATCATCAATTTCCACTCATCCTAAATCAGTGTAAACTAGAAAAAGAAAAAAGAAAAATTACAATGTGTAAATGGATTCTACCTCTTTATATAGAGGCAGATCCGTTGACACAATGGAAAACTTTCTTAAAAGTTTTACACGTTTTGAATATCGTTGATGAGTAAAACTGATAACTGAGATCATGACAAGAAATGTGGATATTTTTACGAAAAAAGCGGATTATCATTTAATTTAAAAGTTCTAATCTCAGGCATTAAACTAATTGATAGAGAAGCGGTGGCGGATTGATTGAACGTTGCTCTTGTTGAAGAATCAAACCTAGAAAGATCTAGACTCGATGAAGAACAAAGGGGATGAATAGGGGAAGGTGGCAGCAGCTAGGATTCTTTAGGGTTTCTTTTATGTGCTGGAATCAAGGCAATAAGATTAGAATAAAATAAACAAAAGATAAATAAACGGAAGATGAAATAAGATAATAAAGAAATCAGAAGATCTCCCTTATGAAGGTGAACGGTAAGATGATTGATGGTGCGAATGGATTTGTGGATAATAGATGGATAAGTGTCCTATCGAGCCCTCCTAATCGCAATGAAAAGACAAACACGATAAATGGCTCTAACCAACCTCCTAGTCGTGATGAAAAGGCAAATTGGAGTGTGAGATTAATCTCCCTCACAAGAACTTGAAAGAACTCCAGGAGAAGAAACTTCGAAGGCACAGGCAATCAGCACTTGCAAAAACAAACTCTCGTTGTATTATTGATCAAAGAAATCTTTAATTACAAAGTTGAATGAAGCCTCCTTTATATAGGGGCTGAGTTCTAAAGGCCTTAGATAACTAATGTATAAAATAATAATAAAAAACATGTCTTAACTCTAATTCCTAATAAATAATAAAAATAAAGATAATATTTTAACCCAACCTTAATTCCTAATAAAATAATAAATATAATCATAAAGATAATTCATCATCCTATATTAAGTTATATTACAAATAATCAATAAAAATATTGAAAATTCGTAATATTTATAAAATCTCGTATTAATCCCGTATAAGATTTTCTGCATGCACCGTCTTTAGTAAAATGGCTATATCTTGAGTTCCCGATATCGGATTGATGCGATTCAAGAACCGTTGGAAAGATAAGGGACAGACGATTTTATCTCCAGAAGACATGTTGACCAAATAAGATCAGGATCCCATTCAAAAAGTCGTCGCAAGTCTACTGCTGTTCTGATCTTCTTTTCCAGAGCTTGGACGAGTGGATCATTTGGAAGAGTTATTACTTCTTCCTTTGATGTGAGCCTTGTGATGCATGTATCATCCTCCCTTTCTTCAAAAAGATTGACCTCGAATCTGAAACATTAAAGGGAGCAACATTAGAATCGTTTAATGATTCATTCACATTATACTTACCAATAGATATGCTTTGAACTTCGAGACTTTCTAATAGGTTCGAGTAGAATATTAGTCCAAAGAAACATGTATTATGGACTCTGGTGCATGTATCACTCCTATAATTCAATGATCCAAAATAAACAAAACTTTTAATTTTTACCATGTCTGTCATTGGATCCTAACATATATATATATATATATATATATATATATTGCCACATCCAGTCCCCAACATTCAGTTGAAAAAAAAAACAATACTTGGGGCAAGTGTATAACAATAAAAGAGAGTAACAAAGAAAACAAGGAACCTCGTAACGGAGCTTATCAGGCCAGGGGGCATTGAAAGCCCTCCTAAATCCTTGCTTTATTTCAGTTGAATTCAATTTCAGACCTGAAAGCGAGGGGAAATTTTATTTGTCAAATTGAATAAAACTTTGCACTGGAATACCATAATTTATGAGTTAAATAAAGAAACAAGGAAAAACCCAGATTGAAAAGTCTAAAAAATCTTTTAAAAATAATTGTAGTAAGGAAAGATAAAAAAAGTGACCGTATTTAGCTCCAATGGAAGCGTAAGTGTCTTCAACGGGACTGGACAATTGCAAGAGAGTGCCAGCGTCGTCCAAAAGCAAGCCATCGTATGCTCTTTTAACCGAATTTCTAACTGCAAATGAGTCCAGATTAAGAAACTCAAAGAAATAAAGATTTTTTATTTCATGGTTTTGGATTATTTAAGTAGAAAAGGAAAGGGAAAGAGCAAGGGAGTAGTATAACCAGAGTGAGTGGACATGGAGAAGCGGCGAAGGGAGGTAAGTGATGTGAAAAGGCCCTTGTTATGCCAGCATTTGCTCAAACAAGCTTCCATTTTCTGAACTGGATTGCTCTGCTTCCGTGCTCCCCTCGTACGGAAAAAATTTAATTTGAATTAATTTAGATTTGTAATTTTATAAAGAGAAAATAACTTCAATGACCAAAAATCTCATATAATATACGATTTTAATCAATTTTTTTTAGATTTGCCAAAATGACCAACAAAATCGCAATGCGATCGCTAATTCGCAACGCGATCTCCATTATCGCAAATCAGTTTCCAGATTCGCAACGCGATTATGACTATCGCAATGCGATTTACAATTTCGCGTTGCGATTTTCCCAATTCTCAATGCGAATAAGTTAATCGCAATGCGAATTTGGAAAATCGCAACGCGATACTGACTATCGCAACGCGATAATACAAAATCGCAACGCAATACTGACTTCGCAACGCGATACTGACTTTCGCAACGAGATAATACATAATCGCAATGCGATTTTCAAAGCGCCATTAGTATCGCAAAGCGTATTTTATTTTCAAATTCCAAACACGAATATTAATATATTGGAACACTGAACCGTCCACAGTATATCCCATAATCGCAACTCATAACCTAAAACCTAAAATCACAACTCAGTCCCATCTCCATCTCTCACTCTCTCACCCATCTCCGACGAAATCCGTCTCCATCTCCGGCGAAATCCGTCTATCTCCATCTCTCAGAGCCACCCTCACAATCAGAAATGGAAAATCAACCAAATCAACCACTGAGGGTTAGTTTTTTTAATTATTTTCTTTTTGAAATTTTTGCATTATTATTAGGTTTTTCATATTGAAATTGATGATAAGTTTACTGGTAATTTCAATAATAGATTAATCATTTCACTTAGATTGCTTATTAAATCAACCGAGAATTGCAAAGCGAAATGAAAATCGCAATGACAAAATCGCAACGCGATTTTATTCTCTCGTTGTGATAGTCAAATTCGCGTTGCGATTGTCATTTTCGTGTTGCGATTTTCATTTTCAGAAACTATTATTCTTCTGCAAATTGAAACTTGAATGAATTGCATTACTTCAACCAAAAAACAAAGACAAATAAGAAATTCACAGTGTTGCAAATTTAAGTTTGAAGAATAAACTACTACTCTTTATGTTTATTATTGTTTTTGGTATATCTTCACAATGTAGTTTTTGGTATATCTAACTTAATATGTTTATTGTTTTTGTAGAACTTTTATTCGGCTCAATTGACCTTAAGAAATAAAGTCAGCCTGGCCAAAACAATTGCGTCGAAGCTTTCACATGCACAAAGAAAAATGTTTGAGGATACTTGTTTCGGGCCATGGCTGAAAGTACAACATCCCGGTGGAGATGCGATGTTGACACACCTGTTTCTTCAAACCATGACTAGCGATCTACCAGATACTATACAACGTCGTTATAAAGAGATATGGTTTGATTTTCCACCGGCGTATACGTGTTTTGGGCATGAGGAGTTTTGCTTAATCACCGGTCTACGCTTCGGACACGATGATGTAGGTCGGTACACTAGACACATTACCCGCCCATTATGGTTATCCCGGGTTTTTCCTAAGCTGGAGATGCCGAATCTACACGTGGAAGACCTGACGAGATTATTGAATAAGAAAGATGGTTTTACTCGGATGGATGACATCGATGTTGTCCGAGTATGCCTTCTAATACTTTTGCATGCCGGCTTTTTAGGCAGAGAGGCCAGACAACCTATTCCGAATGATCTAATCAAATTGGTAGAAGACCTAAATGCGTGGAACATGTTTCCGTGGGGCTCGTATTTATGGAAAGCTACATGGAATAAGTTATCGTCTGCCTTGGATGATCGAAAAAGTTTGCATGGCGATGGTTCCAAATACACTTTGACATGCTTTATTTTAGCCTTTAAGGTAAGAATTTTTATATAATGTTTCCAAAATTATAAGTAATTATTTAACAATTACTAATGTTTGTTATTATATTGTTTGTAGATTTGGATATTTGAGGCCTTTCCCGCCATGAAGACATATGCAATAAAAACTTCAAATGATATTCCTAGGGCTATTTCCTGGAAGAGGAAACGGACCTTGCAATGGGAAGATTTACTACGGTATACGACAATAAATAATGTAAGTTAACATAAATACTACCATATGTTTATAAACAAGTTATTACTAGTACACGTTTAACTTTGTTTGAGCTTTTATATTGTTAGGAGGCCAACACTCCATTACAGAGGCTGACACCCACGGAAGCTAAGCTTGCCACTGATTAGTGGCAAGCTAGTAAGCGCTTTTTGATGGCACGGATGATGAGCAGCCTCCACTTCGGGAGCCATCACCTCACCCAGAGCTATCACCTCACCCAGAGCCATCACCTGATCGACCGACTATACACCTCCACAACGACAGCCATCACCTATTTTGTCACATCATCGAGCCTCTTCTCCACCATCACCGCAAGATAGGCGATCGGCAAAGTTGCCACGACGTTTATCTCCATGTTCTCCACCTCCACGGGATGAGTTAGGGGAGTTACGTGTTGAGGTCAATGCCTTGCGTGAGGAGGTTGGTACTTTACGCAAAGACGATGGTGCATGGCGTGTTGAGGTGTCTACTTTACGCGTTGAGGTAGTCGCTCTACGTGAGATGGTAGCATCGTTACAGAATGAGGTTCATACTCTACGCAACGAGGTAAGTTTAAGATTTTTCATATTTAACTTGATGATAAATTTACTCGTAATTTCACTTAGATTAACCATTTCACTTATATTGCTTAATAAATTCATTCGGTTGCTGCCAATACTACTAAACTGTTTTTGTTAGTATTTGTTTTTGGTTTTGTTTTTGTCTTTTGGTTGAAGTAATGCAATCCATTCAAGTTTCAATTTGCAGAAGAAGAATAGTTTACTTTCGCAACACGAAAATGACTATCGCAATGCGGAAATGGCTATCGCAATGCGAAATGAAAATCGCAACTACAAAATCGCAATGCGAAATGAAAATCGCAACTGCGATTTTCATTTCGCATTGCGATAGCCATTTCCGCGTTGTGATAGCCATTTTCGCGTTGCGATAGCCATTTCCGCGTTGCGAAAGTAAGTTTCGTGTTGCGAAAGTAAACTATTCTTCTTCTGGAATGTTTATATATGTTGTCCTTTTAAATGTTTATATAAGTGCTTACTTCTGGAATGTTATCTGATGCATTTTGTGAACTATGATAGAATAATGACTTGGGTGAATACAATGCAAGTTTGAAACATATTTGTCTTTGTTTAATATCATGTCTGTTTATTTACTGATTTATGTATTAATTTTTTTAGCGGCCCGATAAGGTGGATGCTTTACGTTGGGTTTTCCTTGCACGACAGAGTTCACGCATCAGACGGCGTGCACGTGCTATTACATCTCCGTTCACCCAATGGTGCGAAGACTCCGCAAGAAGAAGCCCGACTCACCTGTCATCCCTCAAGAGTCCCCTCCAGTCATTCAAGAGACCCCTATCATCCCTCAAGAGTCCCCCCCACCGTTCAAGAGGCCACTGTCATCGTTGAAGAGGTCCCTCCCACCATTCCAGAGCCCGATTCACATGGGGTAATATATCGAATTATTGAGAAACCCCCACCGTTGCCGGACATGATGGATGAGAGTTGGCTCTCGTATGAGTTACCGGCTAGTACCCTTCCGGTATCTGAAGTGGAGATGATACAACTACCAGAAACAATTCTGGATAATACCCTTTGGGCTAAGACCGCATTTGATTTTTATCTACATGAGCGGAGCCAAGGGTGTTACACTGACATAAGCAAACTCAACGATGAGATGTATTTGTTGCTTAATCGGTCTTGGTGGGGTGTGTTATTAGGGGTTTAAGACAGTGGCTATTTCGATGGGGAGGTAAGTCTTGATTGTTTAATTGATTTGTAAAAAATGATTTGTAATGTTTATTTGTTTAATTGATGTGTACATAATTCTTATTTGTGCTTGTTTAATTGATTGAAATGTAATAGTTGATTTGTTGATTTTCAATCTGTATTATGTTGAAGGCAAAACAGCCTATCGCAACACGAAACTGACTATCGCAACGAGAGAATCGCAACGCGAAAATGGCTATCGCAACACGAAAATGACTATTGCAACGCGAAAATGGCTATCGCAACGAGAAAATCGCAATGCGAAATGAAAATCGCATTGCGATTTTCTCGTTGCGATAGCCATTTTCGCGTTGCAATATCCATTTTCGTGTTGCGATAGTCAAATGAATGTCTAATAAGTGATAACAACTGAACAGATCATAGCAATGTTCAAACTCAAGTTACTAATACATGCCTAACTTAAAATGTTAAAAGTGCACACATAAAATACACATAATACAACGTTTGCATTTAAAAATCACCTAAGTTAACAGTCCCAAAAGGTGAAGCCGGTTGTAATTGGGATTTTGAAGATGATTGCGATTTTCAGAATCTCGTTGCGAAAGTCAGAATCGCGTTGCGAAAGTCAGAATCGCATTGCGAAAGTCAGTATCGCGTTGCGATTTTGTATTATCGCGTTGCGATAGTCAGTATCGCATTGCGATTTTCCAAATTCGTATTGTAATTTACTTATTCGCATTGCGAATTGGGAAAATCGTAACGCGAAATTGTAAAATCGCATTGCGATAGTCATAATCGCGTTGCGAATCTGGAAACTGATTTGCGATAATGGAGATCGCGTTGCGAATTAGCGATCGCATTGCGATTTTGTTGGTCATTTTGGCAAATCCGGAAAAAATTGGTTAAAATCGTATATTATATGAGATTTTTGGTCACTGAGGTTATTTTCTCTTTTATAAATTCCCATTCGGAAAGTTTTTAAGTTTAAATCAATTTATAAAATACAACTTGAATGAGTTAAATAATAAATCAAATAACTGAAAAATTTTAATAATTAATTAATTTAATTTTAAGTTTGAGTCGAGTCTCTCGACTCTATATAATATATATATATATATATATATATATATATATATATATATATATATATATATATATATTTTATATGGTTATAAAAAATATTTAAATTTGAATCAATAGTATTATAATATTATAAATATTTATAATTAAATTTAAACAAAAACTTAGAAACTCAATTTGACTAAAATTTTAAAAGCTCATATCTACTCGAAAAATTTCAAATGAAGTTTTTGAGTTATAAAATATGATTCGTCAGCTCGAATAACTTGAAATTATTTTGACTGGACTCCACTCGACTCAATCGAACACTCACCCCTAAATTGTCGTGCATCCGATTGTTTTCTTTAAGGTAAACTATATCAATGATCACTAATGTTTGAGTAAAAAAAATTATTCGTTGAAGTTATAAAAGAAACATATTAGTCACTAATGTTATTGATTTATAAAAAAAAAACTATCACTCTACCGTCATCCCGTTAAATTAATGATGTGATAATGTTAACAAAAAGGTTAATATGTAATTTATCCTTAAACTATTGCTAAAATATCGACTGTCATTGAATAATGATTTTATATCTAATTTAGTCCAAAAATTTTGAGACACAAGAATTTAAAATGGATTTAAAAAGAAGACAAAAATAAACATTGATTTTTTATCTTTAATTGTCTACTCAGAATTCGTTACTAGATTAACGAAAATTAATAGTTGTGAGACTAAAACTGAATGAATTAATAACGTTGGAATCAAAACCGTTCTTTTTATATAATTAAAAAACATAAACAAATTTATTAGTTTGAGTTTACTTCAAAATCAAACTAAACGAACTTAAGAGTTTTAAGTAGAATAACATTTCTTTTAACTACAAACGTCACTCGATAAATTCATAAAAATACTATTAACTTAAAAAAATAAACAAATGCTAATACGAATAAAACATATTTGGATAGCGGGTTATCTCTTATTATATTATAAAATAAAGATAATTTGATACCTAATCAATTGAGATGTTTGGAATTGACTCGTACCATTAAACACATTATATATAATAATTGTATAGTAGGTTAATGAAAATTTTCTCGCTAGATTTGATTTTCATCTATAATTTGCCTCTTAATTCTTTTTTGATGCAATTTGACCCTTAAAATTGCCTTTGAACAAAAAAAATGGCCCTTGAGTTTTTGTTGAGTGCAATTTGGCCTTAAATTCTTTAAATATAAATTCATAATTAATTAAAATTTGAATTTGCACTGAATTAAAACTTATAACTAAAAGCCTAAATAAAGGGTCCAATGTAGTTCAAAGCCAAATTCATGGGCCAAAAGGTGCTTTAACCCTATATTACAGAATCTGCAACGAAGTCGTTTCGAGACATCTTCTGAGGACACCAATTTACAAATTGTGCGCTGCTTCGCCGTCGCGAGCATCAACAGAAGAACCATAATGGCGACCGAACTGGAAGAGCTAATAGGCTTCCTCACTGCCCCCTCTCCTCCAGTAAGTTTCCATTTGTTCATTTTAACCATCTATTTTTCTTCCTATAATTCGCCTCAATTTGATGTAAAAAATCTATTATCTGGATTTTCTTTCTTACCCAACCTGTTTTCAAGTTCTACTCTGTATTTATCTACTTATCAGCAAAACTAAGCTAAACAATTCATTTCTGGGTCATTTCATTTTCATACAACAAAATCCCATTTATTTCCCAGCCTTAGCTTTCCTTTTTACTACTTGTAGTATTCAAAGTGTTGAATCTTATTATAATTATATAGAAGTTTCTCCGATAAGTGTTGTTACTGTTTCTAAGCTCAGTTGAATTTCTTGCAGTGATATTTATTGATTGTGATATGTGTAGGTGAAGAAGGCGGCCGTCGATATTGTGCGAGGATTAACAGGGTCTGAGGATGGCTTGCACTCGCTTTCCAACTATGCCAACTCCGTGCTTCCTTCGTTGTCTCGGCTTTTGAGTGATGATAAGGTGTTTATTATTTCACAAAACTTTATTTAGCTAGTCATTAGTGCTTGCCAGTTAAGTGGTTTCATTGAAAATATTTGAATCAATTAACACAAGTACCTCTCTTTTGATTTCAATTGTATTTTGTTTTATGGAGTGGTTGTCTCATGTATCAATGTTGCAGGAAGTTTCAGAACCAGCTGCTGAAGCTCTCGTAAATCTGTCCCAAAATGCAGGATTGGCTGCTAAGATGGTTGAAATGGGGATGATTAAAATAGCCATGGAGTTGTTGTATAAACCAGGCTCTGGTATTACTCGACTGCTGGTTATGCTCCTAGTTAATCTAACACAGTTGGATGATGGTATTTTGTCTTTGCTTCAGGTGCTTTTGTCATTGTCCTATCACTTTTACTAATCCTTTCTTAAATCTGCATGAATATTGGGACAGATCATAATTTATTTTTTAAGATTTAAAAGATTTATATGGAATGTTGTGTGTGTGTTATATATTGCTTCTCATCTCATTATCATTCTTTTTCTGCCTTATCTCCGGGAATCGTTAATCGCTTAGCAGGGGACTTTTTGTGCTTTTTAGATTGGAGATGACAAGATGCAAGGGCTTTATGTAATGAAGCTTGTAAGATCATTCTGTAGATCAAGTGAAACCAGTGGTGTGTTTTACATCTTTTCTCACTCAAGTTCATCTGTAGCCTTGTATACTTGTATTCATAGTGTATATTTCTTGTTCAAATGTTGACCTCACACTCTTTTGTTACATGTTTACAAGATGACCCGTTTGATCATGTTGGTTCCATACTTATAAACATCTCAAAGAAAGAAGAGGGGAGGAAAATGTTATTGGATCCCAAGCGTGGCTTGTTAAAGCAGATTATTAGACAGTTTGATTCATCTAGTCCGCTGAGAAAAAAAGGGGTATGTAAAAATGATTAGTGAAGTAGTAAGTATCTTCATTATCACTCATATTATGGAAATGGTTTCAATTTTTCTTCTTTTAGTTTTCTTCCAATTGTCCTATGGCATTATGCTTGAGCCAGAAAGCTTGGAACTCTTTCTAACCTTGTGGAAAATCTTTGAAGTTGAATTGAAATAGTTATAGCCCTTTGTAGGATCCTGTGATTAGACCATTTTACATCGTTGCATTATGTGTATAAATGCGAAAGGTCCCTTTTAGATAATTTCTGCTCTGGCCAAGTTTGGACTGTCTCAGAGAAAGGTTGACACATTAACCACCTGCTAGATAATAGATATTAATGAGACAGGACTAGCTTGTTCACTGTTGTTTATCGGCCCCAAAAATGATTCCTTCATATTTTCTCATATAGGTCTTATTATAGAATGAAGTCAATGAACTGTTTTAAGGGGGCTAATTGACTTTCCGTAAGATAGCCAACCTACAATATAATTATAGCCCCAGATTAACTTGAGATGGGCATTCGAAGAGCTTAATGAGTGAGAAGTTTGTTCTAAGAACTGAAAGAGCTGATACCACAAAGTCGGGGAATATATATTCAATAGTAGGCGTTCAGAGTTTGTTTGGTAGATATATTGACTAATTTGAGTATGATTAGGCTTGTGAATAGTTTCTTTTCAACCCTGTATTGTAAATAAAAGCTCACTCTAATCAAGCTTAGGGGCCAAGCTTATGCAAAAAACAATTCACTCCTGAACAGACCTATTAACTTATCTTCTCTAGAGATCAGTTGGTTGTTTGCATGGTTACAGGTTTCTGGAACTATTAGGAACTGCTGCTTCGAAGCAGAGAATCAACTACAGAATTTGCTTTTAATATCAGAGTTTCTTTGGCCAGCTCTGCTTCTCCCAGTTGCTGGAAACAAGGTAACATTTAAAATGTTTGCTGCCGGATTAAAGCATTTATTGTATGTTGGCTCATGACTAAGTATATAGTAGTCTTAGATAATTTGTATTTCCTTTTGGTTCCGTATGCATGTCTCTCATAAAATAGTTCTACATTCAAGCGGATAGCCAGTAAGTGAGCGATGCATTGTCTTTGCACCGGGAAAGAGATTTCTCAGTTTAGTTTGAATATTGTCGTGGCATCGTTTCTTGATGTGTTACATTACCTTCATCAGTTTCATGCTTATATCCAACAAAAGCTCATGCTTTGAGTTTTTCATCCCCCCCCCCCCCCCTCCTCCTCCTCCCTTTCCATTTGCTTATGGCTGTCCAGATATATAGTGAACTAGACACATCAAAAATGCCACTTGAGCTTGGAAGTGCACTTTCTATTGATCGTGAACCAGTTAAGGATCCTGAGATTCGTGTTCAAGCACTGGAGGCTGTTTACTTGATTGCTCTTCAGGTCAAATCAGTGATATTTCTTTTATTACTATCTAAGTGTAGCACACTGTTAAAACCCATTAACTATATTCTAGTTCCCTTACACATATTAGCAATGCACTGTTGCAAATGGAGCTATGAAAAACTGAAAAGGATCCTCTCCAAAAAGCGGTGGAAGTTTCCGCCACTTTATCCGATAGTGATTAGAATGCTTTTAACTAAATCTAGGGTTTTTATTTATATTCATTCTCAATTTAAGATCCCTAAAATTTCAATCATGGATTTAGTTGAAAGATAATTACTCAATTTCAGATTAAGTGGTGGAAACTTCAGGATCTAAGCTGGGAAATCAACTTAGATGCTTACCAAATGCATGGATTGTCTATTTTCTTCCTTAATAGTACACTATAGAACCAAACTAGGCTAAAATCGAGAACTTTGCTCCGGGTTAACTTTTTTTAATTTCCTTAAATGCATCCTCCTTAATAGTCTATTTTCTTCCTTAATAGTAAACTATAGAACCAAACTAGGCTGAAATCAAGAACTTTGCTCCGGGTTAACTTCTTTTAGTTTACTTAAATGCATCCTCCTTAATACTCTTCATACAAATTTTATATTCATCTTCTCTTCAAAAGGTACCGGTTGCATGCATCACAATCATCACAAATTTCTTTATCATCTCTCTAGGAAGCGGGTCGAAGAGCCTTGTGGTCTGTCAATGGACCGAGAATATTACAAGTGGGGTATGAAGATGAGGAAGATCCAAAAGTAATGGAAGCATACGAGCAAATCGGTTCTTTGGTATGTTTCGATTCATTCTCTATCCTAATTGCTATGGCGTATGATATAATCTTTCTATTTCTCATTAGTTACGAATCTGATACCAATTCTTGCATTCATTACCAGCTTGTTCATGGCAGCAGTGAGACTGAAGAATCATCAACAAACACATCAAAATAGCAATTTACTTTGAATGTTTATTGGTTTCTGGATTACCTGTTCAAGATGTTGCTCTGTAGGTTTTAAAATGCTAGCGGATGTGAAGCCATAGGTTCCTTGTTTTAGCTTAAACGACGTCGTACGTCAAGATCTGATTGCAAATGTTGATTATTACTTGTTTTCTCTTACGAAAAATATAAAGGACTGAAATTGATTATTTTATTAATCAATTTGATTAAAATTAATTACTTTGAAATATTTAATTAATAACAATGAGTAATGAATTAATTACTTTATTCTTGTACATCTATTTATTAAACTTTCTCCTCCGAAAGTACAACACAAATATATTTCCAAGAAATATCCAAATTTGCAGAGCTAAGCCCAAGCAATATATAAATTGAGAAATATTTTACTGACATGCTATTATATCACGCAAGTAATTAAATATTATGTTAATATTTTAATTTATTTTCATTTATTATTATCAACAATAAATGTTAATTTTTAGTTAAATAATTATTTTTATTTTAATGAATATGAAATTTTGATGATTATATTATTTAAAAAATAATACTCAAATTAAATATTCAATCAACTATTAAAGATATATTTTGATATTATAATATAAATTTATAAAATAAATTAAATCCTTTGTAAAATTAAGAGTTTTACTTCGTTTTTAAGACCGTTAAATGAAAGAAATTAAAGGTTGAGAATAATAGTATGAAATGAAAATATATTTATTGTAAAAAAATAATGAATTAATCTCAACTTTTAATTTATTTTATTTAACAACCTTAAAAAGATATAAAACTCTTAATTTTACATTGTGTAAGTGAAATTAACGTGTATAAAGTTTATTTAAATATAAAATATTCCAAAGAAATAAAAGATTATCCTTAATTATTTAGTTACGTGTCATTCAACTGAAAACTTACTAGTAGGAGTAGTTATCTTGTACGCCAACTTAATATACTCGAAGGTATAGATTCGTTCGGGCCTGTCAGATATAAAAAGAATTCTTATTATAGCCGTCGGATCAACTTTTGTAAAAGAAAATCAGAATTCAGAGGTTCAAAATTTGTTAGAAGAATTTTCACAATAGAGCCGCATGCACCAAATTAGTTCTCATGATATTTTAACATCATGTCTTCGTCATTTTCCCCAATTATGTTTTATTTGGAATTTTCCTTTTCATTCCAACTCTAACAAGAACTTTGATCCATCTGTCTTTCTTTCTCTTTATGTATAGCTGTTTCCCAAGTGCTTAGACTTTTAATCATT
The DNA here is from genome assembly GCF_006381635.1 of Hibiscus syriacus. Taxonomy (NCBI): domain Eukaryota; kingdom Viridiplantae; phylum Streptophyta; class Magnoliopsida; order Malvales; family Malvaceae; genus Hibiscus; species Hibiscus syriacus. Next base: position 527,206 of record NW_024063511.1, on the reverse strand, counting down.
GACCAAACAATTATTAGCTAATTTTCTATGATTAAACCGTCAATTTTGACAATTATTCTGGGTTAAACCATTAGCTTAAGTTCTTTTCTTCCGTTCTTAAAAATTCATGTGTTTTGTTTGAAGTTTGTTTAGTAGATGGAGATGGGCTTCGTTATATCTGATGAGTTATTGGGAACTGTCGTTCCAATTGTTGTTTATTGGATTTATTCCGGAATTTATATGTGTTTAGGATCTTTAGAAAGCTATAGATTGCATTCAATAAGCGACGAGGATGAGAAGAATTTGGTTTCCAAGCGAACTGTCGTCAAAGGCGTCCTTCTGCAGCAAACAGTTCAGGCTGTTGTCGCCATCCTTTTGTTTGCGGTAAATCGTTGCTGAAACAATGATTCAATCTTTTACTTTCTGATTATTGATTTGTTTTTTCACAATCAAAATATAGTTGGAAATTTGTCGGTGCGATCTTGTTTTACCTTTATGTGTATCGTTGAATTTTATTATTGTGTTTGCCTTTTTGTTTTACTTTTGCTTTGATGTTTATTTAGATAGTAAGTTGGCTATAAGATTTCGCCAATTTTTCTAAGCATAGCTCCAGATTCTTACCCTTAATTACTTTGCAAAGATATCAGACAGAGATTGGTGTTAATTATTTGGATCACTTCACTGCATGTGATGAATTTGTTCAATCTGATAACAAAGCTTGGGTGAACAATCTTAAGCTGTTGGTAGCCATGAGAACACTTATCCTAAGTTGGTATAATACATATTCAGACGTGTATATAAGTACAATCCTCCAATTCTATGAGAAGATTTCCAGCAATATGAGCATATGTGCGTAGGATACTTACTTATATCTAATATTCACCTCGTGCTTGGATAACATAGCTTTGAATTGTCATTATTTTTATGAATTTTCAGCTATAATCTTACTGTTATTCTGCAGTATGCTGAATGATCTGTTTTGAAACTTCTTAATTAGATATGGGGTAGGCAGAATAAATGCGGAAATATACTTTGTTACAGCTTGTGTTTGTGCTCTACCAAATCAAAGTTCTTTCTATTTTAGGAATGATTTCGTAAGTTGCTTTGTATCTTGTCACCTGATGAAACGCTGATAAGCTGGTTGTTGTCATTTTGTTGTGTTCGAGAGCTCCTTTAATTTGCATGATCGACAGTTGGTTTTTGACTGGTTTTACTTTCCTTTTTTTTTCTGCTAATTGAACCTGAACATCCCTATCTTTGCCACCGAATATAGGGCTGTAGTTTCAGCTGGGAAATTGTCTCGATTATATATATTTTTATCAAACATTGCAATTTGCAGGTTGCAGGGAGCGAAGATGGGGCTTCTGCACTACAGTCAACTTCCTTTATTGTTCTAGTTAGACAGTTTGTCACAGCAATGATGGTTCTGGATACCTGGCAGTATTTTCTGCATAGATACATGCACGAGAACAAGTTCTTGTACCGGCATGTTCACTCTCTGCATCATCGTCTCGTCGTTCCTTATGCATTTGGAGCTTTGTACAATCATCCGGTGGAGGGGCTTCTCGGCGACACAATAGGCGGCGCCCTATCGTTTCTCCTGTCTGGCATGTCTCCTCGAACTTCCATATTTTTCTTCTCATTTGCCACCATGAAAACCGTCGATGACCATTGTGGGTTAATGCTTCCCGGGAACCCCTTCCATATTTTCTTTAGAAACAATTCCGCATATCATGATATCCACCATCAGCTTCATGGTACCAAATACAACTTCTCACAACCGTTCTTCGTCATGTGGGATAGAATTCTCGGAACGCACATGCCTTATTCACTCGAGAAGAGAGCAGAAGGGGGATTCGAAGCACGGCCGAGGAAAGAGTTAAAGGATGATTAAATTAGTTAGACCGAGCATCCTTTCGGTTTCTTGCGTAAAATGTACCGGCAGCTCTTTTTGCTTATATCGGTAAACCACACTGCTATTGTGATTTGTATATTCCTATATTCTGAAGTTCTAAACTTGAAGCTTACTTTTGTTTATAGAAGAATACGTTAGTGATGTTTGAAAACTTATTGACATGGTATTGTACAGCCGTTTGTATATCCATCAAGATTTTAAGTGAATTGAATTCTTAACTTTGATCGATAAATATATATTTATGTTTGTTTATTTATTTATGTTTCATTCGTGTTCATTAAAAGAAACTTATAATTTTATCTATGTTTGTTTAAAATTATGTTAGTATTTGTTTGTTTTACAATTGCGTATATATTCATTTAATACTTACGTACATATTTAAAATGTTGAGACATATTTAGCAAACATGTTCAAAAAATAGTAATGATCATATAATTAAAGCTTAATTATAAAATAGTATTCAAACTATAGCGTTTTTCATGAATAGGTGCCTACAGTATTTTTTGAATGATTTTGGTACCTAACATTACAAAAGTTATTACTTCAGGTGTCCGAGCCATAAACGTTGTTAATTTTTTCAGTTAAGTGACACATGTCACATTGTGGTTATTTTTTAAAAAAATATTTAAATTTTTAAAAAAATAAAATTATATGTATATATATTTTTAGAACACAATTTTCAAAATAACTCTAAAACTTTGAAAACATTCATTTCAACCTCTAAAACCCATGTCGGTCGCCACCCTTTGTCGTCGACGAAGCTCCACCCGACCTCACCTACCCCTGACAATCAATATTCCTATGAAATCGTGACCGATATACGATCAATCAATGTTTTGTACATCGTGAACTCTAGGACGAAAATCGAGATCCCACGCGATTTCGATGATCAAACGATGTTTTGTACATCGTGAACTCTAGGACGAAAATCGAGATCCCACGCGATTTTGATGATCAATCGATGACAACTGCGGCGATGTATGACTAAAAGGATGGCAGAGACTAAGTCGAGACGGTGGTTGTGACTGAAAAGGGTAGCTGTTGGGGTTAGAGTTTAGAGTTTTTATGAATTTTAAGTTTTTTTTTGTAATTTAATAGAACTTAGGATTATATATATAATATATATATATATATATATTTAATTTAAAAATAAAAATTACAAAAAATGTGACACGTGTCACTTAATAGAGAAAACTAATGGTAATTACAGTCCGAGCACCTAAAATGGTAAAGTTTATAACATTAGACACCAAGATTATTCAAAAACGATATAATCTAGACACTTATTTTATAATTAAACCTATAATTAAATAAAATCACAACTAATTAAAACTATATTCTTGAATAATAAATAATGAACATATTTCTTAATTGTTAAATATAAAATAATTAAAAATTAATTAAAATTAATTAAAATAAACATAAATATATTTTAAGTATCTTTTATAAAAAATAATTTTCAACTTCAAAATACCTTTAACCAAAAAATAAAAAACTTCAAAATACCCAACTAATAAACGGAATGTTCACAAACATAATGTTGAACCATGTTTTTGTAATATTTTGATATAACAAATTAAGACAAAATGTTTTTGGACTTAAATTGAATTTATTCAAAATTTTCAAAATTTTCAAAAATAATTCAAAGTCTATTAAAAGTGAATTTGAGCACAAAACTGATTTTCACATATGAAATACTGATATTATTCTTACAGTATTGATACTATATAGTACCGATATTATTCATGTAATATTGATACCCTAGGTAAAAGAAGTATCGATACTCTCAAGGTAGTATCGATACTACCAATTTGCTCAAATTCCAGAATGCAAAATAGGTACCGATACCCAAAGGGGTACCAATACTACTTTACATAGTAGTATCGATACCATGAGGAAAGTATTGATACCGTCAAGCCCAACGCCTAGTAACGACTAGTTTTATTTAAATATTACAAATGTAGTACCGATACTCCCTATAGGAGTATCGATATCCTCTACACTGAGCAGTTTTGTTTTGCAAATAAAGCATTCCCAACGGCTCCAAATCACTCCCAACGACTAGAAACGACTACAAACTCATTCCAACATATAAATACAAGTTCAAGACACTTGAAGAAGAATTAGAACAAATATCCAAGCAATTAAATACAAGAGAACTTTTCACTCTTTACTTTTATTCTCTTGTAAATATTAATGTTTTTGTGAACTTTAATTTGTAAACACCTTCCTTTTAAAAGTTTCTTTGTTTACTCTCTTTTATCCATTGTAAAAGATTTTGGTTCTATCTTAACTAATTGAAATGATAGGAAGTTGTAAAGATTACTCTTGATCCTTCAAAAAGCAAGAACAAATTAGTGAATTTGTTAAAAATACTAAGTGAAGAGCTTAAGTAGTGAATGTAGACTTTGATTGAGAAAGTTAAATCACTATAAATATTTGTACAACAATTTTCTATCCCTTTAATTCTCCTTAATCCCTAAAATTCTCAAAAAAACAATTTCCCCCTCTTGGAAAATTATTTTCGATTGTCAAATTTGAGCTTCATAAAAATCCCAACACAACCAAACCAAACGCAATAAACATCGAGTTGTTATTCATATTTATTTATTTAAAGCATACAATTTTTATTCATATTTATTTATTTAACTTAATAAACATACATACAAGTTACAAATGATCCCTAATTTGTGGAACTCTCTATTTGTTAGTAGCGAGATATGAACGACTGTTATTCTTCTGCAACAAACAGTTCAGAATGAAAATATATAGATATATGGAGCAACGCATGCCATTTAGAAGCAATCAGATAAGTCGGCAATGTCGAGTATTCGGTTGAAATATGAAATTCAGGATAACAGCATATGAGTGGATAAGCAGATGATTCATCGACAAAGACAAATAAGCAGAAAAATGTTCATAACAGCCTTTGGTAAAAACATAAAACCCTGATAAACTCGAACTACTATTTCAAGGTTCACAAATCAATCCATTAAGCCAACATTTACCCCATTGAAATTCTAGCTCTTGGATGATTGCTTTTCTTTTGCCTTCTGAATCTTCAGAACCTTCTTCACAATCTTCTGCTCTTCCACCAAAAAGGCCCGAATGATCCTACAATGATTCACAATCGAGAAAACAAGTCTTAAACCGTACCCAATATGAGATGACTTACACAAGTCTTAGGTCTTAATGTACAAACCTTTCCCTAACAGCACTTCCGGATAAAACTCCGCCGTAAGCTCGGTTCACAGTCCTACGGTTTCTAGGCAATCTAGACCTCTTGTACTCAGCAGGTCTCAAGTGAGGAATCTACAAAACATAGGCCACATTTAAGCTCAACTGGAGAAAACTTTACTCAAACAGAAACATACCCAGTTTCCCCTCACTATACCCACATTACATCTCAACTGAAATGCCATGAATATGTATCATTAAATCTAGAATGCGGCAAAGATCAAAACTTGACACGAAAAAATGAATCAAAATCTCCAATGAATCACATTTCAGCTCCCTAAAATCATACCCAGAAAACAAAATCCTCATAAATTCAACAATTTCGATCAAAATCTAAGAAAAGGACATACTCCTTGAATTCTCTTTCCAGTAACAGGACATTTGGGTCCACTAGCTCTCTTCTTCGTGGTTTGATAAACAAGCTTCCCTCCTAACAGCAACAAAAACAAAAGAAAACAAATCACCAACATGTCGATGCACCATCGATCATACGGAGTCTTAACCCATGAATTCAAAATAACCAAAAACCCAGTAACGAATCTGGGTTATGGGGGGAGAGAGAGAGAGATGGAAGAAGTTACCGGGAGTTTTGACGACGCGGTGCTGGTTGGACTTGGTGGCGTAGCTGTGACGCGTGCGGTAAGTGAGCCGCTGAACCATTTTGGAGGCCGCACCCTGGTTTTTTGGTCTAGGGTTTTTGGATTGCAGGCGAGTTCAGTTCAGTCCCCAAGGGATATTTAAGGGAAAACAAAACACGGACTATATTGGGCTTTTTTGTCTTAGTATTCCATCCCATATAGGGATGGCAAACGGGTACAGTTTCGTGGATTTCGCATCGCATCCGCTTCAATTGGAGTGTGGATGGGTATAATTTTAGCGGGTAGTGGGCGGGTGTGGATTTATAAAGTAGTACCCGTCGTGGGTGGTGGGCGGGTAATGGGTTTGAGACATTACCCGTCCCGCATCCGCCCGCCCCACATCCGCCCGCCCAACTAAATATCTATTAAATTTTGGACCATTATGAATTTAGGTGTAATTTTAGAGACTAATTTATAAATTTTAATAATATATAATATATAACATATAATTTAACTAAATATTAAGGATATTTAGTCTTTAATATGGTATTTAATTAGAGAAATATTCGGCTCTTTGATTAAACCCATAATCCCACTAACCACGTCACTTTCCATGCTCTTTAGCCCATGATGTCCATCCAAACACAAATTAACCGTACTATAAGCATTAACATCAAAAGCAGCAGTTCCATGCTCTTTAGTCCCTCAAAACCCATATTAGGCGCACTATGAGCATTAACATCGAAAGCACATAACAATCCAGCTCTGCGACTACATGCTCCCTACAATATGTCTCCATAACATTTGTAGAGCCACTCCTCTGACAAATTGAAGCATGCACTGCTACCCCATCACGAACTGTCTGCGAACCAACTCCAACATCTCATTAGTTTGTTGTCAGGCGGGTCTAGATGGGTATGTCGCTAGTGGGTAGTGGGTGTGGGGATGGATTTGAAAATGTACCCGCGTGGCCGGATGTGGATTTGAAAATTTGTACCCATCATGGGTGGTGGGCGAGTGGTGGATTGAAAAATAGTAGGTGGGTATAGGGATGGGGGAAGGGGTATCCGCACCCGACCCGCCCGTTTGCCATCCTAATCCCATAGTAGTCAGATTAAGTTCTAATTATATATCGGTTTAAATACCTTTTAACTCCCTGTAAATTTTAGATTTTGAAAATTTAGACTATCATCTCTCGATTTTAAAAACATTGTATTGATAATTTAAAAATCAAATATTCATTTATATTAAAATTTAGCTTTTTTTCAATCATATTGTAATGTTTTCGAGTAGTAATTTGTTTGAATTCGAGGCTTTATCGAGTTGGTTCATATAGTTATTGTTGTTTTTAAAATCTAAATTCAAGTATTTTAATTTTCATAAAGTATAATTTGATTTTTCCCTACTTGTATCAGTGACAGAATTATAAAAAATAAATTTTGAAAAGAAACTTGCTACTGACATGCAAATACAAAGAAATTTTCTCTTGAAATAATGAAAAGGTATGAATGGTAGAATCATTGTGGGGAAGTTTCAAGCCATAAACTATACTTTTGATTTGCTTCATTGATCAACTATAAGGATGTCAGCTAACAATACAAAGATGATTGTGCCTCGCTAAAATTGTCCTCACTCTACATATATCTCTTACCTATGCTATTCCGACTCTTCGTTTTTCTTCAAGTACTTATCCGACGTCCGTCTGACGTATTCAAACATACTCTCCAAATCTCGAGTTAGAGTCACTTAGCTCTTTGTAACCCCAAAGAAGGAAAAAAAAACTATGAAAAAGAAGAGAAAACCAATCAACCAACCCTCGGAATCAAAGAGGTTTTTTCAGCCAGATACAGTTTTCCACCAGCTCCATGTTTTATCAGCACTCGAGTACATCACTTTGAAGCCTTGAAACTTATTTTTGAGGTCATTGAGCTTCCTTGTTGAAGAAACTAAACCACTCGAAACTTGTTGTCAATCAAGGTTTTCAAGACCTGTTGTGGATAGGATCCGATCCTCGTCGAACTCTTCGTTTGCTTGACCGATTCGGATCGAAACCGTTGTTCCCGAGAGCCGGTTTCTTCTCGGTATCCATTCCCTTCGTATCGACCGCCTTGAGAACACGTTGTTCATGTCTGAAGACAACAAGGTCCAAATTTCTCAAAGCAGAAACTTCAACAGGTTGAATTGCCAATAACCCGAAAATTGCAAGAAATATAAGCACTCTTTGAGCTCTGCAAATCATTTTTTCCCTTGAACTCAATTCAACTCGAAACAAACAAGAAGCAAAAGAAGACGGACAACTAAATCTTTGATCTGTGTTGGTGTCACTCTATGGTTATGTTCCATTGCTGTAGACATAAGCCTGTTATTTATGTGTCCTGATGGATTTGGAAAGGAATTTAAAGGCAATATTAAAGGCATGGAGGGACCCAACATCAAAAGATGGGGTTTTGGGATTCACTAAAAATCACAAGTCTGCAATAATCTAAAGCAAATTAGGGCTGTTGTTTAGAAGAATCTGACATGGGTGACTAAATGGGTTTCTGGAAATTGGAATAATACCCTTAAGAAGCCAAGTATCTTTTTCTTTAACCTTTCCTTCTAATATATATCATTTGCCACAGTGTTTTGTCTGCCACATCATCCGACCAGTACCTAAGTGTACATTCGAATTGGGACCCACTTATCCCTGTCTGGCAGGCTTCTAGAATGCATGTAATCCGGATTATAGTTACTACGGATATATGTTTGTTGATGATATTGGATATTGTCACATCGATGGCTATTTACTATTTATTTGGATGGAGAAATTATAATTGATAATTTTATGATGAGGGATCGGTCTATAAATGAAGAATTGTATTCTTCGCTTCCAAAAGAAGAGAAAAAGAAGTGAGGGTTAAGATCCTTTTTGAACTTTAAGTAATCCTTAATATTGACGTTACACATAAAATCATGATGATTACTTGTAGATTGATAGGACGAATGAATATGATCACTTGGTAGTAAATTTGATTTTGACAAATCACATAAACTTGTAAAAAAATCTTGTCAAAAGATCATGGATCGTAATTGATCGGAGAATGTAAGTCTATGGAAGATTTGATCAATGGAAGAACTCTTGCAAAGGCATTGATAGACAAAAGAATGATATCAAACATACGGTTCTCAAAGGAGATATAACAATGTTCGAAGCGGATAAAATTTGTTATAAATTAAACAAAGGGTATTAAAAAATAATGACGTTCCTTTGATGGTAAGAAAAGGGTGTTGTTAGGGATTCTTTAATGGTAATGACTGGTCAAGGCAGAAGCCATGGACATGGACCACTAAGAACAGCAAGATTGCTTTGCAACAATAGCAAACCAAAGCTAAATCCCATTAAAAGAATGAGAATTTAAAGTGAAAGTGAATGTATATACACACACATATATATTATATGTAAAAGAAGAGGCAGTTCAAAAATCAAAAACTTGTCTTTTGTCCCTCAATTTGTTTAAATGTGGGATTATATGTATATTTTGCTTTATTTATTTTCTTTTATATTAAAATATGCAAAATGTCACATGCAACTTGGAACATTCTAAAGCATAAATTCTTGCACTTTAGGGTAAGTTTGTTTTCGAGATGTGGTGCTAATAATGGTGGCTGCTCATACCATTTCACTTCATCTTGGTCTTTATTATTGTTCTGATTCTCCACCTTTTATCATCCAATTGAACGTTACAATTATGAATTGCTTTCCTAAACTACTTCCAAGGATGTAACTAGGGTATGAGTAAATCCGGTCATGTCAGATTGGAGATTTTTTATTTTAAATTCAATCTCGTAACAAATTCGATTCTTTCCTTCATAACATTCACTTCGAACATGAATTTCAAAAAATATGATCCTATAAGATCAAGTTGAGTTGAAACCCGTTAAAAATTAAATATTTTAAGCCTCCTTAGATGTAAGGTACCAATAAACTCTACCCAAATAGGTGTTTCAATAAACTCTACCCAAATAGGTGTTTCAAGAAACTCTACCCAAATAGGTGTTTAAAAAAAGAAAAAGCGAAAGGATGTATAGATTCTCGAGGTTGGTCTAAAAGTGGATACTTTTAAAACTTTGATTTAAACCAAAGGAGGCAGCCTCGACGATCTTTGTGCTAATGAGACCATCCACAGTCAGCCTTACCTGAATCCCTGACCCATTCAAAATACCAAAGCAATTTAAAGAAAGAAAAGATAAAGTCTTTCCCAAATCCCAATCTTTCATCTATTCCCTCCCTTTCTTTTCCTTACCTAAATCTTTTCTTCCACTGTTTCATTTCTAACACATCCATACCCTAATCTCTTTTTTAGTTCTAAATCGAACCGATTTTTAGTATTGTTGATGCCATCGGATCTATCAATAGCCTTTTAGACAAGTTCACCGAGTTGGGATATATATTGACATTGTTATTGACCCCGGGTTGAGTCCTGTTGAGTTCACACACAGGTTTGTGAAATATAATTTGCATAGACTTCTTGGTGAACGCACTATGATTCTCGACGGCATCAAGGGACAAAACCTTATACCCGAGGAAGACACTAATGTTTACGTCTCGATTTTGCGAAGATCGGATCATAAACCCAAACCGATTTCAAGATAAACAATTGGATATTTTATATATAAACAAAATAGAAAGATGAAACAGTCTGAGACAGACAAGTTTCTTTTTTTTCAGCAGGAAGAAACTGCAAAATGGGATGTTACCAGAAACACACAATTTAAAGGCAGAATCTTTACCTGACTTTTACTTTTAAGGTTGTTCTGATAGATGATGATCAAGTCTGGTCGAGGGCATGTGAGAATATATGCCGCATTAGGGATGGGCATGAAACCTGAATCCGACGGGTTTCGACCCGATCCGACCCGATGGGGTCGGTTTTTTTAAAAAGAAATTCGGGTTTGGGTCGGGTCGGGTTTTACATTGAAATTTTCGGAGTCGGGTCGGAGTCGGTTGGGGGCTAAAATAATCCTACCCAACCCGACCCGAACAGTTAATGAATAATTATTAATTTTTTTTTTATTTTTTTTCACTTTCCCTAATGTCCCTTTACCTACCCGAACATGATCTGGTAGTAAGGAAAATGTCATCCAGGATTGTTAAATTAAATGTATGTCTTTTGGTACTTTTTCTTTAATTTATGTAACTACATGGTTTGTTAAATATTTGTTGTTACGCATTATCATAGATGAATTACGTTCTCAGGACTTCTGATTGCAAGTCATTTTTTATTTAAAATTGACTGCTTCAAGCTTCATTGACAATAACACTATTAATAAATATACTGAAGGTAAACTGATTATGCTAGCCGAATTGGTTTTTTATTAAATAAAAAAATCAGATCAGGTCGGGTCGGGTCGGTTTTTAATAAATAAAAAATCAAATCGGGTCGGGTCAAATCGGGTTTTTAAACTATTCATCGGGTCAGGTCGGGTCAGATGAAAACTCAAATTTCGTCGGGTCGAATCAAGTCACGGGTGAAGGTACCCTTCTTTTCGGGTCGGATAGACCTAAAACCTGACTCATGCTCATTTGCTTCAAAAGAGAATACCATTAAATGTTTGGCATCCATTGATGTGACCAACTAGTGGAGTGGAGTCTGAAAGTGGGATTAGCATTTCAGATTTTTAACAATTCCCAAATATTATTCGAATGTGGTAAATAAGAGTAGATAACCAAAAGACAATTTGGTGCTTCATTTTGATTATTCCTCCCTACTTCACCACAACCACACATCTCAGACTATCCGGATTCGGACAAGTGTCAGGTAGTAAACATGAGTTAATATTTTAATAAAGCTTTTCATATATTTGAAAGATCATACTCGTACAAATCTTTAAAGTAAAGGATACAAGTGTCGAACATGTGAAAAAAATTAAAAAGAAATGAAATTGAAAATCAATATGTAGAGAATGAGAGCAGAGCTCATATACAAGACACAACGAACCGAACTAGCACTTCTTAGATCAGGCTAGGCCTCTCTCCAGCTGAGCTAGGTGCCAGACCCTGGACACTCTAGCCATCGGCGCATATGGGGAGGGTGGTTGGCGAGTTTCTCGGATGGTAAAAGGATTTCTCTACCTATTAAGCCGAACTTGTGGACATCGACTTTAAGGGTGGGGAATACCTGGAAAATCTTTTATTAGGTGTAGGGGCTCCAGGCTATTACTGAAGCTGCTTGATTCGCCTCCAACTTTAATAGGACTGGACTAAGTTCGGGCAGATGGATAAAAAATGAAAAGCTTCATCGATAGGATGAGAACAAACGGGAACAATCATCATTGTTCATCAACTACCAATATGTCAGTGCAGGGCTTCATGTTTCAAACACTAACCTGCTGAGGACTTACTGTAGTTCCTGATGCTATGGTAAAATGCATGCCCCCATGTTGCCCGGATTGTAGCACAAATGCAACCTGTGTTGCAGCCCCAGCTGCTTCCTGATACTGATACAATTACAATAACAACACAAATATAAAAACTATCCGAAGAAATACGGTGGGTTTTCAAGGTCCAAAGAAATATGCGAAGGAGGGTAGTTCAAAAAATATAAGGAACCAAGCCTCCTCAGGAAGAGAAATAAACATGGAGATTTCAAATTGGAAGTAGAAGTAATGGGAGAATAACCTGTCTTTTCCTTCGTCGCTGTAATATACTGATGACCCAAGCCATGATGTAGCATGGCAGGAGAATTACAGCAGCACGAAACAAGAAAATCTGATGTAGCACGAAAGAAGAAATGGCTTCATATGAGATGATAAGTTCAATGCAGATGCTTAAGAAGTGTGTATGTGAAATACCAGAATTCAGCTTTCAGAAAAACTTACAGAGAAGACAGTATACACATCTTCGTCTGAATCAGCATCTGGAACATCAAATGCATGGTGCAATAGCAGAAGTGCCATTAACTGATAAAATTGAAGGAAAAAATTCAATCATTTTAGAAATGGACACCTAATTACATGGCCGTGTGAGAAAATAAAGATTTTCAAGTCAAATGCTTAGACACCTCCGAAAAGTCCTTTCTCCAAGTCAGTTTCATCAAAATATTTCCTCAAGACATGGCTTATAAATTAATAAATTCAAAAGACAACAGTCCAATTTTCAGGGATTAATGTTAAATTCACCTAAAGGATGTTGAGCACCGTGTTAAACATGATTAGAAATTGAATATGACAAGGAGCTCTGCAACTAAAAGCTTACAACTAGTGCAGCCGAACGGCAGAACGCAGCTCCACTGGTATTTAATGCAGCATATTCATCATACTCGGTTTCCAAAAATTGCCGTTCTGCCTCTGCAATGGCTAAGAGACGAGGATCACGCAAGTCAAGAGGGGGGCCAGAGATTGTCCAGACTCCCACTACAAGAGACACAGAAATCAATAAGATGGAATCTTCCAGACAGATCATACAGAGCGGTTGCAGTTTCATCCACACAAAATGTCCTCCAACCCCAAAACATTGCATTAAAATGTCTTACATGTGAGGTCCTCAAGCTTACCCAATATCAATAGTGGTTTCTTCAGTTTGGGTGCGAGATAGAGCAGTATAATCAGGTTGATAAGGCTGCAAGCCAAATGAAAAGCACAGACTACTTAGCAATCAGAGACATTAACAACCAAATTTCAATAGCACAAAGAACTTAACAATGCATCAGGCGCAGTCAGCAGCGCTTCAAAGCCTAAATGTATCAAACCCGGGGCTTAAGAAAATGTTTTTCCTGAAAATCAAAGGGATAATTCTAAAAGCAGCCGATTTCAGCCTCTCCCACTCTCGTGGAACTACTTCGAAATCCACAAACTTCCCATTCCTTGTGCAAGAGGCCTAATGTTCTAATTCAAAATTATGCGACAAATGAAAAGGATGAAACCAAATTGCAGTAATCGATAAGGGGGATTCTAAAGCAAGTAGATACCTGATGACAAATCTCGCAATTTATATTGCCTTTCTCGTTGCATCAATGCTGCACGCATTTCCTATGTACATACTGCAATTTTAAACACAGAGAGATTTCAAGAAATGCTGACCATAAACCTCATTTCATGTAGTATTTTTAAAATGCCAAAGCAAAGTAATAATAATTGCGAAATTAGCACAAATTTTATGAGGCTCATTAAACCGAATCGTGAAATTGGAGTAGTAATGAAAGAAACTTACCTTGAGACTGCCACTGCAGGCACAGGGAGTCTCAAGATTCTTAATGGAATCTTCATCCTGGCAAATGCGACACTCGGCTGACTGAATCAGCGGCTCCTCCTCATCCCCACTGACAACCTCCTCCTCCTTATTATCTGACAAGAACGGCGGCCCTGGATTCTCCTCTGAAGGAACAGCATCGAACTCCACCGGCTGCACGGGCTCCAGCTTTACCAGACCGTTGACATTCAACACCAGTCGATCACTCATAATTTCTTCAGATTTAACAAAAAAAAAATTCGATTTCTACTAGCTCATTCAACCAATTTATTTTATTCTTTTACAAAAGAGAGAGAGAGCGCGAAGGAAACCCGGAATCGCGCTAGGTAAGTACAGCGAACCCAGTGTTCCGAACAAATGAGAGAGAGAAAAAAATTATGGAACGAATGGGAAACAGAGGAAAAAGAAGTCTTAAATATGTTTACCTTTACCGGGGGAAAATAGGGAATTTGCGTTAAATTAGAGAACGAAGAAATAGGAGAGAATTTCTAATTAAGCTTTGTAAATTTCCTATGATTGGAGTTACTGTATGCAATTTACCCTTTTATTTTCTCAAAATGTAATAATAACAATAATAATTAGAAAAAGAAAGGTTTAAATGATCATTGCCTCCTAAAATATATCATTTTTATAGAATTATCTCTTAAAATATTTTTCGAGATGTTTCGTCAAATAAAATTTAAATAATTATCTCATTTACCCTAAAATGTTAACTCTATTAAAAAAATCGGTGACCAATCAAAACATGTTGCGTTATCATTTAATTTTAATTGATTTTATGTAAATAAATAAAAATTAATTAAAAATTAAAATTATATAATATGTCAAAAATGCCCTTTTCCCAATACCATACTAGCACTGCTCTTTTCCCTTTCTCCACCCTAATCTCTCCACAGCTTTCTTTACCCTCTCCATCACTCCTTCCAACTCCATTAATATCGAAAAAATGTGTTTTAATAATATGCCTTTGATTCCAAGTTTCAATTTAAAAACCCCAATAAATTTGCGAAGCTCGGAAGCAAACTGAGTAAGAAAACATGGGTGGGGTTACATCAGCAATGGCTCCTATGGTTGAGGTAACAAATAATTCGAGATCTTAAAAATTGAGTAAACGATACATTTTTGAGATTCTTAGGGTTTTTTCTCTCTAATTCATTTGCAAATTGCATTTTATTTTAAATTGTTCAAATGTAAAAATTTCACATTTGAATATGGAATTAAAGGAACAAAACAGTTTGTTATGGAGCATGAAACATGCCATGGTTTGTATTAATGGGGTTAATTCTTTTAACAGAATGATTTGAGGTAAGATTTTTCTGGTTTTTTTGAAGGGGAGAATGAAATATTTTTGTTTACGTAGGTTTTGGGTTGATTATTGCGGTGGGTTTTGTTTAAATTTTGAAATAACAAAATCAAAGAACAATGGAGAGTGATTTTCTGGGTTTGCATTTTAAAGGAATCATTGGTTGTGGTTAAGGAAGAGGTTAACACTGATGGATACAAAGGTGAGTATGCTCTTATTTTCTCTTTTGTTTTCCTGGAAATTTTTTAAAAGATTGCTTCTTTTAATTTCTTTTGAGATTCTAAAATCTGGGTTATTGATGAATTTGGAGTTGAATTATGATATTTTAGTGGAAAAGCTAAAGGGTTTAAGTGAATTGTTTTTTCCCGTTTTCTAAATGAATGGTGTTCTTTGACATGAAAGATTGCTGGTGTTGGGAAAAGGGAGGGTGGACGGTGAAGGAGAAGAAGGGAGGGGTATTTTTGACTTATTATATATTTTTATTTTTTAATTGATTTTTATATATTCACATAAAATAAATTAAAATTAAACGGTGATATGGCATGTTTTGATTGGTTACCATTTTTTTGTTTATAACGGAGTTAACGTTTTGAGACAAACGGAATAACGATTTAAATTTTAGTTGGTAAAATGTCTAAAAAAAAATACTTTAGGAGTAATTCGGTAGAAATAGTATACTTTCGGGGCAATGTTGCATTTAAGCTAAAAAAAATAGTAACTTTGGCGAAGATTGAGATTGGAACCGAATTTTCATTGCAAAACAACAAACAAGCCATTATAAGGCACTTTAAGGACACAGCATTTGAGGAAGAAGCAGTGATAAAGCTCTGAAAATAAACCCCCCTCCTCTCCTTCCCACAACTAATACAGTACTCCTTTTTTTTCTAATCCTGTAGTATAGGTACAAATGAACAAGCAACTGGTATAATAGTAGGGCTTTTTGCTCACGACTTCCCGGCATATACAAAATCGGAATCTAGTCTTCTATCTGGTATCCCCGTGAAAAAAAGATTACAATTGATCCTATGTTAAAAGTTTGATGATATACAATCTTACGTTTGCCACTCACATTGTGACCTTAAGGGGACATAATAGACCAAGGAAGCATAATGATAATATACCATCGTAACACATATTGTCCTCCTTGATTGCAAACTTGTAAGCACGTTTTCGATCTACTCTGGACAATGATATCAACTTCTGCCTATACGAGTCACTATATGTCGTCCTTTCTCTTGATCATAAACTGTCTTCAACTGGGGTTTCCTCCATTTTGATATAGACCAAGCTACGAACATCAATATTGTAGAAATGGCAATGATGGAGAATAGTGTGGGTGAATCATTGCTGATAATGGTTGTTATCCAATCAGTTTCCTGTACTTCCAACTTGGAAGTGCTTGCAATATGAAGCTCCCAAGGCCCCAATCGAGTGGTATATTTTCTACCTGATTAGCAAAGCTGATCCTGTATATGATAGAATCCCATTAGTAAAAGTTCAATTGTGAGAGAACTAATAAAAAAAATATTGACAGATCTGCAAATTGATATTTTTCGTATCGTGGAAAGCCACGGTGCCCAAAAAGTCATTGAACTTGCATGGTCTTTGCTTTTGAAGACTAGTAAGGCAGGAAAAATACCTTTCATCATCCAATGCAATTCCAAGGCTATCGTGAAGGAAGGCCAGAATATCGCTGAAGAAAAACAATAGCGCAACAGTTCTTCCTCATTGAGTGATTGGTGTTCTTCTTCAATTTAGACCAATCCTCTCCACAGAAATGTTGCCCCACCATCATTAGATATGAAAGAAAGGCCCTGGCGCTACATAAAGAACTATTCAAACAATAGGAGACAAACAAAGAAATGGAAGCCTTTTAGGAAACAGAAACTCGGTGCATCAAAGAAAACATCACACGGTTTAGGATGTGCTTGCGCATAAGCCAGTAGGGAACAGAGACCAAATCACGGCGATGATTGGAACATATCTCTGCAACTCAGAATATATAATGATTATTATCTTGTAGCGCAAGGTAATGCAGATGTAGCGGTTCTAAGAGAGTTTGTTACCTTTTCCTTTATGTAATAGCCTTAGTGCAGTATATTTGCACTATGAGGATACGTTTGGTTCACAGAATGTAAAATAATTAGCGGGAATAGAATTATCGGTGGAAATAAGATTATTGAGAATGTTATATTTTGTGTTTGGTTCGTTTAACAAGAATGTAAGATTACAATGTTTGGTTAAAAAATAAATATTAGAATGTATTTTACCAAATTATCCTTATTATATATTTATTTTTTTACAAAATTGAATTTTACTATAATTAATTTATATATATATTAAAAATTTAAATCATAAAATTTATATAATTTTTTACAAAATTAAAAAGATAAATAAGTTTAATGAAAGAGTAAATTTTTATTTAAATCTAAAAATAGTTAAAGATAAATTTGTAATTTAACCTTCGTATAATTTTTTTTTATTCAAAGACAAATGAAGAATATTTTTGGAAAAAAAATTTAAAGGTATTTTAGTCCAAAACGCCGATAATCCAATAATACCTAAAGGAATGAGATAATCACATTTCCGATAATATACTCAAAATATCACTGTTGAAAATAAAGGAAACAAATTGTATGAATATATTCAACAAAAAAAAACGGACTCAAACAACCTTTTCGATACATTCCTTATGAATACGCCATAATGACCAAAGGTAAAAGAAGACAACTTTTAGAATTAAACATTCCACCGAGCATAAATAATCAAAACCATAATATACGAACACTGTTCATACCCAAATCTAGATCTCTTCCTTAAGCTTTAAATTGCAAGACTCATGGAGATGATTAAATTACAATCCAGCATCAGAGAGATTCCTAGTTGGAGTTCAATGCATAATTTCAAGCACTTCTAAGCCTGCAAAACTTTGGCATAAAGCAGAAACGGCAAAACATGCCGCGACTGAAATCTCCTTTAATAAGTGATTCCGTATGTAGACACTCATTTTTTTTCCATATATCTTTTTTTAAATATATATATCTATATATATGTATATTATATAGTTTGTAAATTATTTTTGAAAACAAGTATATAATATATAGTCTTTAAAATATTTTTGAAAACTATATAATATATATAGTTTTGAAAATATTTTAGAAAATATACATATTATATAGTTTTTAAAACTGTTTTTGAAAACTTATATATAAAGTTTTTTAAAAAAACATTTTGAAAAATATATATAATATGTAATTTTAAAATATTTTTTGAAAATATATTATATTATATTATATGATTTTAAAAAACATTTTTTTAAATCATATATAAAATATAATTTTAAAAAATATTTTTTCCTTTTATTTATTTATTTGTTTTTTCCTTTTATTTATTATTTATTAATTTTCCTTTTTTTTCTCGTTTTAGGTTTATTTAGGTCCAAGAATCCAGTCCAGGTTCAGTGGGCCCAATCGGATAGGCCTGATCTAGTCCGATAATGTTTAGGGTTTAAAAACCCTAATATCACAGCGCCACAGGAGTCAAAGGGTCAGTCACACCGGCCACCGAGATTTTCGGCCGAGGAGATTGAGACTGACCCATCCAGAAATCCTCGGCCAACCAACCACGAGCATATTAACACGTTCGTCGGAACAACCACCGGTGGGGGTATAAATACCCCCACCAAGCTACTGCCAGGGATCACGACCAACAACACAAAAAACCGAAAACATCCAAAGCCAACCAACAACAAGAATGGAGATACACCACAGTATCAAATCAAGTACACAGAAAGAGCCACATAATACCAAACAAACCACAAACACGACCCAACAACAGTAAACCAAGACACACTACCAACAAGAAAAAACCCATCATCATCGAACACCATATATCAACAAAACAGAAGCCAAAAAGACCACCAAAAACAGTAAACACAACAAAGGCAGCAACATAAAAGAAAACCACTCGGAGAAGTCCTCGGGGAGTTGGAACCACGTCGAAAAAGGTGAGAAAACCGAGTGAGTCTTCGTCAGATCTACGCCAAGGGGGTTGGGATTTTGTGTTTTGGGGTTCAAATCTGGGGTCTCGAGGGTGAGGTGAGTGTTTCGGGTGTTATTTAGGTTTGAGCGGCCGCCGCGGTAGGTAGCCACCGGAGTGGTGGTCGGATTCCATCGAGTCTGGAGAGAGACGAGAGAGCACACGTGTTCTCTCTTTTTAGAGAGAGTAAGGAAGTTGAGCAAATGAGAGGGATGAGCCGTTTTTGGCTTAAGCAAAGCGCATATATAGAAAATGCAAAAAGACATCCTTTTTCTGGAGACCTCGGGGGCATTTTTCGCGTGGGTAAATCAAGCACTAGGGGCTCACATGTTTTGCATATTCATGCTTTGATTACCTATTTGGTTTTAATTAAATTGAAGTTCATGCCTCATATTTATTAACCTTACATTTTGGTTCTTATTTTTAATTAAATCTTGAATTTGGCCCATATATTTATTTTGATTTTGCTTTGGTCCTCTAACCTCTTTGTTTTTACCTTTACATTTTATTTATTTATTTATTTATTTATTAGAGAAAATAACCTCAGTGACCGAAAATGTCTTATAATATACGATTTTAACCAACTTTTTTTGGATTTGCCAAAATGACCAACAAAATCGCAATGCGATCTTAAATTCGCAACGCAAACTCTAATTTTTCAACTCAGTTTCCAAATTCGCAACGCGATTTTGCGATAGTCCAAGTTCGCGTTGCGATTTTCCAAATTCGTTGCGATTTTCCAAATTTACGTTAGTCCAAATTCGTTGCGCTAGTCCAAGTTCACGTTGTGATAGTCGAAGTTCGCGTTGCGATTTTCCAAATTCGTTGCGATAGTCCAAGTTCACGTTGCGATAGTCGAAGTTCGCGTTGCGATTTTCCAAGTTCACGTTGCGATTTTCCAAATTCGTTGCGATAGTCGAAGTTCGCGTTGCGATTTTCCAAATTCGTTGCGATAGTCCAAGTTCGCAACAACTGGTGGTATTGCATTTGTTTCTTAAGAATTTTCTCTAAAAAGATAGTATCCGCACGGACGTGTCGAAGACACGTATTACCACGACCACGACCCGAGACGGCGGCGACGGCGGTGCGCGAGAGTCCCCTTGTTCTCTTCCACTCTACAAGGAAGTGGGAAATCCAAGCCTTAAATACTCATTCCCAATAGTGTTTCCAACACTATGTGAGATTGAGTATTGCCAACACTTGAAAATCTTTTACACTATCGCAATTCGCAACAACTGGTGGTATTGCATTTGTTTCTTAAGAATTTTCTCTAAAAGATAGTATCCGCACGGACGTGTCGAAGACACGTATTACCACGACCACGACCCGAGACGGCGGCGAGGCGGTGCGCGCTTTTTTATATATATATATAATATATATTATTCTCTTTAATTTTTTTCTTTTATCTACACATTTTTTTGTATACATATATTTTATTTTTTTTTATTTCATTTTTTTCTTAACATTATTATTTTTTCAAATGTAAGCAATTTGAATCAGATTCTTAAATTTTTATTTAAATTCTTAATTTTCGCAATTAAAGACAACGGATAAATTAATTGGTACCGAAAGGGCAGTTCAAGGGTGCTAATCCTTCCTTGACCGTAACCGACTCCGGAACCCGATACGTTTCTGGTACAACGCAAATTAGGTAAGAAATGGGATATCCGATCAACCAATTTGTTTTAAAATAAATGATCGGTGGCGGCTCTAATTCGTTTAATCCAAGTCGAAACCCAATTTTAGATCAAACCGAAAGACGGTTCCGACACCTTCAATGGTTCATGAGCAACATTCTGAAAAGAGAAATGACAAGAGTTAAAAGCTCCTATGTCAGCCTTGGATTTCTTGACGTAATTTCTAATAACATGCTACAAAACTGACAGTGCAAAGCCATATCGAAATGATACTAATACTAGTTAGAAGTTAGATACGCATTATATCGTTATTGTCACAATCACTTTCAGAATTGTGAACAAAAATATTCTCAGTCTAGTTGATTTGGCTATGAAAAACATCCGAAATATCTCATTCGAATTGCAGGAAAGTTAAACCAATTTTTTTAAAGCGTACAATTGAAACACAACAACAAACAAAAAGAAGAAAAATAGCTAATGCATGCAAAGGTTACCTGGCCAAAATGAAGAAAGCTGTGACTATAGAGATTGTAAGTGAAATTCCCAAACTTGATGGGGTGAGATCTTAGAAGGAATAAACTCATTTGGACGAAGGTTACCTGAAAATAAGTATAACAGAAAGTAATGGTGATCCTATAAGTGCTTCTCAACCTATTAAGTACATAAAGTAAAAAACATAATAATGCCATGAAATGCATTTGGATATTTGCAATGAGTTGAAGTTATAGCTTCTTGTCTTCAACATCTGCTTTATCAGACTTGTGTATAGTTCTGTTGCTTTAAGCAGCATTAATGTCTTAACAACATAGTTTTTGCATGCTAATGCTGTTTTTCGTAGTGACGTCAACTTGGTTTTTTTTTTCTGGACAGCCAACAAAGTGTAGTTCATAGCTCACACTAAAAACCTACTTCATAGTTACAAGTTCAACAAGAAAGATTATGGATTATGACCTAATCTGAGATATCATTTCTCAATTACACAAGATATAGCTTCAAAGGAGCAAAAAACATATTTATTAGGAGCAAAAAATAAAACAAGAAATTGCTTCAAGGAACTCTAGTCTAGTGCATAGAGCGATTAATTAGAAGCTCAAATGACTTGTAATCGGGTGTGGAAGAATCCAACTAACTCAATTAAACCACGGAGTAAAGATAACAACAAACCTGAGCAGATGCCCCGCCAAGTTCATAATTCCAGTGGTATCCAGAGGATACCTCCAAGAGTACCCAGTGCATAGTTTGCAACAACCCAAGCATAGACTCCCTCATCAGAGCCTAAGACATAAATCCAAAAATTAGCCTAAAAATATGGACCAGGATTTGAAACTACAATAAACACAATAATTAAATATTTCCAGCCTTGACAACAGAGTGATCTTTATTTAAGCCCCGGATACGAAAAAAGATGAAAAGAAAAACTCAAAAAATATCCTAAGTTATTGTTTGTCATTCGTTGGTTTCCCCTGAAATGTGACTTAAGCCAAATTCACTGAAAAATGGTCAAGTACTCTAATTCCTACAACTAAAGGGAACTTAAACCTTACTACTCTTTTTCCTATTCACATGTCGGATTCAGAGCACATCATATTCAATTACAACTAGGGCGAGCCACAGTGTATTACCTGTAATAACCGACGCCCATTCATCGTGAAACTTAAACCCAGACACCCTAAGCACCTTCCTGCACTCCTCCAAAATATGTCCTGCAATTCAACATCCAACAATCTCAGCCCCGCCGTCGCCATTAGCCTAATTTCCGTCTCCCCACTGTCTTTTGGAACTTCTTCTCCTAACTCCAGAAGTTCTTCCAAAGAATCCGACATGCTTCCGCTGCTCCGTAAGCTGACAACCCGGATTAACTTTCAAGCTATCTGACCCTTCTTTGAAGTCGAAAATCAGGTTTTTGCTTCGATCAGCTCTGTATCGAAACACGCGGATCCTCGTTCCTGTACTTCCGCCATCGATTATGATTCCGAATTTTTTGGACTCCGCTGATGAGAAGAGGAAAATGTAACTAAAAACCAATAGAGCGAGAGACACGACGATTGAGATTGCAAAGATAGAAGGGATCGGCCTGCTTTGACGAGGGTTTCGGGGAAAAAGAGCGGTGGACAGGGAATTGGGTCGGGTTTGGAACTTAATCGGATCCATTTTGTGTGGGGGCGGTGGCGGGTTTGGAGTCGACCCGATTTCGAGCAAACGATCGTCGCACAAGAGATCAACAGTTGGGGAGGAAGCATGTGAATTGTAAAGAGCACTACTCAAGAAAAAGAATTGGAATTACAATCGAAAATGAAGAAAACGAAACGGTAAAATCGATTGAAAAATGGATTTTAGCCGCCACCCCCCCTGAATTGGGATTGGACCGGAGAGGAGAGACTATGACTTTCAGAAGTCTCTCTCTCCCCTATTTGATTGTTTTTGTTTTTTTGTTCCTTTTCGTTTTGAGTTTTTTTTTTTCAAGTTTCAAGCTTATTTACGAGTACCAGGAGCGCGATGAAAAATTCCGGTTCGGTTCGTGCTTAGAAAAAATATTGGGTAACCTACGGAGGTGGTCTCCATTCATTTTAGTCTATCTTAGTTTGGTTACTGGTTTTGAAAATGTTATATTCTGGTCACTTTTATTTTGATCATTAAATAAAATATCAATTTGATCAAAGTCCACCGCCATCAACTGTCACTCACAACCGTCATTGGTCACTGTCGTTTCCATCATTGATCACTGCCAACCACTGTCACCGATGACTTTTAGACTTTAAAATTTTTATTATATTCATTTTTGACATCCTCAACGTGAATCTAATTTTTATTTCATAAAAAAATAGCATGAACTCCTCAAATATAGCCTAGAGCATACGTCGTAATAACAATTGTTGAAGAAAATATTAACAATGATTTGATTAAAATTTTCATATAAAAAACATTTTTTTATTTTAAATAAATGAACTAAATTTAGGATGAATATTTGACATGAATTCGACGGATTTGATATAATCCGATCTTTAAAAAAATTAAAAAAATTATGAATTTGAATAAGATCAGTGTTTTTTTAAAGATGAAATTGTGTCTAGCCGGTCACTCGAGTCAATTTTAGATTTATAATGAAAAATCTTTTACCCGAAGTAATAGTATATTATTTCTTATATGGTTAAAGATAATAGCAATATATTCATCTTTTTTTAATTAGGTTTCTATTTATTTAATAATATATATATATATATATATATATATATTTATGTCGAATTGGGTATAAGTTTTTACCTCGAGATCGAATGATTTTTGAATAGATGGAACTCCTCAAAATATGTGTACTAACAAGTTAAAATAGTTTAAAAGATAATGATAATACAACTTTAATTTGACTTCATAGTGTCGACTTCAGTGTGGGGTGGAGTTCTTTGGCATAAACATGAATGTGAAAGCAATGCTGCAGATTCTCAAACTCTCATCAAAATCAATAATTGGTAGTCTTAAAAGTCTTGCACATAAACAGTAACTGCCTGATTGGATTCACACCAAAAGAAGAGAGAAATTTTTACAACATTAATGGGGCTAAATATGAACATGGAATTGAAATCATGAACGGATACGCTACTTACATAAACATTTGTCATTATCAAGTGTATCTGTCAGAAACTGCCAGTAAATGCCTATAAAAACAGCTCTCGTCAACGTTGGAACAATCATTCTCAAACTCTTCAAAGTCCAAACAGTAACTAGAAAAACCAGAGGAAAATAGAGAGAGAATGGAGTCCAAGTTTTCATTTTTGATCAATCTTCGGTTTTACAGTACCTGGCAGTTGTTTGTGTTTCCCAGGATTTTGATTTTTTCTACTTGTTCAACAAGTGAGTTGTTTGGTTGCTAAGAAAAAATGTATGTTTTCTTTTTTCCGGGATTGTTTTGATTTTCTATTTTTTTGCAGTGGCCAGGATCGTACTGTGATTCAGCCAAGAGCAGTTGTTACCCTACAACAGGGAAGCCTGCTGATTTTGGCATTCATGGACTTTGGCCCAATTACAACGATGGTTCCTACCTCAAAACTGTGATTCTGGCAACCCTTTTGATGAATCTAAGGTAGCTTTAACATTTTTTATGTACCATTTAAAAATAATGCATTGAAGTATCCGACTTTGATTCCCGAATACGATTAATGTAGTTCAAAACCGTCGCAGATTTCGGACCTCATCGGTAACATGAGAAGGAACTGGTCGACACTGGCTTGTCCGAGCGGCAGTGGCGAAACCTTCTGGTCGCATGAATGGGAGAAACATGGGACCTGTTCCGAGTCCGTCTTCGATCAACACAGCTACTTCGAAACAACACTCGGCTTGAAGCAACAAACCAAACTCCTCCAAGCTCTCAAAACCGCAGGTAAATCATTTTCCAGAAAACCAACTATAGTCCATCAAACGGACCATTAGTTTTATTAACAGCAGAATTTCTTCTAACATTGAAAACCTGGGTATTTTAGGGATCAATCCGGATGGATCAACGTGCAGCTTGGAGAACATTAAGGATGCTATTAAAGAAGGGGCAGGGTACACGCCATGGATCGAGTGCAACCGAGATTCGTCTGGGAACAGCCAGCTTTACCAGGTGTATCTGTGCCTTGACAAGTCAGGGTCTAGCCTCATTGAATGCCCTGTTTTCCCTAAAGGTGGGAAATGTGGGCCTGAGATCGAATTCCCTTCCTTTTAATCTCTCTGGTGTTTTTGGAATTTACTGCATTTGTAATTTGTTTCATTTGCTCATGCTGTCTGTCGTATAAATTCTCAGCTCCATCGTCTTGTATTTTAGTGTTGAATTGTAGCTCAAGTTATATAAATAATAATTGCCTCCATGGGTTCATACCATAAAAATAAAGCTTTTTTATGACATGACGTAACATAAAAATCTGTAATTATCGCATGCATCTGTCAGAAATTGAGGATATTCGGCTCCAGATTCCAATGCCACAAACCTTGCATGAAAGTCCCTTAAAACAGCTTTGAATGGGAACATTCTCATACTCTTTAAACATTAACTAGAAAAATCAGAGGAAGAAACAAAAATGGTAAATTATTTGGAGATTATATAAAATATAATAATTTTAAGGGTAAATTACACCAGATACCATCAAACTTTAAGCGCTGACTCATTTATGTCACCAAACTTTTAATTTTATCAATTTTGACACTAACAATTAGTTTTAAGTGCAATTATGTCACTCCGCTGTTAATGATCTAACGAGATGATGACATGACAACATTTGTAACACCCCAACCCGTATCTTAACCGGATAAGAATCCGAGATGCCACATTGACTTTTCAAAGCATGTACATTTATAAAACCGTAGTAAATTTAAACTCTTTTAACACAAAAACTATATCTACATCATTAAGTTCAAGACATTACAAACTTGATCAGAGTGTACGTACTATACGACTCTATTTACATACCAACACATATATTACATAAATAAACATATTGTGTAAGGTGTTTCTAATATGATCTTCAAATTGTGATATGTTGCTCTGCTGCACCTAAGACTGGTCTTCTTGCTTTTCTGTACCTACGTGTAAACCACTTACATGCTAAGTCAAAGACTTAGTGAGGCATAAACTTATAATAATGCATTTCTTAAGAATATGAGCATACAATATAATATTCAGATAAAATCATCACTATGATTCAGAATTCCATCTCATTTCATATGATTCGTTATAAACAATACTAATACTATAACATGTAATGCAATACACACTTTTCATATTATTTATAGGCCCATGTATATACTGAGAACTTAAGGTATTCAAGTACATAGAGGTTGTGCACATATGTTGTCACCACAGCTCGTATAAGTCCCACTGAGTGGCATATGAGATTTGTCTCGAAAGACCTATTAATATGTCCCGAAGGACCTTTGAAACCCTCGACTCTTGACATGCCAACTATACCTAGAGCTCTCATATTACATAACATGGGCATTAATATTATACTTAATATAAACATGTACTCATGTTATTTCCATTGTAATCACATATATCTTTTCTTATATCACATTTCACATGTGCATATAATCATCCATCTCATATCCTATAACACAAGTATTTGAATACATTCATATGAGTCATATAACATATAGAGAATCATATGTAAACATATATGACTTATGCATATTTAATAAAGACTATAATGTATGCATGTTCGTAACTATTAGACTATGAAATTAATCTAAGAAATAGACTTATCACATGTAACACCCCCAACCCGTATCCGACCCGGATCCGAGTCCGAAGTGCCACATGGACTTTTCAAAAACCTTTACTTGTATAAAATAGTGAGTAATTTAAATTTATTATTACATATAACTTATTCAAAACCTTTATCGAACTATTCAGAGCTTATACAATATCTTATCTTGAATACATGCCAACTAGAAATTTATATATACAAAAATACATATTATTCACCTCTCTTCTGATCTGACATTCGGTAAGGAGAACTGACCTGTCTTGTTCCACGTTGCTCTTTACTCTTCTCACTTCTGTAACCTACGTGTGAAACAATCACACGCTAAGTCGATGACTTAGTGAGGCATATAAAACATATAATATTTCATATAACATAAAGCATACATAAACGTATACCATCATTATCATCTACATTCCATATAACCTTTATCGTATTTGATCCTTTAACTCAATCCCTTTCATTTCTTTATTCCATTCTTCCTTTATTTATTCCTTATACACAAATCATATCTTTCCTTTCATGTTCACATACTCTTGTCTTATCACCTATATTCATCTCTGTGTAACAATCTTCATTGCATCCTCATAACTTTGATATCCCTATTTCTTATACCGAACTTTATTCTTTATCATCTCTTGTATTTGTATTTTCTTCTTTAAAGCCACTTTTAAAACATACCAATGCTTATCTCTTTGCCTACATCATATATATATGATCAAGATACATAACCACATCCAGATTCATATCATATTTGATTAACTCCACTTTATCTTTCCTCCAATCTTATAACTCTAGCACCTTTACTCTGATAGCTAAATAATAACTTTTGTTCAATCTAGGGCACAAGCCCTATTATACCAATCATATACATCCTTTCCAATCTAAATTATCTCAAAATTCGCTTACTCAACTTATCAATTTCACCTCTATTCTCATACATCCTGAAATTTCTTTTGCTCAAACTCAACATTCTGACTTCCTGTGTCCTATAATCTGATCATCGATATACACATTCTCAAACTCTTCTTATCACTCCTCATCTTTACTCAAATATACAAATTATTACTTCCTTTTCCTTTACTATACCACATTACTATGATCCAAATATGCAACTGTATCCAGATCCATTTCATATTTGGTTATCATATCCTGACAATATCTTATAATCTTATAATTCCAGTACATTTTTATCACATACTCTGGTTAGCCAACGCTAACTCTTTCCATCTTAACTGCAAACCCTTATCATAAACATACTCTTGTTTATGCTCAATACTATCACTTTGTTTCAAACTCATAAGCTCTGACTTTATACATCTTATACACTTGTCACTGATGCACTTATCCTTGAGTTCTTCTATAAGTACTCACCACGTCATTAGATCTTTTTAACATTCTTATGGTGACACTTATTCACCATATTCTATCTTATCCACATACTATCAAAACTAATCCATATCGCTTTTCCGATTCAAAATAATAAAGATCTTCTTTCACTGTTCTAATATGATTTCAACTTTATGAAATCAACCTTTAATCTTATAAGACACTTTCTGAGGTTTCTGCTCTACATCCTGCCTGGCCAGGGCAAGTGAATTGCTATCACCATCAGATTTGTCAGCTATCGATTCACTTCGACAATTCTTATAATCAATTTCTACTATATTATACAAATTTTGTTCTATTGGCAAGACAACATACTCCTTACCCTATCAGATTAGAAATTTTCACTCTGTGTTGGCATGTACACATTTTATGACACTTTGGACTTTAGTTTATGCCGAGAATCGGCTAAACCGTAGCTCTGATACCATTAAATGTAATCACATAGATCATATCATATAGCTTCTTTCACATATACATGTAATCACTTAGTCTATTTTCATGTAATTCTTTTCACTTCTCATATGATTTTATATTCACATCTCACATAGCTCATATCACCTTGCATTATTTCATATAAACATAGATGTCATATCTTGTTCGCATATATTTTCTATATAACTCATAGTTCTTTCACATAGCTCACTATCATATTTCCATATCATATATCTTATAATAGATTCTTATATCATCATTTGTTTTCTTTCTACCTATTCATAATCACATAACATATACAAAACATATCATTATCTTTAGTCATGCATACATACAATCAATGTAATACAGATAATCACATATAATTATAACAACACATAATCATGTCCATGACTTCATGCATATTACTCTAGGAAATAGACTCATCGCAAGTCTTATTTCCATTAAACACTACATATCACTAGTATGAACTCACCTTGGCCTCACTAGTCAATTTCAATCTCTTATCTTTCCCTTGATCGATCTTACTTGCCAAATGTTCCGGAATTGCTTTACGCGCAGAATCTACGTAAATGTATATTTTGAGGCAATCATTAGATACCTATACCTTGTAATTGGATACTAGCAACTTAAACAAACTTATTAAACCAATATTCACATTTTTCCTTTCGGGGGAATCGGTTCCCTACTATGGGGGTATCGATTCCCTCATGACATTCTGGAAATTTTTGTTCGTTTGAAGGGGTATCGGTTCCCCTTGAATGGGTACCGATTCCCCTTGCCCATAAATCATATTTTAAGCACGAAAATTACTTCATTTCTTCTCAAACACTTCATATATCATCCCCTTTCTTATTCTTAACTTACATATACATGCTTAAACTCATAACTACTCATTCAATACATCTTTAACTTCAAAATCTAATTCTCTACATAGAATTCAAGAATCATACCAAATTTTCTATATGTTCTAAATCCAATTCTATCACTCCAAATCTCTTAATTTAACCATTGACAAGTCAAATTTAACTTCCAATTTAAGAAATAAACTTTATTCCAAGATTTTCATTTGTAAACTCTAAATCTTTAATCTCTCCTAACTCCCCCATCCTTTGCTTTTAAGATGATTTAAGCTTTCCTTAAGCTTAGTTATCATCTAATAATCAAAACCCAACCTTAAAATCAACAATTCAATTATAAACAAAGAAGCTTACCTTTGGTTCTTGGCTTCCACGTGAAGAAGAAGAAGAAAGGAGAAGAGAACTCTGGAGATTTGTCTCTATTTCCACGTGCATTTATCCTTACAAATCCCATTTTTTTATTCATTTCTTGGTCAATTGACCCTTTTGCCCTTTATTTCCTTTAATAATTACTAAATAACCTTCATCATATATATCCAATAATTATTGAACTGTTTCATTCTTATACTTTAGTCACCAAATTCTGAAACTTTACAATTTGGTCACTAACCCGGTATTGCGGATGTTACATCACAAGTCTTATTTCCATTAAATTGTACCTATATTAAGCACTCACCTTAGCCTTGCTTGTTTTGAATCGATCCTAATTATTCGATTGTTCCGGAACGGGATTACGTTATATATCTACATAATCATACATTGATCTATATCAGTATTCTAATTGATATACTCTAATATTTCATTTCTTAGACTAAAGGAAATACTACTTTCATTTCTTATTTAAGGTAAGTATCGGTACACTCTATAGTGTATCGGTACATCCCTTAACGTGTGTATCGATACACTACCTATGTATCGATACACAAATTACATTCGAAAGTTTTCATTTTAAGGGGGCATCGATTTGTTAATGAAAAAAATACTTTCCATAGGATTTGAACCAGATACCTATTGGACTAAGAAAGAAGAACCAACCACCAAACTAACTTAAAGAATTTATTATAATTCTAACAAAACTAATATATAAGTTAAATAATAGTTTCAATTAATATAATTTATTTAATATTATTTTTATTTTTATGTTATTTTATAATATAAATGATTTATAATAAAATAATATTTTTTCAAAAAAATCCTTAAACTTTTTGAAATTTTCAAATTTTCCCAAAGTACCAAATCCTTAATTTCACCCATCGTCGAGGTCGAAGCAACAACCACCGTCCACCACTTCCATCATCGGACCCTTACCACCAATTACCCCACTTGCTATCGTTGGAAACTGATGAACGGTGAACTAATTGATCGTCAAACGTCGAATATGAAATATTCTAATCGAACCATGAACGATGACTGATCAACAAGCAAATGGCGAATAGCGTGCACAAAGAGAGGGGGAGGCTTCAGTGTGACGGCATGCTATCAACGATGATGGTGTGTGAATTTAGGGATTGTGATTTAGAATTTATAATTTTTTTGAGATTTTTAGGAATTTATGGTTTTTTGGAATTTTATGAAATTTAAGGTGTTTTTTGTTGTTGTTGGAAATTTTAATAATTTCATGGGGTTTTTTAGAAAATAATATCTGGAATGTATGGCTTGTGTTATGTATATTATATTTGTAAAATTATATCAAAAATTTAAGTTGGCACAGTGGTTAATCTTTAGCTTATGTTTCAAAAGGTCTTGAGTTCAAATCCCTTTGAAGCTAATAACTAGCACCAAATACAAGCCAAAATTATGTCATTTTGGTGAGTCAGTCACGTCAGCAATTTTATTGGCAAAATCGAAAGTTTGGTGGTGTGTGTAGTTTACCCTAATTTCAATCATTATGGTAAATTACTCTGTTAATTATTATCTATATAGTTGATTCTATTTTGATAACGGAATAAAATATTTTATCAATTACGTTATTATATTATGATATTTTATCCTTAATATTAGTATATTACCCATAGTTTAGTGACCAATATGATAGCTTATCCTAAATATTAAAGTGGTATGTTAGTCATTTATTGGCACTAGATTTACCCAAATGTACATATGTATGTTTTTATACACGTCATGGATAGAGGGGCTACCTTTTAGACTGATATGTTTGAAATTTACTGCATTTTTACTTCTTTAATTTGATCGTATACAGGGTCTCTGATTTAAATTCTCAGCTCATGGTCATGTGTTTTACTATTGAAATTGCTGATCATCGAACTGCAACTCAAGCGATTTAAAATATTATTTCGGTATTTGTAACGTCGACCAAAACGTAACACACAGATGCCAAAAAAACAAAGTGAAAAGCATGATTTACCGAAGTGTAAAGCAAAAGCTAAGCTTTTTAGAGCCCAAAATCTGGGTGTTTTGGACGGTTGCTTCCTTGCTCTAATTTCGACCAGTTTTTTTGGAATGTTTTCCTTTAAGCCAAATTTCAAGTTGTACAAGCAAAACTGTAAGAGTCATTTGCTACAAGATAAAGAAAAAACAACTTAAACTGAAAGTGACCCATTTTTTATTATCTTTTGTCTGAACACTTTGCATTACGTCACTTTATTACACATTGGTTAGGTATAGAATTGAATAAAGTGTTGATTTGCACGCAATAGGATTGGCTCAACGTAATAGTAATTTTTAATTGAAAACCCCAATTAATTAACTGCCTAACTACCACTTAAAAGCTCGTTTAAAGCCATTAAAATAAAACTTTAATACCAGAAAAGAAAAGAAAAATCCATTGGAGAACATCTTAAAACACGCAAGCAATGCCATTGACAAGCATATGCTAACATGAATATTCCATGTCAATCCCCTTCTTGCTTTATAAATACATCCATTTGTCAAAACCCAAGCTTCATCATTTGTTTCAGGGAAAAAAAACATCATTGAAAAAAACCCTCTGAAAACATGAAATTCAACTCATGTTCAATCGCTGTCATAATCCTTTTCGTGGTGCAATACTTTTCGGTTCTTTGTTTATCACAAGATTTTGATTTCTTCTACTTTGTTCAACAGGTAAATGAACACGATCGATTCATGTTTTTATATCTATCTATATGTATCTCCGTTTGTTTATATAATTTTCGTCTTGTTCGCATTTTGGAGTTTGAGTTATGATATTGGTTCGTGTTAGTCGTACAGTGGCCTGGATCATACTGCGATTCGAAGAAGCGTTGTTGTTATCCGAAGACAGGGAAGCCTGCTGCAGATTTTGGGATCCATGGACTTTGGCCTAATTACAACGATGGCGGCTACCCTTCCAATTGCGATCCCGACTCTCGTTTCGACAAATCCGAGGTACAATATTTGTCACACTATCCACAAGAGATGGTCAAAATGGTTCATCAGGTTTAAGAAAACCCAGTTAAACTCGATTTTTATAAGTATTTATTTGAAAGATCATCATCCATTTGATAATAAATGTTTAAATACTCTTACAAACGTCATACATGAATCTAAAACCTTCATTCCTTTAATCACTGAAGTCACTTAATCCGTACTAAATTTATTTATTTTTTTGAAGTTTACAATATAATTTATTTGGTTAGCTAATAATGATACTTTTCTCACACGACAAACAGCCTATAACTACCCATTTCGTTACCTTCCATGTTCTTGGGAGTGGGACCAGACCAAGCCATACCACCCAACTTGTGTTATGTTTCGATTTGGTCCAATGTATTTCTCAACTTAAAATAACTCCAATTGCACCCATATTCCCAATTATTTATTTACATTATGCTATTCCAGCCTATTATTATTCACACTAATACTCGTTATCATTTAAACCACGAACAGATATCAGATCTGATTCGGACAATGGAGAAAGAATGGCCCACTCTTTCATGTCCTAGCAACGACGGAATCAAGTTCTGGACTCACGAATGGGTCAAGCACGGGACTTGCTCTGAATCCGAGCTTGACCAACGTCAGTACTTCGAAGCAGCAATCGCATTGAAAAGAAAGGCCAACCTCCTCTATGCTTTAACAAATGCGGGTACTTTCGGAATTCATTTTCTTTTGCTCAAATTCGAGTTCTGAGTTCCGTAACGATCATGTGATCTTTTATGCTGTGAATATGAATGTCGGATTAACGAGTTTGATGTGAAATTCGTGTTTGTAGGAATCAAACCAAATGATGAATTCTATAAACTGGAGGACTTTAGGGATGCCATAAGGAAGCAATTGGGCATACTCCGGGCATTGAGTGCAATGTGGATTCATCCGGTAACAGTCAGCTTTATCAGGTTTACTTGTGTGTTGACACTTCTGGATCGGATTTCATTGAGTGCCCTTTGTTACCAAGGGCTAGATGTGGTTCAAGCATCCAGTTTCCCAAGTTTTAATGTTTTAGTTCGACCATTTCAAACTCTATAGTTAATTTATTCACGTGATTGTTCGTTATCGTTCGGTAAAATCTTTGTGATTTGTAATAAAAAAGAGTTCAGATATATCGATTTGATTTCAAAATCTCATTTGAACCAATATAATTTAATCATTATAATGTATGATCACATTAATAAACAATATATCTAAACTTTTATCGATCGTCGTCGCCACTAGACACATCACTCACCTTATTAAAGAGTTTTATCATCATTTTATCTAAGACTCAAATACAACTGAAACTCTCTCATCATGAAGATAAAGAACGAGAGTTTAAAAGGATTTATTTGCATAAGAAAAAATCGTGTTATCTCGACGGTAAGTTTACCAAGACTGCTGCCTTAATGAGCCAACATGTTTTGTATTTCAAGAGCTTAAGGATTAATCTCAATTTAACCAATAATAACTGATCCAACTGAAATTATTTTAAAAAACATCCGACGATGAAGACTGTAACTAAAAAGAGTCGACTATTATTGTTAGTATAAGAAATATAGAATTTTTCTAAGAGAATAGTATGACTTTAATATGTCACATTAATATTACTTAACGGCACAGACAATAATAATCATAAAAAAGTGAATTAAAAAAATTCAATTCTAAGTTTGATGACTAAAATATAAGCACTCCAAAATTTGGTGACTATTTTTTAGTTTACACTTAAAATAAATATAAAAATATACATACAACTTACCCGTGATGAAATTCTAACATGAAATTAAACCTTCTGGAGTTTGAGATTTTATAATAATTGTTTCTTCATTGTGAAAGCAATGGATAAATTAATTGCACTATTGGGCCTTGGCCTGGTCATGTGTTTATCAATTTGTTGACTAACGCACGAAAGGGGACCCATTATTATTTTCATACAATTGACCAAAACACTTGTATTTTGATATTTTAAACTATGGATACGTTGTTGATTTGACATTTGCTTGGTTATTTTACTTAAATTAATTCTATTATTTTGATAAATATTCATTATAATTTTATATATATTAAATTCTTTTATAAAAGTCGCTAATTTTATTAAAAATATAAAATATTCAAATTATAATGAAGGTTTACTACCATAATTGTAAACTAAATATATAATAAGAATATTTTCCTAAATATTAGTCACTTAGGATCACACAAGAACCATACATGGAAAAGGTTAAAAAAACCTAACCAAATAAATTGACAAGAGATAAATATGAATAGATCTGATGGCATCGATAAACGAATCACAAAGAGAATAAAGTTATTGAAAAACCACATACCGCAAATCAGTAATGAGCTATGTGAAAATACTATCCACGAACGCAATCGCATATCCAAATTTATCTAAGGGTCCAAATAGGGAAGATTATCATGATAATAAATAAGTGTCGTCTTGATCATTTGTGACGATGTCAACTCAAACCATTAAAAAAATAAACAAAAATAACGGTCAAACAACCGAAAATGTGCCATAGAGATAGAGAAAAACATGTCATAAAGACAGAAAAATACGTGCCAAAAAGACATAATTATTAAGAATAAAAAAACAAGAAAACGAAGATACGCTATAATAAAGTAAAAGAAAAATAATGAATACCGTCGGTAATCAATACCAAGACTAGTGTCGACCACCGATCACAAAGATAAAGAAAAAAAGATAATAACGGTGAAATATAAAAAAAAGAGAAAAAAAGAACAAACCCTAATTAAGATGAGTTATATATCATATTTGACTTGTATTAATAAAATCTGTTATCAACATATTTTCATATTTTATTATAATATTAGTATTGATTATGTTTATTTTTCATAACCAACGACGATGTTTGTTTGTATCTTTTATTTTTCTAAAGTAGATTAGAAAATTTAATCATTTTCTTATTTATTTTTATTTTTATTATTTAATAGTTAGTTTTTGTTCTTTTGATGATTTTAGGGGGGAAATGATACACTAGTATGATTATTCTACTTAAATTTTACATTTTTTTTTTCATTTTTTAAAATGTAAAATTTTATTTTGTTTTATAATTCATTTAATAAAACTTGTTGCTATTATTATTTTTAAAAAGACATTTAAAAATTGCTTTACCTAAATATTTACATTTTAGGTTACGTGTATAAGTTTCTGACATTATAGAATTTGACCTAAATATTTAATCAAAAACACATTAAAAACATGCATGTTGATAAATTTAGAAAGGTCCATAGGTTAGGTCTGTAAGTTCTTAACACTTGTTGAAATCAACAAAACATGTCCTCTAAAATACATGGAAATTAAAAATAAAAAATTGCATGCCGATAAACTTAGAACAATTCATAGGTTAGGTATACAAACCTAATTAAAAATACTTTAAGGTTTGAGGACTTCAAATTATCAATAGCATTTTAACTAAGTGGTTTTATTAATATCATCATCAATTATTAATAATTTTTTTTTTTAAATCTTATATGCAATATATTTGAACACACGTTAATCAAATTCTAGACATCATGTAT
The DNA here is from genome assembly GCF_006381635.1 of Hibiscus syriacus. Classification (NCBI taxonomy): domain Eukaryota; kingdom Viridiplantae; phylum Streptophyta; class Magnoliopsida; order Malvales; family Malvaceae; genus Hibiscus; species Hibiscus syriacus. The sequence goes on along the minus strand of NW_024063511.1, from coordinate 490,466 downwards.
CTGCTACATTTGCAACTTTAATTTGACGTGTTAAAAAGAAGGAAAATAAGCATATTAAGGTTTCTTTTATAATATGTTACATGTCGCATGTTTTAAATATATTTAAAGTCATATCTAATCTGACATTTAATGTTCGAGTTGATTTTTAGGCTCATTGAATATTGATAGATGAAGGTAGGGATGTAAATGAGACGAGACAGATCGCGAGCTACTCGAGATCGACTCGGTCAAGATTCGATAAATACTCAGCACTCGAATTTTTAACGAGCCGAAATGAGCTATTTGATTATCGACTCAAAAAGCTCGTGAGAAGCTCGAAAATATAATATATTAAAATTTTATTTTTTTAAAAAATAAATTATTAATAATATTAACATTATGTGTTGATTTTTATAAAAAAACACACAGTAAGATTCTCATGTATTTAAGGTTTATGTTCGAATTTGAGGCTTCAATCTAGTTAAGTTTAAGATTTTTTTTTCATTTCGAGCTGCTCACGAGCTTCAGTTCAGGGTTTCGAGTTCGAGTCGAGCTTAAAAATTTTAAACTCACGAGTTTTCGAGTCGAGCTCAATTTCAGAGTTTTCGAGTCGAGTCGAGCTCCACAATACTCAAGCTCGACTCGGCTCGTTTACACCCCTAGATGAAGGATTCAATTATAGTATTTCAAAATTTAGATACCAACTAAAATTTAAATATAGAGGATGGTATTTAATACAATTAACTTTTTTATCACATAACTAAAAAAGAATGTATAATATTTATAATAAAATTATATCTAGCAGCATCAAATATAATATTAAAATAATTAAAACATGATAAAATAAAAACAGTAGGTGTAAATAACTTTGCAAAGCTTTTGATGTACTAATTAATAAATTTCAAAAAATATATATATATTTGGTATGATGCAACATAGGAGAGTTGAAGTATTGCTACGTTCTTACGGTACTTAAGGGTTGAGCCACGTGTTCAGAGTTACATGTTAATTAAATACTCGTTTATTAAAATTATGTTTATTACGTTAGTTCAGAAACTTATAATATCAAACTTTAATAATACTTATTTGGCCACTCATATGGTTAAGAACAATTAACATTACTTTAATCCTTGAATTAGATCTAAGATTCGATCCCACAGCATCTTTTTTTCAATTAAAAAGTTAAAAAAATACTGAAAGATAACGATTAATTATAAAATTCAATTAAAAAAATTAGAACCAATATTAAAAATTAAATTCATCATTATATTCTAAGAAAAACAAAGGAAGAGGAAGCAGCCGCATTTGCCACGTGTAAAAGTCTCATTAGGCATTCCAGTCAAAGTCTAATCATCGGATGCTAGTGAAAGGCTAAAGGCGAAAGGGTAAAAAAGGAATAAAATAAATAAAAATAGGTTTTATGTTATTTAATTGATTTTAGGAGATTAAAATGAAAATAAAATTACAAGTCAGTCAGTCAAACGCAAAAACTCTGTTGTTTCTTTCACTTGGGAAGACCGGGAACGGCTTCTATTTCCCACCGTTGAGCTTTAAACGACCTCAAAGTTCAAAAAAACAAAGTCCAAAACGACAGAGATCCAAATTCTGTTTCTCAAGGCTGCGATTTCTCTCTTCGTTGGTAAGCTTCAGTCTTTGATTTCGCTGGAACTTGTAGTTTTTCTTCTTATTTTTTGCTTACAGTGTTCATTTTATTTCAGCTTTTTGTTGATTTTTTAATTCAGAAATGCTTTTTATTAAGTTATTTTATTCAATTTTCGCTTTTGATCTTCGCGTTTGCGTTGTTAAGTTTGGATTCAGTTCAATGCGCTTGGATCTGTCTCGAAACTTTTTTTTTGGGTTGTTGTTTGGTAAATTTTTTTTTTAGTTTGTTTTGCGGTAAAAATGAGCTGATTAGAAGATTAGGGAACTGAAATCTTGATTTTTTTTTCTTTGGTTTTTCTTTATGGAATTTTAAGGAAACTTGTTTCAATAAAAGCATGGTAACAATTGTGCTAAGTTCCGGCAAGGAAAAGGTCATACAGTTGAATCCGAGATTTGATTGACAAAAAATTCGGAATTGTATTTCTATTTTACTTTTCTTTCGTTTTCGACATTTTCTCGCGTGCCAATCATAGCTGTAATGAGTAATGACTGTTAATTTTCATTTCATTTATTTATTTAAAAATGTCCCCAACCAAAGCGAATAATGATACGGCAATGACATTTTCGTGTTGTGTAAAGAAAACGATTTTATGACTTTTGATATAAAATGAGAATAAAATTCATGCCTAGTCTCAATTAAAGAAAAAATAAATTACGGTTTCTCTGGGCAGAATTATAATTTATGATAAGAAATAATTTATTGTTTGAAGTTTTAAGTTCTTCCTGTTTGCTATAGTTATTCGTCTCTAGTTTCATTTAGTTATTTTATATAATTTTATATGTACAATGTTTCTTGTTTGTTTCAGTCAACATGATTACATGAATATAATATATCCATTGAAAGAGTAAGCTCAACAACTCCCTCCAAAAGGACAATTGGGGTGCGACAGCTTTATACAATTGACTTGTACATCTTGTTTGTCTACGGTGGCTGCTGCGAATTGTTTATTGTTTGCTTGGGGAAAATTTTAGTTTAGTGTTTTGTAAATTATAATGGTGGTGCTGATGTTTATGAAATGTATGACACTTTTCTCGAGATGAACTTGGTATAGGTTATCAACTTTGTAAGCGGAAAAAGTAGATGGCCAGGTTTTCGGTTTGATTTGCTTTAATTTTTGGAGTTGTGTGCTTGTTTGCTTTGTTGAACTGTTTCTCGTTCTGTTAGTATTATGGATGTGTTATTTATTTTTAGTGGCAAAATTTGATGCATTTTCTAACGAGCTGATTGGTTTCATTTTCTGTCAGCGTGACAATGCATGATGATAAATATTTCATGAAACTGCTTCATGATTGAAGAAGTTTCAAGCTTTTAAGCCAAAAGGTGATGCTTGCCAATTTTGGTAGTTGGCTCAGTTGGACGGCAGGTTGAAAATGAAAGCTGAAACACCCATTTGAAGAGGTGAAATGATCCTTCAGCATTTAATCTTAGACTGTTGACTTTCTGTCCAAAGTTCACCCATCTTAATTAGCAACTTTAGTTATTGCCTGCAGATTTTAATTTTGCAAATAAACTTGTATACTTATTTCCCAGATGTTTGCAAAAATATTGATGTGGCTGTATGATTGGCAGAATGAAGAAATGGTACGGTGGTGCTGTAGTTGCATCTCTGTTTATGTTGCTGCTGCTGAGATATGGTTTTATGAAAAATCCTGTTGAAGAAAGCTACTTGATGAATCCCTTCTCTTCTAATGGAACCAATCCACTTGAATGGGTGCGTTTTACAGCTTCACCTGTACTTCAGAATCCAGGAAATGCTTCTCAAGTAATTTCCTTTGATATCATAGCCTTAAGTCTCTTTGCTCAAAGGAACCTCTCCAAGGGAGAGCAACAGTCTTTGCTCACCTGGAATTTGTTGAAGAACTTAATTATTCATTCTCATGCTTGCCAAATGGAGTAGAGGCTATCAAGGAAGCTGGAAGTGCATGGAATAGCCTGATGGCTTCAGTCGAAGAGGAAAAGCTTGGTTATGTGAATGATAATTCATCTAGAAAAGCAAAAGAGAAGCAATGTCCCCAGTTTCTTAATAAAATGAATGCTACAGAAACTGAGAGTCACTACAAGTTGCGAGTTCCTTGTGGCCTCACTCAAGGTTCTTCCATTATAATCATTGGCATTCCAAATGGTGTTCTTGGTGATTTTCGCATTGATTTAACAGGGGAAGCACTTCCTGGAGAGCCTGACCCACCATAATTTTGCATTACAATGTTAGACTTCATGGGGATAAGGTAACTGAGGACCCAGTAATTGTGCAAAACACCTGGACCTTAGCTCATGATTGGGGTGAAGAGGAGCGTTGTCCACCAGAAACTTCTGAAAAGAATAATAAAGGTAGAAAGATTCATTACATCTTTTTTATCTTTTAGTGCAAAAAATTAGGGTCTTTCCTCTTGTTTTATGTTAAATTAAGGTCCTTGTAATTTGTCCTCTCTTCTGGATAACACATTAAAGAAATCCGAAAGTTTCATCAACTTCAAAAGTTCCTATTGTCTTCAGGCTTTATCTAGCATGGAACTCTATTCTTAATGAAATCAATTAATAGCTAGCTACAAAAACGCTTTACCTTCATTAGGTGCAATGAAATAGAATATTTCCACTTCATGTAAATTTCTAATTGTTTCCCCTTTGTTTTTCTTAATTGTTTGCATTCATGAGGCATGTATAAATGCATCTATAGTTCCTTCGATGTAACTCTCTACTTATTTATTTCTCCAGTGGATGAGTTGGACCAATGCAATAAGTTCGTGGTTAAAGATGATAACCTGACGGTAAGAGTGCACTCCCATGGTTCAAGGAAGTCTTCAATGGGCTTCTAGGGACTAAATCCAGAAGATATTTTCCTTTTAAGCAAGGTTCTCTTTTTGTTGCAACTCTTAGAGTAGGATCGGAGGGAATACAGATGACAGTGATGGGAAGCACGTAACATCCTTTGCTTATCGAGAAGTAATTTCTGAATCCTCCTGTTATGGAATTTGTTTAACATTTAATAGTTTTGTTAAGCTTAATGACTTGTTTTCTTCTCTTATGTTCAGACATTGGAGCCATGGCTTGTTAGTGAGTTTAGAATTTCTGGAGATGTGAAATTAATCTCTGTGCTGGCTAGTGGTTTACCCACTTCAGAGGATTCAGACCATACAGTTGATATAGAAACACTTAAATCAGTTCCTCTTTCTCTTCAAAGACCCGTCGATCTCTTTATTGGTGTTTTCTCTACGGCCAATAATTTTAAAAGAAGAATGGCTGTGAGAAGAACATGGATGCAGTATCCTGAAGTTCGATCCGGGACGGCTGTAGTGCGCTTTTTTGTTGGTTTGGTAAGGTTTTCTTGTGAATTTCTCTCACTCAAAATAGTTATAATTTGGACGCTCGGGTAATTCTAGTTCTATCATAGTAAGGGATAATCATTCTCTTCAAGCAATACATGGTTGAATAATATGGTTCTTGAATCTCGATCATGTTCTCAAGCCATTGTTGCACCTATAGAATGCTTATGATTTTATGCCAGAAGCATTTACTACTGTTAGAGGTCTCCAGCGGGGACAGTATTAGTCATGTTCTCTGTTTTTAGATCATAGTTGTACCGATAGATAGCTTACAATGTTTTGCAGTAATAAGTTGCTCCCCCACTAGTGAATGACAACCTTGTTCTTTTAAATATAATAAAATAGTTAAGACTGTTAACAGAAAATAGTTACACTTGGAAATTCTGGTGCCAAAATCTGTATCGCTTCCCTCTTGAAACTATTTTTGAGTTTGTGGTTTTAAGTTTTATGGTTATCTAAGCCTCTTACATAATCACTTACCGAGTTTGAGATATTCTGCAGCATAAAAACCATATTGTGAATGATGAACTATGGAATGAAGCACGGACATATGGAGATGTACAGCTGATGCCTTTTGTTGATTATTACAGCCTGATCACCTGGAAAACTTTGGCTATTTGCACCTTTGGGGTAAAGTCTTGTTCCCTTTGTTTGAATGGGAAAATTTGTTCATTTCTTAAGAATTCATCTCTTCTAAAGACAGAAGTTGTTTCTGGAAAGTTTGTCATGAAGACTGATGATGATGCATTCGTTCGTTTGGATGAAGTAATGGCTTCACTAAGCAGGATAAATGTGACTCATGGATTGCTTTATGGACTCATTAACTCAGATTCCCAACCTCATCGGAGTACAGATAGCAAGTGGTATATTAGTCCCGAGGTAGTTCTTCACTCGATTTCCTCAAATTGCTGTACTGATGTGATACACTGATGCTATGTCAGTGGATAGGGAAGCATAAGCTCTAAATTTTGCTTGATATGAGCACTGATTAGAAATAACTATGCTAGCTTCTGTTAATTTGTATTATCTTCATGTTAGCTACAAATCACCATTATATTTACCCCCAATGGGATAAAAATTGTCTTCTGCTGCTTACTATGTTCTTGCTATCATTTCCAATGAAGGAATGGTCCGAAGAGAGGTACCCACCTTGGGCACATGGTCCTGGGTATGTGGTGTCCCACGACATAGCGAAGGCTGTTTACAAGAGGTTCAATGAAGTACGCTTAAAGGTACAGTGGAATCTTTGACTACCACCTCCCTTTTTGTTGTTTTGATTGATGCAAAACAGTCACTGGCCAATGTTAAACAAATATTTCGTGTAAACAACAGATGTTCAAGCTCGAAGATGTGGCAATGGGGATTTGGATCGCGGATATGATAAAAGACGGTTTAGAAGTCCGGTATGAGAAGGAAGAGAGGATCTTTAACGAGGGTTGCAAGGACGGTTATGTCATTGCTCACTATCAAGGTCCAAGAGAAATGATGTGTTTATGGCAGAAACTCCAGGAGACAAAAAGAGCTAGATGCTGTGGCGATCGATAAGGCTTCTAAGGTATGCAATGACTCCGTTTAGGTTCTTTGACGAACAAAAACCGACAACTACATTTCACAACCAGCACTTTCCCGGTGCTAACTTTAACTTAACCAGAAATGGAGGAGGAAACCAATCAGCCATTGCTAGTTCCATTGATACGGGTCCGGAAAAATCGAGGTAATAGGTGTTTTGGTGGTCTTCTTGTTTCTTTTATTCTTTTAAAGTTTTGTTTGATAGTAGGTTGATGGGGTTGCTGATTATATTATTGTATAATAAGAAATCTTTTTGTAGGGCATACATAGTAATCAACAAGATTGATTAGGAAATGGTAGATTGACACCTTGAATAGAGAAGCCGTTGCAGCAAGAATTTGCAGGTTCTTTTTTAAGTGTTAACCGCCTACACATAAATACAACACAAATTCTTTGCAGATGTTGAATCTATTAAGTGATCTTATTAATAGAAGAGATGTGGCACTAAAAACATAGTTGATATCAGCACATTACCAACATCAAATTGAAATTGACTTTCCTTTGTTTGGTTTTGGGGTTTGAAGTGATAAACATCTTTTAAAAAACAAATTAATAAATGGTCTCTAATGCTTTATTGAATCTTTTAATTATTAAAAAATTACAGATGATTCTTTAATAATAAGATGTTTTGTTGACTCCCTCAACCATTAAAAGTTATAAAATAGTCATCCGTTAATTCATTATATTCTAAACTCATATTGTTCCGTTAAAAATTTAACGAACATCAGAGTTGGAAGTTAACATGCTCACTGAGATATGATAATCATTTGAGATTATGAGATTAGATTTTTATCATATCTTAGTCAGCAAGTTAGCGTTCAACTCAGACTGCTGTTAATTTTTTAACGGAAAAATACGAGTTTGGAACATATGAATAGTCAGGTCATCATTTTGTAACTTTTAATAATCGATGGATTCGACAAAGCAACGTCTTATATTCGAGACTATTTTATAACTTTTAATAGTTAGATGACTCAACAAAATAGTATCATATAATCAAGGGAACATTTGTATACTTAAACCCTTTAAAAATTAACATCATCAAATTCAAAGACATTAACGGTTATCTCAGTCGACGTGTTTTGTAAGTGATAAATGGTTTCTCATTAATCAACTTTCCAGATCTTCCCACAGCCTTCTTCACCAATCTATGGATCTCTCGATTCCAACTCCCTTATAACTTCCTTGTGATTTCCCCTAATCCCATCACTTTTTTTTCATTAATTGATTCATTTTAGAACTTAAAGTTTCTACCTTTCTTCTCAAGTTCCCTTCTGTTTTTTTCAAAGTTTCCATGGCTTCTGAAATTGAAGCTCCTCAGGTTTCTTCTTTGTTTGAAAGGTTGTTAAGGCACATAGTGCTTTATTTGTTTCTACCCTTTATCTTGAGATCCTCCAACAACAACAATGGCGATGTTTCAAGGCAAAACAGTGAAAACCCAGATCAAGAAACAGCTCCACAACGTGAAAGAACAATCCTAGTCAACCCGTTTACTCAGGGCATGGTGGTGATCGAGGGAGCTTCAAATTTGGAAGCTTTGCTACACGGGTGGGCTAACAAAGATGGTCACCGGTCACCCACCTGCTTTCAATGCATACGTAGAAGCCATGCCGAGCGTCGACATCGGTGAAAATGAAGATGGAGAGTGCGTGGCTTGCTTGGAAGAGTGGAAGACGAAGGAGGTTGCAAAGGAGATGCCTTGCAAGCACAGGTTTCATGGTGAAGGTATAGAGAAATGGCTTAAAATCCATGGCTCTTGTCCTGTTTTCACCTGTACGAGATGCCTGTTGATGATGAAGAGACGGGCAAGAAGAGAGGTAACGAGAGGGATATTTGGGTTAGATTTTCTTTTAATAATGGTTCTGAGAATGTTTCCTCCAGGGCAGATGAAAATGAAAGCCAGGATTAGAAGAATTTGTTTGATTTTTATTGGAAAATCATGTACATAGAAACAATTGTGTTCTTGTCGATGAATATAAATAAAATTTCGAACTTGCAAGGCTATTCTCACATGGAGAATTAGCAGAGTTTGTATCAACGAGAGACTGAGAAAACCTTTTACTCACCACCAAGAGATTGCCATGAAATGATCCACCTCGTTCCACCACTACCATTTGAGATTTTTCTCGGACAAGGTGGTCGCTGATGATGTAATCATGGGATCAGCCTGCAACTTCCTTTTAACGTCCACTGTCGTGCAAGGAAGCTCTGGTAATATAACGAACACCATGTGCAACACAGGATTCAAAAGTTTGGTCATGTAATTGAAGTTAGCTGTTTAGTTTTGGTGGTAGAATGCGGCTGACCAAGAGTTGTAATTGTTCATTCTTATGATTTGGACGATGATTTTAAAAGGAGTAACGAGGTGATTAGAAAAGAGATTTTAAATTTTTTACATAGTCCTATATCAAAGTTTACATATTAATTTTTAATGTTGGTGTCACTCTTAATAACCATCAAGGCTGTTTGTAGGCTAATAGGGCTCTTAGATATTATTATTGGGTAGTATATTTTATTCCGATAAATCATATAAGAGATTATAACTAAAAGAAAATTATAATTTTTTGAAGATTTTGATCATAAAATTATGATTTGTAAAGATTTTTTTTTGGTAACATAACAATAATCATACAATATTTCCCTTGCAACCATGAAATTATCAAAGATATTATATATTTACATAAAAATATATGACTTTTTCACATGTGAGAATACAATATTATCACGATAGATAAACTACTAAAGCATCTCCTAGTAAATGGAACGAGCATACAAATATATCAACATTTCTTTCTTGCTTTGACACCAAATTGATGTACAATCTAGTTATGGGTTCATTGTGTCAAGACAAGATGTGCTTTGTAAATGCACCTTTCACTAGTAGTATAAGTTAGGGAGATAAGTTTGATAATGGGGCATGTAGCCTATGAGATACCCTAAAAGAATAGGTTGATGGAATGGGATGTGATGAATGGGAGGCACAAAGTGATTGCAAAGTGACCAACACCTCATCTTCTTCCCACTTTCTTCATTCCACTAATAATGTCTTTTCTCTATGAGTTGTTTTTTTTCTTCAGATTCCTAAGTTTTTGACCTGACATTTCTATCTTATGCTTCCATTTACTTATAACATTCTTTAAAAAAAAAAATCCCAACTTTATACTATAGACAAAATGAGTAATATAATCGCTCCCATTTCCTGCCCGTGGAAAAACCGGTGATTTCGGTTGCCGGTCACAGCAGAAGACCCACGTGGCAAGACTATATTCGGTGAATAAATATGAACGTCGAGGATGAGACGGTTTTCAAAATGAATATTTGCCAATTTCACTTTAGCTGGTGGGACCTACACAAGAATATGTGCTGAGCTGTGTGCTTGGCAAGGCAGGTGGGTCACTTGTTCCATGTCGATGCCGGCATTGACAGGTCATGTGTATACATAACCAGTTAAGTATTTTAGTATTGGGTAAAATACATTTTCAGTCACCCAACTTTTAACATATTTCTGTTTGTTACATAATTATATATTTAGATTTTATCATAAACTTTTAAATTAAATCACTTAACTCACTTTGATTTATTATTTCAGAATATTTCTTATTTCTTCAATCATTAATTCGTTTTAAGCTCATTTGTTATCAAATTTAAATCATATACTCTTCAACCATTATAGAATACATATATCAATCCTCTTTTTGACAATTTTTCCTTTTTTTAGTTTAATCTCTTAACTTTTTATTTTATTCAATTTAATCCTCCAACTCAACCCTTTACAAATTCTTTCTTCACGTCATCTCCTTAACTCCTTTATACGTCCATCAATAAATAGCGTTATATATATATAAATTTAGATGAAATTTGATATATTGAATAATATTATAAATTTTATTTACATATATTAAAAAGAATATGAATATATTATATGATTAGACAAAGTCATTTAAATTGAAATCAATTATATCATAATATTATAAATAATCGTAATTAAATTTAAATACAAACTCCAAAAATACATTCATTCTGACTAGACTTCGACTCAAATTTTTAAAAAATAGACAAATTTAAATTTTTACACAATTCAATTCGATAAAATAATTACTACTTGTGTAATGATACGAGAAAAAGGGAGGCAAAGGAAGGCACTATCTTTTTAAGCAATGTGGAGGAATATAAGAGCATGAAAAGATCTTAAAAGTCCACAAAATGTGTGGTTCTCAATCGTCTTTGCCTCTTTCTCTCTTGCTTACTTGGCATTCCCACCCTTGTTTTTAAGCCGAACTCAATTGGGCCTCTTCAGTCTTCTTCCCCTCTCCCTCCATTTCAATTCACCAACAGAACTGGAATCAATATTTTCTGACAAAACAAACAAAAAGGTTCGGTTTAGTTATAAATATCACTACAACAAGATATTACTCAGTCATGTCTGAACTTAAGCTGTTCGGCAAGTTGATTCCATTGCTGACATTAAGCCAGGAGGATGAAGCTTTGGTCGATGATTGTTGTGACACAAATCTTCTTTCTTCATCTAGTTCTTTAGGTGCTGTTAATTCTAATCATGGGAATCAAGCTCAGCCTCCCATGGAAGAAGACCAGGTAATTTCTTTTTCTTAATTACGAAATGGAAATCATTTGATGGGCTGCTTTAGTTTCTTTCGAGGTTTTTAATGGAACCCTGTCGTTGACTCAGTTCTGTAATTTGTTCTTCTTCTTCTTCCTGCAAATCTTGATGGTTTAAGGGAGACATGTTTTGGGTTTGATTTTGATTTCTTCAAATTCAGTTTTGTAAAGTTTTACCCAGAAAAAAGAATTTTCTTTTCTCTTTTTTATACTTGCTTGGGCTGATTGCTTTGAGTTTTCTGTGAGAAATGTTATTTTCTTGCAGTTTCAAACAATCATTTCAGGTTGGCGCCGATTGCTTCCACGCAATTGAGCAAAAATACATTATTTATGTTTCTTGATCTTCAAGTAAGTTGCCCTCGCTCTGTTTTGATCTATTTCTTAAGGGTTCAGTGTCAATGAATCCACCATTGATGACGTTTTGAAAAAAATATAAACTAGTCTAAGCGTGAAAACACAGTCAATCTAACCGAAAATCATGCTTGAAATTTAATTGTGTGAAGTTCTGGTTTTTAGGGGAAGCATGAAGACGACGACAATGGCAGGATCCCTTTGTCTGAAAGGAAACATTCGTCGCTAGAAAGCTCGAAGAACGAAGAGAAGACATTAAAGAAGCCCGAAAGATACTTCCGTGCCCACGGTGTAATAGTAACGAAACCAAGTTTTGTTACTACAACAATTACAACGTGAACCAGCCCCGTCATTTCTGCAAAAACTGTCAGAGATACTGGACCGCCGGTGGAGCCATGCGGAACGTTCCGGTTGGCGCCGGCCGTCGTAAAACCAAGAGCTCTTCTTCTTCTGCCGCTTTGCATTACCATCATCATGTTATGATCTCCGAAGCTATCCTAGGAGCTCAAGCCGGTGCTGTTCTCACATTTGGTAATCCTTCTCATTTGCCTCCGCCGCCGCCACCGACTCTATACCGTCCCGGCTTTCCGGCAAGCTTCTACTTGCCGTCCCTGGGGAAACATTCCAGGGACGAAAAAGGAAGTGTTAAACCAGAAAACGGACCTTCGAATTCGAAAGCTTTGAGGATAGATGATACTGACGAGAGTGCAAAAAGCTCAATGGTGTCTGCCCTCATGATCAAAACCAACACCACCATGAATTCAGGAGGTATCTTCAACGGCTTCCGATCAAAAACCAGTAACGACGACAGAAATTATCGACTGAGAACATTCTCGGTGCTGCAAGCGAACCCGGCAGCCCTATCTCGATCACTCAACTTCCATGAAAACACATGAAAGAAGGAGATGACAATATAGCTAATAGCATGAGTGGTACAACTTGTAAATTAAATCATATTCTGATCTGAATCATGTATTGCTATATAAATATTCTAAGCACGTCAGGCGATGGCTTCCCATGGCTACATCAGTATAAATAACATATATTATAAATATTAAACCAAAATCAAATAAATATTGGGATTTTTAACGAAACATGTCCACATGATGGAGGAAAAAAGAGGTGTTTGTAGGGCCTGGATTGAATAGATAAACATGAAATTTTGATGTCATGGAAAGAGCAAGCAGCTCTCTCTTTCCAACACCAAAGAATCCAACTGCCAACCACTTGGATATAAAAGAAGAAGAAAAAACAAGAACAAAGTACTATATTTTGTGGTAAGATAACAACTCCACTAGTAAACCAAATATCATTGTTTAATAATTTCATAATATCTAAAAGATAATATATGTTTTAAAATAATTTTTAATCATTTAACGTTGAATGCTCACACCACTAGTATTATATATGGTGATCGAATTCGGATTCTCAAGGAACACCAATAATTCTTTTATCACCGAGGTCGTTTGATTCGTGCCACTTGTTTATGCTTTAAGATAAATAATAAATATATTTTATAGAAATTTAGATATGTAATATTTGAATAGTTCTCTCAATTTAAGGTTAATTTAAATTAATTTTTAACTTAAAATGCTATTATGTTCAACTTAAAATTTTATACATTTTATAATATTTTCGGTTACAACCAAAAAAATTATATTGCGACGGGTTTTGAGTTTACAATAAAAAAGGTTATACAATTTATAACATTTTCAATTACAACTGAAATTATTACGAAGAAGATAATATTTTCGGTTTTAACTATCCAATTCAAAAAGTTGTGTTTTTTTATAAGATTGTTTGTTGACGATTTATGCCGCTCCCTTATATGAATGTATTTTAGACTCTCCTTATGTAATTAATATGATTTTTATGCTTATATTTAAATATGTATAGAATATATATAGATGTTATAATATATATTTTAAGTCTCATTTACAACACTTAAACATATTTTAAAGTAAAATATATAAAGTAAAACGATCACAATTCCAAGTTATATATATACACACGAATAAATTAGAATTAAATCTAATAGTTACTATATATATTTAGAACAGATTAAAATAAATTCAAAAATGATTTATACATTATGAGATTTAAATTGGAATAAAATTTTAAGATAATTTATGATATAAATTCTTTATCACTTTTATTATTATTTTTAGTTTTACGAGATTAATTTTTATTTAAACTTCTAAACATATAGACGAAACACAAGTTGACACAGAAAATTAGAGCAACAGCCTTCAATCTCCTGCATGGATGGCTAATAAAAGCTGTTGGGCTTCCACTTCTGGCCCTTGGGTTAAAGGGTGCAATTCTAGTTTGAGCCCACCTCAAAAATGAAAAAGTCAATTTAATCCTTTTAACTTTTAAATAAAAAAAAATCTCAATTTCGACCCCTTCCGAAAATATTTATTCAAATCTTTTAGTTTTATCATGACCCGGAAAATATATTAAAATTAAATTGTAATTACAAAATGATAATTTTATTAACTTTTGTATGTCGTTTTCGTGTTATGTTTATAATATCCAAGACGAGACAAGTAGGAGCAGGTAGAGGTAGGGTTAGGATGTAAGAAAATGACATGATATGTTACGGAAGCAAATTAACCTAATTCCCCACTTTGATCTTGTTTTCTTTTTACTGATACAGTCTCAACAGAAAAAGAAAACCCACATTTGCCAAGGCATCGATAGTATAAATGTTCATATCTTTCACCCACTAATTAGTCCAAACAAGAGCTTCAACAACACAATAATGAAGACGTTATCGGTTGAATCCGGTGAAACATCCCACAACACAAACCCAGAAAACTCGATGATCAATGGGGTTGCTATACTAGATTTCGTACTGAGATTCCTTGCTGCCGGTGGGACACTAGCGAGTGCTATGACAATGGGTACCGCTGAAGAAACTGTATTGGTGTCTCAGTCCATTCTATTAAATGCCAAATTTAGTGATCTTCCCATGTTCACGTGAGTTATATACGATAATGTTACGTTGCGATCGTTGTTTAACAGGTTCTTGACGTGTCACATAATTTTTACAGGTTCTTTGTGATTGCCAATTCGGTTGCGTGTGCCTATCTTGTGCTTTCTCTTCCCCTATCTTTCTACCATATCTTCAGAAGAGCAGCCAAAAAGAGTCGACTCGTCTTGGTCACGTTCGACACGGTGAATATGATGAACAGCTTTAATTTCGAGGAATCTTACACTTATTTTTACGATAATTTTCGATATTATGTGTGTCTTACTTTTTTGTTCCAGGCAATGCTGGCCTTGGTCACCGCCGGAGCTTCAACTGCTGCCTCGATTGTGTATTTAGCACACGAAGGGAATGCCAATGCGAATTGGTCCGCGGTTTGCCAACAATTGGATTCCTTCTGCGAGCGCACTTCGGGATCGTTGATCACCTCTTTCATTTCAGCATTCGTACTCATGTTCGTTATTGTTTCATCGGCCATTGCCATCTCTCACTGCTGATTCAATGCGACGATGAAACAATGCATCTCTATATGTATTTGATACATTACGGTTCATTGATGTGTAGATTTGGCGTTCGAATTCTGGTTTTTATACTATCATATTTAAGCCTGTAACCTTCTTTATACCCAAAAATTAGTATCTATCAAGCAAGTAACACTGCTTCCTGCTTTTACTTTGATTCCATCAAGTGAGTATAAGTTGTGAACAGCACCGTAATCACGATAATTCTCAATTCAGACAAGTCAGCCGTGTATCAGATCGCTATTCATTAATTGTTCGAGCGCCGCTCCGGTGAGCGGCCATGTTTTGGGCTCCTTTTTATTCCTTTGGTTCCATCTGTGAATAAAGGGCAATGAAATGACCATGCAAGCTAGCATCACCGGCACCATCTTGCATCCGTATGAAAAAACTAAAAAGAGCAAGATTGTCTCGAACTTCGTTCTTTTATTATGATCGTCTTGTTAGTATTTCACATACTGTTGCGGATGATGCCATTTCAGGCTAATGTACTGTACTGTATATTATATTTTTTTTTCAAAAAAAAATGTTAGCCCTTATTTGAGCATATTAAAAAATATTGGGCTCTTATTCAATTATTTTAAAAATATTTATATTTACGTTTGACCCCTTTTGAAATGTTAGACCCTTATGCGAGTAAACCCTAAAATCAGACCCTAATCTAAATATTTAGTTTGGCATATTTTTGAAATACTTCTTGTAATATAAAAACGTGAGACTTTCAAATTAAAGTATATAATATTTCATATGTTGAGATATTCATGTCAAAATATGATATATTTATAAGGTGTTGCTTGATCGAGTTGAACTGAAACATTTTTTATAAGATATAACCGTGAAACTTTCAAGTCAAATAAGAAAAAAAAATCATATCATACCCTTGTTACAATACAGAATATGAGCTCAATCAAAAAAATAATACATCAGTGCGGCTGTGAGTACTAAGAATTTATGGTTGGAAATTAGGAGTCGGGGTGAGAAGGTCTACTGTGGTCTCCGTTGCACATCTCGAAACATGCGGTGATCACCTGGCTAGCCGTCCTTAATCGACTGGCTACTAAGGATAGGTTGTTGAAGATCGGATTGATGGTGGAAGAAAAGCGTGTCCTTTGTGGGTGGAGACAGAGTCAAGAAGCCATCTTTTCTTTGAATGTATGTTCTCAGCAAGAATTTGGAGGTGGATTCTGGGTCTAGACATTGTCAATTTGGTGAAGCTTACTATACAGAATAAATCATATGATAGGAATAATTATAAGGTTGGCCTTGTAAATTTTAATCTTTGTATATAATGGGGTCCTTTGGACCGAGTATCGTGTTTTAGTTGATACTCTAATTTTTATTGTAACATCTTGTTACTTTTTCTTTTAGATATAATACAATTGTTTTATCCAACAAAAAATAAAAATAATACATATCATAATTTTTCTACATGTCATCGTCCGAATATTTTTTACCATAATCATTAAGAGGTGTCTGTAATACAATCTCTGTTTGGGAGAAAGAATGGACCCAAAGTTTCTAAAATGTGACAGAGACTAAAGAGAACAGCGAGGCAAAAGCACTAAATGGAAGCCCTGTCAAGTATGACTCATTCAAGAAACCAGCATCAGACAAGAAGCTTGTTCAAGCACGATCACTTGGTTTTGCCCTGTGATGCTAATGGTTTTTTGTACGAAAGCACATCACTTGTTCGAACAGAAGCACCAAATGCTAAAATCAGTATCATACGTGTAAACGACAAAACAAAGCATTGCAGCAATTCTAGACGCAACCGTCCACAACATTGCTGCTGTCCCCACAAGGTGTTTTTGACCACCTTGATTCCCAGGTTTTCTCATTTGGATAAGTGACGCCGTAGTTATCCAGATTCCACCACGGTTTCCGCCGATCTCCGCTCCTTTCTTCTTTTTTATATTTTTCGTGTTCACGGTTCCCACTTATTATCCAAGTTTAATGCTTATTCTTTTGTCGTATCATGTGTTCTTTATGTGGATTGTTTTTGTTGAAATAACATCCAAGCCATTTCCACCCTCCTTTATTTTCTTTTATTGTTTTCTCCAAAGATATAAGTTTTACAATTTTATTAATGTCTCTTACCGGTGTTGTAATTATCTTTTTCGGTGTCTTTCATATCACTTAAGATATAGTTAACTCGCTTCATCATCTCCTACCACTTTATTAGTTTATATTTTACGTAAATTACATAAAAACTCCCAAAATTCAAAAGTCATGAAAATCATAAATCACTAATATTTATAATATCCAACATACGATCAGCGTAAAATCAAAATATAAAACTTACTTCCTCATTCTTGACCTCTTCATTATCAGAAATTTGAAAGGAAAGAAAAGTGAAATAATGAGTTTTTTAACACACACAAAACAAGGAATTTTTGGACCCTTTCATAATTTTTAAAATAAAAACAATTAATCATAATGATAGGTGATTAAAATAAGATCTGTCGAAAATTCAATAAGTACATTGAAAAAAAGTAAACTTTAGTATTGAAATAAGAGAGAAGAAAAACAATGAAATTTATAATTTACCTAAATTTATATGGACCATCCAAATTAAATTTGGGTTTTACAAATTTTCTTTTATCTTAATTTAATCTATTTTGTATCGAGCATTATTTCAAAAGTAATTGTACGGACCAATTAATCAATCCAAAATATATAAACAGCAAGCAAATAGTTTTTACAATTTTTTTTTCCAGAATGGATAAAGGTGGCCCATTTTCTACTGAAATTGAAACGTGGTGGGATGATTCGTTAAGCTCCCATTCTGGTTCACTTGAAATTTCCCAGAATCAGTAGTGTAATAATTATAAGGTATTTCTCCAATCTGAAGCTTTTCATCATCTTCAATCCCGGTATTAGCTATAGGGTTAGTGAAATCAAAGAATGAACCGTAAGTATTTTCGGTCAGAAGATGCGAAATCGGCCCCATGTAATCCATTTCCGGTAACTGAGAAAGCGAGCATGTTCTTGGGAATTTTAACAATTGTTGGTTTCCACCGTCGATCTGTGCGTTCGATTCCTCAATTTGTTGATCCAAAGCTTTTCCGGCGGAACTCTTCTTCTTGTAGATTCTACAAAGCACCCAATCGTCCAGCTGAAAAAAAAACGAACACACAAAACAGTTCACACAACAATTTCATCAAACGGTTCATGGACATGAACAAACAGGGACGAGCGAATCTTACTCTCATGGATCCATTTTGCCCCCTGACTTGTTTTCGCGAATCGTTTAATCTATATTCGTGCATGATCCAATTTGTTTTGACACCCTTTGGTGGTCGGCCATTGTAGAAGACAAGAGCTTTCTTCACACCAACGTATTTAAAATCACTGCATATGGCTTTGTCGGTTCCGGTGGCCTTCCAATAGCCGGAAACAGTCGCCCTATTCGGACGAACTCCGTTTGGATACTTCCGATCTCGTGGGGTGAAGAAATACCATTCATTTTCGCCAGACTCTGTTTTGTCTACCAAAAAAAAATCTGATTCAGTTTAAGCACAATAAGAGATGAACAAAGAATGATAAATTGGATGAAAATTAAACTAACCAGGCAATTGCCATGGATCAAATTTGTAAATATCAACTTCTGTGATTATTGAAGCAGGGCATGGCTTTGATTTGGCCTGGTTTTTTAGGTAAAACATGATTAATTCCTCGTCCGTAGGGTGGAATCTGAAACCAGGGGGGAGGCCAGAGCTTGAACTGTTGTTTGTTTTTCTTTCCATTTCCATTCAATTTTCCTCTTATCCAAACAGGAAATTCAAATTAAGGGGGAGATGATTTGAGAGGAAGAGGAAGAGGTAGAGGGAAAAGAAGGGTTTTTGAAATGTTTGCAAAGAGAGGGCTGTGGTTTTTATCGTTGAAGGATTTTTGTCTTTATTCTCGAAATGAAAGGTGATTGGCTTATGCTTTGACATTTTTGTCTTTTTAAAACATTAACCTCGTATCGTTATCAGATGACGAATTCACAATAACATGTACAACACGCGCCTCTCTCTCCCCCCTCTTCTATTTTGACTTCTTGTGTTTGGTTCATTGCACCTTTGTTAGGAAATTACTGATACTTTTATTGCTTTGGGATATCCAATGAGATAATTATACTTAATTAATTATCGAATAAACCATTTTTTAGTATTTAAATTGGTAGATTTTAATTTTTTTTTCTATATATTGTTTTCTTCTATAATATCATGAAAATTTACATATAGACGAAAGAGAAAATTATGAATCAGATTAAAATTTTATTATATATAAAATTAAAAATTATTTTATCTCTTACTTAATATAATTTTATTTTTCACACGTAGAATTATCTGAAAAAGAAAACTCTTCAACCAAAATAATCAAATATATAAGCATACTGTGTGCCATTGTTAAGAAAGTTGACCATATATATATAGTAGTATGATATATAAAACAAATTTGTTTCTATCACGTGTTGATTTTAAGTATTGTAGTGAGTTGGTCTTCAAAAATAAGTTTGAAATGTGTCAAAAATTCCTTATTAATTATTTTTTTATTGGAAGATGATGCTATATGTTAAACGAGCACGTATGAGCACTGTTAATGATGAGTACCATTAAATTAATTTATAAAATGTTAAATTATAAAGTGCTAAATGTATAATTATAAATTAATTAAAAAATCTAAATGTATTTTAAAATACAACATTTATAAAACATTAGTTTTAGGGTAAATTATACCATTGATCACTTAAGTATTTATCCATTTTACTTTAATCACCGGTTTTTCAACTTTATCAATTGGGTCACATAACTATTTAAATCTTATCAATCAAGTCATCTGCCATTAATTATTAAAAGTTAGGACCAAATTAATAGAATGTGTAAGTAATGATGACTAAATGTATAATTATACAAATTGTATTAACTGTCATGTCATCTCCTCCATTAATATTTAACGTCAGGTGGATTGATTTATAAGATTTAAATAATTTGGTGACCCGATTAACAAAATTGAAAATTCGGTGGTTAAAGTAAATTGAGTAAATAGTTAGGTGATCAATGGTATAATTTACCCTAAAAACTAATGTCTTATAAATATTGTATTTTATTTAGATTACATTTAGATTTTTAACTGATTTATAATTATACATTTAGTACTTTATAATTTAACATTTTATAAATTAATTTAATGGTGCTCATCGTTAACTGTGCTTGTCCACGCTCGACGAGTGTTGTAGAATTTTTCTTTTTTATTAAATAAACTTGATTCCATTTATTTTATTATGAGAATAATTATTTTTAGATATATTTATATGCAATAAAAATTTTATTGGCCTATATATTTTATTTAATTATTGATATCAGATTTTTTATCAATTAATTTAAATTTAAAATATTATTAAAGTCTATTATATGAGTAATCCAGTCAATTTCATATGTTTTGTTCTGCTTCATTTACAAAGCTATAATTTCTCTCTTTTAAAGATCGAATAAATTATGATGAGAAATGGTTCAAGATTACTTCTTCGAAATAAAAGCTCAAATTTGAAAGCGACGGATCTTTCCAAAAAGGAAAAGAAAAAAGATCTAAAGCAAGTATTGTTTGTTATCTACTCGAGCGAATGGAGCTATACTCTACGAATAAGAAAACATTCGGCTATGACAACTCACCACCGTTTAGCAAAGTGACGCGTGTCTACTCTCAAAAGTAATGGCTTAGAATGAGTTATTTGGATATTTTTTTCCTTTCTTTTATTTTGTTTAGATATTTTCTTTCAAAACATTGATATTTTAATAAGGGATTGGCGCAAAATTTTATGTTAGGAAGTAGATATAAGGTTTTGGTATTAGTTTTAAGGTTGATCGTTGGTTATCAATATTTTTTATTTTTTTCTTTATATTTTAGTTTTAAGAATTTTATTTTTATTACACAAATTTTTTACTTTTTTTATTTTATTTTTTGTTTTTGTCACTTTTTCAATTTTTTTATCGATCGTTTAACTATAATTTTTATTTAATTTTCATTGTTAGATTTGGTGTCGTATCAACTGATAAAATGACGCTTATTTAATATTCTAATGATCTTTTCTACTTTAGACCCTTAAATTGGATTTTAAACGTGATTCCCGTTCAGAGATAGTTGTCTCATAATACTCGACTATGATTTGTGGTTATTGGTGGTCTTTCAATAGTTTCAGATATGTTCATATCGATCTTTTGTTCAAATTTTTTAGATGGGTTTTTAATATTTTCGTTGTATGATCCTTAATCTCAAATGGCTAGTTTCTTATATATTAATTTTAGGAAAATTATCTTAATTATGTGTTTAGTTTACGCTTATGGTTATAAACCTTTCATTATGTAATTTTAGTTTTTTTTTAATAAAACTTGCACCTTCTATCTGTATAAAAAAATAATTGCATTATATATATATTCTAATATAAATATATTAATGATATATGCTTATATAGACGAATTTATTTATGAGTTTAATTAACTTAATGTTTAGTTTAAATAAGATTAAGATTTACTTTTAAAGTTCAAATCAGATTTAAGATACAAATAAAATATGCACCAACTCCAATGATCTTAGTGGTAAAAGAATTGTTGTTATTCATTGAGGTTCTGAGTTCAAGCATAAAAAATATTATAGGTACGAGTGTTCAATATCAAATGGTTGAAAGTTATATTTGAACAGATACTAAGCTTATAACCCATATTAATAATAAAAAAGATACAAATAAAATATTTATATTTTTTTAATTAATTATTCTATAAAGACGAGCATAACTTCAATTCTCAATTTCAAATTTAATTATTTATACTTGAATATAAATTTATAAAAAAGAATATTATATTTACAAATTATTTAAATTAAATACTTTTTTATGCATACATAACCACTAGTTTTATTAAAAGAATGAAATATTTAAAATTATAATAAAGTTCACAAATTAAACACCTAATTAGAATATTTTTCTAAAACCAATGGCACGATAAATAGTCACTCAAGTTCATAGAAGAACCATAAAATGAAAACATTAAAACTCATTTAAAAAAACTCGAACAAAAGACATATACAAACAAATCTGACACTATCGACAAATGAAACATGATGAGGGATTAAACTATTGAAAGATAACATACATTCACAAATCAGAATCGAACGTCATGAGAAAATTATTTATGAATGCAAACCATGTATCTAAGTCCAATACGATGATCCAAAGCATAAAAGATCAGCATCATAATAGTAAGTGTTATCTTAATCAGTCAATGCACGTCAAATCCAACCATAAAAAAATTAAAAGAAAGAAAAAAATAACCAAATGATCTTAAAGAAAATAAAAACATGCGAAAAGATTGATGAAAACGTATCATAAAGATAAAATTATTGGGCATTAAAAAAAGAGACAAAGATGCAATATAAAAATATAGGAAAAATAAATAATACAAGTGGTCGACGATCAACATTAACGTTCGTGTCGCCGACTATCAAGCGAAAGAGAAAAGAAGACAAGCGATGAGAATAAAATTGAGAATAGGGTTAAATATTAAGATGCTTGACTTAGGTCATCCAAAATTTTAGCACTAATTATAGAAATTTAATTCTATAATTACTATACGAACCAAACGATCTCGATAGTTAAGGAATTTATTGTTATCTCTTAAAGTTTCGGATGCGAGCATCACGTATGCTATAATATAAACATTCATTATCTAAAATAGTGAAAAGTATTTAAATAAATATTACCTTTTGTTAACCTCATATTAATTAAAAAAAATCAATAACCATCAAAATAAATTTCATAATTCTAAATTAAATCTGACAATTTATTGAGTATAAATATTTTATTTTCATATTTATTATAATATAAGAGTGTGAAATTGTTTTCTTGAAAAAAATATTTAATTAATCTGAAATAAGTATATGAAAGTATATTTTTAAAAATAATTTATAATCATTTGATATTAAATGCTCATATTCTTCGTATTTATGATGCTTTTAACCTATAATTTTAAGAAATAATAATAATTTAAAATAAATGCGTGATTCTTACTTAGCCACGCCATTGGTGGGACTAATTTAATTTGTCGAGGGATAATTTTGTTTTGTTACGTGGTGAAATCTGAACCTTATTCATCCTATGTGAACGATAAAATCACCACGTGGAAAGTTGACCTTGTTTGGAACTTTCAGGAATATTATGTGAATATCCGCCGTTGATAGGCTAAGTTGCCTTTTTTGGTATTAATTGACATGCGTCGTTGTTGGCTTGTCTTTTTTAACCTTCACTTATTTTGTTTTTATTAACCTGGATAATTTGTATGAATTAAATTACTTTAGTAATTAAAGAAAAATTTATTATTTTAAGAGATTTTAGATTTGAGCATTAGAGTTTGTATGAGTGTTTGAGCTTTTATTGTTATATAATTTTTTAGAACATATATTATTTTATAATTATATTATAATAATAAAATAACTAATAACTATAAAATTAAACACGTTAATTGCATGAAACATTTCTAGATTATAAGTTAAATCTTAAATCAATCTTCAAATTTTACAATATCATTCTAATCATGTCATTCTTTTATTTTTTTATTAGTTTGGGGTAATTAAAAAATATAATATGTGTCGTAACCGTCTTTCGGTTAGGCCCCGGAATTGGGCTTCGACTTAGGAAAATGGATTGGAGTCGCCACCGATCATTTATTTAAAAAATAAATGGGTTGATCGGATACCCTATTTCTTACCTGATCTGCGTCTTACCAGAAATATGTCGGGCTCGGGAGTCGGTTACGGTCAAGGAAGGATTAGCACCCTTGAACCGCCCTTTCGGTACTACGTAATTTCCAGTTGTCTTAATTAAGAAAAAATTGTAACTTTAATTTAAAAGGTAAAATAGCGATCCCTGAACTTACCTCTGATTGGTTGAAAATATGCCCTTAAATAGCCGAGAAACGTGTTAGATAAAAAATGTAATAAAAACAAATGAAATCAAGAAAAAAAAAAGGGTAAGGAAGCAATAAATAAAGATAAACAGTGTATAAAATGAAGATAAACAGTGTATAAAATAAACAAAATGACAATGAAGCAAATGTAAAAAACAAATAAATAAATAAAATACATAAAATGAAAATGAAAGAAAAATAGACAGGAAAAACGAAATAAATAAAGTACAAGAAAATAATAGTAAATATATATATATATATATATATATATATATACGAAATAATGATATAAAAGAGGTAATATACGTAAATAAATACAATATACATAAAGATGATGAAGTACTAAGTATAATGTATATATATAAAATAACGGAGATAATAGAACGAAATATAAAAAAATGGTAGTAATAAATACATGGAAAAAAAATCAGAAAAGAGGGAACATAAATAATAAATAGATAATATATATATATATTAAAAAAAATGTATATACCGTAAAAACATAAATATAAATATAAGAAAATTAAAAGAAATAAATAAAGGAATTAAACTGCCGGGGATTAAATTGAACGAAACGAAAATTGGAGGCCAGATTTCGAAGTAAATTAATGTGAAAGAAAAAAAAATCAGAAATAAGGGCAAAACAAATATAATGAAAATGAGGGGGACTAAAACACAGTTTACCCTTTTAATCTTAAAAATGCGCAGATCAGGCTTACTAAATAAGCCAACATTTTTTTTAACTCATTTCCTTCTCTTCTCCAAAACCAGAAAGAAAGAGAGAGTTAAAACTCTCCCAACCTTCCCTCACCGGGGAAGGGAACGCCGCCCGTCAACGGCGATAACCACGGCGTCCGGTGCGGTGGCGCACGGCGGTCGCAGGGACCAAAACGGTCCCAAAAATTTCATTTTCTCACCCTTAACCCGATTCCCAACTTATTTCGGCTAAAAAACGACCCCTAACACCTAGATATAATCTTTTACCTTTCGAAAGTTTGGAACTCTGGTGACCGTCGGGCTTCCGAAATGGGAACAAGGTATAGCTTCCTCTCTTTTTCTCTTTCTTTTCTTTCCACCTTCAAATCTCTGTATATATATTGTATTTTTGTGTAAAGAAAAGGAAAAAAGAAATCGTGTAAAGCAGTGTGTATGCGTGCAAAAAAAAGCTTGTATTTCTCTTCACTATTCGCAAAAAAGAACCGTCCCCTAAATGGGTTCTGATTACATATATTTATAGGAATAAAAATCCTATTTTTAGATGTGGTTACAGAGTCCTATTCTAACTCTATTTGTTGGTTGTTGGTGATGGACGAGATCCTTGCGCCGGAAAGTTCGGGGTTGTTGGAGAAGAGAACCTTGCGGCCATGAGAGGCGTGAAGCACAAGGAGACATGCATTGCCGGTTTGGGACAAACCCTCACTGATACGGGTTAGGGATTTTTAGCACATATGGGCCGTTGGGTCTACTGTTGGGTTTCATAACCTGTAAAATGTAAATAAAATAAAATAAATAAATAATATATATACGTATAAATGGATGAAATGAGGGGTGTCTACAGCTGCCCCTCTTTGCTTATTATCGTGCAACGATAATGAAGCAAAGATTAATAGACACAAATTTCATCCATATCGAATGTCCTCTGTCGTAGAGTTGGAATCCGACGCTGCAACTGGTTTGTCAATCACAAAATGACTTCATCGTCGTGAGGTTGAGTTCAAACTGAGCCTGGAAATCCTTTATTGTGAAGTCGAAATTGAACTCGGAGTTTTTGGCAAGTGGCCTCTGAATCATCTTCTGGTTCAAGGTACTTTGTCGTGAAGGTGACCCTTGATCTGAAGACTGTGGTGTTGTGGTGTTACAGATGACTCCTTCGTCGCGAAGTTGGGTCAATCTGTTTGTGAAGTTGGAATTGTATATGGCTCTTTCATCGTGAGGTTGAGCCTGAGAATTGGATATCCCCCGTCGTGAGGTTGAAATCCCATACAAGTTGCGTTGTTTCGAGGCCAATATCCTTCGTTGTGAAGCAGTAATTGGCTCTGAAATTGAGAAATGTTTGTTGACAACCAGCGGTCCCTTCGTCGTGAAGTTGAACTTGCGTTGTCTGGAGTCCAATATCCTTCGTTGTGAAGTTGAAATTGGCTCTGAAATTGAGAAATGTTTGTTGACAACCAGCGGTCCCTTCGTCGTGAAGTTGAACTTACGTTGTCTGGAGTCCAATATCCTTCGTTGTGAAGTTGAAATTGGCTCTGAAATTGAGAAATGTTTGTTGACAACCAGCGGTCCCTTCGTTGTGAAGTTGAACTTACGTTGTCTGGAGTCCAATATCCTTCGTTGTGAAGTTGAAATTGGCCCTGAAATTGAGAAATGTTTGTTGACAACCAGCGGTCCCTTCGTCGTGAAGTTGAACTTGCGTTGTCTGGAGTCCAATATCCTTCGTTGTGAAGTTGAAATTGGCTCTGAAATTGAGAAATGTTTGTTGACAACCAGCGGTCCCTTCGTCGTGAAGTTGAACTTGCGTTGTCTGGAGTCCAATATCCTTCGTTGTGAAGTTGAAATTGGCTCTGAAATTGAGAAATGTTTGTTGACAACCAGCGGTCCCTTCGTCGTGAAGTTGAACTTACGTTGTCTGGAGTCCAATATCCTTCGTTGTGAAGTTGAAATTGGCTCTGAAATTGAGAAATGTTTGTTGACAACCAGCGGTCCCTTCGTCGTGAAGTTGAACTTGCGTTGTCTGGAGTCCAATATCATTCGTTGTGAAGTTGAAATTGGCTCTGGGTAAAACCTGCAAAGATATGCATATATGCGATGTTATGGATGTCATGCTCTTAGGTATGCCTAAAATGCATATGCAACATATGTTATTCTGAGCTCTGGAGAGTAATCTTGATCTCCGGTGGCCTGTCGTTGTTGACTCTTGAGCTTGAAGTTCCGATCTCTGATCTTAAATTCTTCAAATGTTTGATGATTTTTTTTTTTTGAAGATGCCCCTCAACCATCTCAAGCATGTGCATGAGCCTTGATCGGCTTCTGGATACCTGTACTTTTCAATGAATCTTTGTACAGTAATATGCGATTATCTTTCATAAAAATAAATAAACCATTAGGTTTAAATCTAATTCAAGATGCTCAAAAGGAATTGGAGGAAAGATGGTCTTTATTCATAAGGGAGGAGAAGAACAAATAATACATGGCAAACATTCTAGAAAATGAATACACAATGATGTGTAAATGAATGTCTTAGATCTCGATAACGTGGGCACTTCTGAGTTGAAAAGCCGTTTGGTGACTTTGAGTGCAACCTTTGCCAAAGGATCTTTGAAAATGCGACAATGTTTGGGAGGGTGCAACATTTCTCCGATTTGTTGGGTTCGTAGAAGATTCATGTGCCGGGATGTTTCCACCGTTGATATCCAAATCGCCCTTTCCGGGTTTTCAACTTGGACCCATCCTTGGTTGCAAGACGCCCTTTGCGGGTTTTCGTCTTGAACCCACCTTATTTTCTCTTCTTTTTTCAATTTAGGGCGCCCTTTCGGGTTTTCACCCTAAGCGTTTTTTTTTTTTTTTCCAACTTAGGACGCCCTCTCGGGTTTTCATCCTAAGCGAAGTATTTCTTGACTGCGTCCGAGTTAATGGGATGTGGCAGCTCAGGTCCGTCCATTTCAGCCAGGATAAGGGCTCCTCCGGAGAAAGCCTTCTTCACGACATAAGGTCCTTCCCAATTTGGCGTCCATTTTCCTCGGAAATCTTTCTGGACTGGCCAAATTCTTTTTAGCACTAGATCCCCCTCACGGAATATTCTCGGGCGCACCTTTTTGTCGTGTGCTCGGATCATTCGTTTCTGATAGATTTGACCATGATGAATGGCTTTCAGTCTTTTTTCATCTATCAGATTAAGCTGATCATATCTGGATTGTGCCCACTCTGCATCATCTAGTTTGACTTCTGACAAGACCCTGAGAGACGGAATCTCGACTTCAATGGGTAGCACTGCTTCCATTCCATAGGCTAGTGAAAATGGAGTTGCCCCAGTCGATGTACGTACCGAGGTTCGATAGGCGAACAAAGCAAAAGGTAACTTCTCATGCCAGTCTTTGTAGGTTTCAGTTGTTTTCTCCACTATCTTCTTAATATTTTTGTTTGCTGCCTCTACTGCTCCGTTCATCTTTGGTCTGTAAGCAGTGGAATTGTGATGTTTTATGTTGAACTGTTCGCAAGCAGCACTCATCATTTTGTTGTTCAAGTTTGTTGCGTTATCGGTGATAATCCTTTCAGGTAGACCATACCGACATATAATTTCTTTCTTCAGAAACTTGCAAATAGTGGATTGAGTGATACTGGCGTATGACGCGGCCTCTACCCATTTCGTGAAATAATCAATTGCTACGAGAATGAAACGGTGACCATTCGAAGCCTTCGGATGGATTTGCCCGATAACGTCCATGCCCCACACGGAAAAAGGCCATGGTGACGCCATTACATGAAGTGGATGGGGTGGAACATTTATCTTGTCTCCATAAATCTGACATTTATGACATCTCCTAGCATAGTTGATGCAATCACTTTCCAGCGTGGACCAAAAATATCCGCATCTCATTATTTGTCTTGACATCATATGCCCATTTGCATGTGCTCCACAAACCCCATCATGTACTTCTTCCACTATCATTTTTGCCTCTTCGGCATCGACGCACCTTAACAGAACTTGGTTATGGCTTTTCTTGTATAAAACCTCTCTGTCAAGGACATATCCAGCTGCCAACCTTCTAAGGGTTCTCTTCTCGATTTCAGTGGTTTTTTCTGGATAACTCTGATGCTTGATATACTGCAGAATGTCGTAGTACCAAGGCTTAGTGTCTTTCACTTCTTCAATTTGGTAACAATGAGCTGGGTACTTGTATGACTGCATGTTAATTGGCATCATTTCAGACTCCCCGCCAGCCTTGAATGTGGCTGCCAAGGTAGCTAAAGCGTCAGCCATTTGATTTTCTTCTCTAGGCACGTAGTGGAAGGTGACTTCGTCGAACTCTTCGAGCAGATCCAACACTAATTTTCGGTACTCTAACAGCTTTATATCCTTGGTTTCCCACTCTCCTCGGAGCTGATAGACTACTAAGGCTGAGTCTCCATACACCCGTAAAGTCTTTATATTTTGTCCTAGTGCAGCCCGAATTCCCAAGACACATGCTTCATATTCTGCCATGTTATTGGTACAATCAAAGTTCAGTCTGCTGGTAAATGGGTAGTGACTCCCTTCTGGGGAGACTAGAATTGCCCCGATGCCATGTCCTAGTGCATTTGATGCCCCATCGAAGTGCATTCTCCAGGAACTGTCCGCCGAAATGCTTGCTTCCTCTAAAGATATGGCCATTAAGTCCTCGTCTGGGAAATCAAAATCCAGCGGCTCATAGCTCTCATCAGTTCTGCTTGCCAAAAAATCGGATATGGCGCTGCCTTTTACCGCTTTTTGGCTCACGTATTCGATGTCAAATTCAGACAAAAGCATCTGCCATCGGGCTAACCTTCCGGATAGAGCAGGTACACCCATCATGTATTTTAGTGGGTCTAACTTGGAAATCAGCCAAGTGGTGTGATACAACATGTATTGTCGAAGTCTTTTTGTAGCCCATATCAGGGCACAACAAACCTTCTCAATAGGAGGATATCGGACCTCGCAATCGGTGAACTTCTTGCTTAAGTAGTAGATGGCTCTTTCCTTCTTCCCAGACTCATCGTGTTGACCCAGAACACACCCCATGGAGTTCTCGAATATGGAGAGATACAAAAACAGAGGTTTTCCTGGGATAGGGGACATCAGGACAGGAGTGTGAGACAAGTACTCTTTTACCTTCTCAAATGCAATCTGACAGTTTTTATCCCATGCTCCAGGGCTATTCTTTCGGAGGAGACGAAAGATGGGGTCACATTTGTCGGTTAACTGAGAGATGAACCGAGCTATGTAGTTTAGTCGGCCCAGAAAACCTCGGACTTCTTTTTGGGTTCGTGGTGGAGGTAAATTCTGGATAGCCTTAACCTTATCTGGATCGACCTGTATGCCTCTCCTGCTGACTATAAAGCCTAGTAGTTTTCCAGATGTTACCCCGAAGGTACATTTGCTAGGGTTTAGTCTCAGTTGGAACTTTCTCAATCTCTGGAAGAGCTTCTTCAGATTCTTGACATGTTCATTCTCGGTTTTTGCCTTAACAATCATGTCGTCAACATAAACTTCGATCTCTTGGTGCATCATGTCGTGGAACAAGGTAACCATAGCCCTCTGATATGTTGCCCCAACATTCTTTAATCCGAAAGGCATCACTTTGTAACAGAAAGTTCCCCACATTGTGACGAAAGTGGTCTTCTCCATGTCTTCGGGATGCATCTTGATCTGATTGTACCCCGAAAATCCATCCATGAATGAAAAGTAGGCGTTCCCGGCCGTATTGTCCACCAAAGTGTCTATGTGTGGCAGAGGAAAGTTGTCCTTGGGACTGGCCTTATTAAGGTCCCGGTAATCGACACACATGCGTACTTTCCCGTCCTTTTTCGGCACAGGTACTATGTTGGCTACCCACTCAGGGTATTTGGCCACTTGGAGAAAACCGGCATCAAATTGCTTTTTAACTTCTTCCTTGATCTTAAGGAGCATTTCTGGTCGCATTCTTCTCAGTTTTTGCTGCACTGGTTTGAATTCTGGTTTGATTGGTAGTTTGTGAACTACCATATCTGTGTCTAGTCCCGGCATGTCTTGATACGACCAAGCAAACACATCTTCGTACTCCTGAAGTAAGACTATCAGGTTTTTTCTTGCTTCAGTCGAAAGAGTTGTGCCGATTTTAACCTCCTTTCGATCTTCCTCAGTGCCCAGATTTAAGATTTCGATCGCCTCCTCATGCGGCAGTATTTGCTTTTCTTCTTTTTCTATCATTCTCAACAATTCGGTAGGTAAGTTGTACTCTTCTTCATTATCGCATTCTTCAAATTCCCCAAGACAAATGGTTGATTCAAAATCCACCTCCGGATCAGGGTCATTAGTGCCCACATTATCGTTATCTGGGAACCTGAAAGGAGGAAGATGTGTATGTGTGAGAGGATAATATCCCACACGGAATGGTCAAGAACTAACTTTGAGAGTAACTGGAAATGAAATACTGAAGGAGATAGATAATGAATAAAAGAAAACTTTGTTTGCCATGGAAAAGAAAAAAACGCATCCTTTATTAAACTTAAACAAAACATTTATTCACCCTTACAAAAGATCACCTATTGCCCCGGGTATAGGCAAATAGGGATAGTTCGAATATTACTCTGAAAGATTCTTGTAAACCACAGGTAGTTCTTCCACCGACCAACTGCTAGGCACGAACCCATGTGGCAGAAGGCATATCCCGGATCTATCTCCGTTGTCAACATCTTCTGTGGTCACGGCATTAACGTTCAGATCTTCCAGAGCCGTTTCTAACTCGGATGTGGTGGTCTCAAACACATAACCACCTGACTTGAATGTTCTGAAGAGCGGCGGGAATGTCATAGGCTTCCATTGGAGTTCGTTTCCGGTTAATCTGGCTAACCTTCTCTCCCGGTTCTTTTGGATTTCCTTTCTCTTTTCATGATAACCAGGCTGAAATCCGAGCCCAAATTGGTCTAATTTTGGGATAGGACGGACAGATTTGATCATTCCTTGCAAATATTTCCCAAAACCTCTTCCGGTTCTGGCGCCTCGGCCTAGGGTTTGCTTGATCTCCATCCTTGTGCATTTGGAGAGTCGAGGTCTTGGGATTCTCTTTCCTTCCGCCACAAATGTGGCATTCACAAACTCTAAGGAGCGGAACGAACATTCTACCGCTTCCTCGTTTACTTCGATGTATGGAGCCTCCGTGGTCACGCTTGCCACGATATCTTCCTCAGCGTTGATAGTTACTAAGGCTCCGTCGATAACAAATTTAACTTTCTGGTGCAACGTGGAGGGTACTGCACCTGCTTGATGAATCCATGGCCTTCCCAAAAGACAGCTATAGGACGGCATGATATC
Organism: Hibiscus syriacus; assembly: GCF_006381635.1. Classification (NCBI taxonomy): domain Eukaryota; kingdom Viridiplantae; phylum Streptophyta; class Magnoliopsida; order Malvales; family Malvaceae; genus Hibiscus; species Hibiscus syriacus. Next base: position 458,489 of record NW_024063511.1, on the reverse strand, counting down.
CATCACAAGGAACTCAACATCATAGGTGGCTGGTCCGATGGTCAATGGTACCTCAATCTTTCCGATTACCTCTCTTTTGGTCCCATCAAATGCTCGGACCACATTCTGACAAGCTCTCATATGAGAGGTATCTATTGGTAGCCTTTTCAATGTAATCAAAGGCATCACGTTCAAGGCTGAACCATTATCGATTAAGACACTTGGTAAAGCGTGCCCCTTACAGTAGGTAGTAATGTGTAACGCCTTCGTTCGGCCTCTTCCTCCTGATGGAATCTCATCATCTGAAAACGAGATGAGATTATCAGCTTGAATATTGTTCACCAGTCGATCCATCTTGCTGACTGGTATGTCTTGTGGCACGAACGTTTGATTAAGGACATTCAACAATGCTTCTCGGTGTGCTTCCGAGCTTAAAAATAATGCTAGCATTGAAGTACGTGTAGGTAAGTTGTGGAGCTGTTCTACAATGTTGTACTCGCTGTGCTTCAAGATCTTGAGGAACTCTTTAGCTTCTTCCTCCTTTATAGGTTCATTGACGACTAGCACATCTTCTTTGAATGGCTCCAGTGGTCTTTGCCCCACTTTACTATTACCTCCTCCGGAAGTACTCACCTGACATTCGTACTTCCATGGCACTTGCCGATTGTCCTTATATTGAAAAGGCCGCGGTGCGGAGATTACCACCTTGGCTGGTGTTGTCACTGTCATGCTTGCCTTAGGGGTAATTATCAAAGGACTACCCCTACCAAATTTTCTATCGGATGATTCTCCGGTGGCACAAACATCTGCTTCCCAAGAATCTTGAATTTCTTCGTAAAATTCCAACTCCTTTCGATCCATCATGAGCTGGACTAACAATCTGAACTCTGGGCAATCTTGCACTTTATGCCCTTCTTTGTTGTGGTAACAACAATGGATACCATCTTCATTTTCTGTCGTATCTGGATATGGTGCAAGAAATCCTGCCCTTACCATTTGCCTCCATACCCAAGCCAAAGGAGATTTAATTTCTGAAACACTTGATTTAATTCTCCTTCCCCCTTCAGTAGTAATGGCATTGATTCCTGTCTCCTGATGATTGGGCAAGGGATTCTGGGCGACGTTTGGTGCTCCGGAGTTGAAAGTGATCCAATTTTTGTTTCGCATTCGTTGCACAAGTCTTTTGAATGCGAGACAACTTTCAATCGAATGCCCCTGCACACCGCCATGGTATTCACAGTGAGCATTCTCGTCATACCATTTCGGGTAAGGGGGATTTATTGGATTCATAGGATAAGGCGACACTGCATGAGTATCGAAGAGTTGTTGGTATAATTCTTTATACGTCATGGGAATGGGGTCAAACTGTTCCCTTTCCCTTTCTCTTCTTGGTTCTCTCTGGTTCTGTCTAGAAGTACCGGATGATACAGCTGCTGTGGAATTTGAGCTTGAGATCGTAACCCCCTTGTTGACGTTATAGGTGTTCACATTGTTGATCTCTCGCTCCTTGTTTTTCATAGGAGGCTTTTTACTGGAGTCTCCTCCCTCAATCTTTCCTTGTTTAATGGCCAACTCGATCATTTCGTCGGCCATTACTAAATCCGAAAAACTCCCTGACGTGATTGCTACCAAATGCCCGAAGTAAGGTGCCCTCAGGGTCTGTACAAACAGCTTTCTAGTTTCCTTTTCATCCAAAGGTGGATGAACTTGCACAGATAAATCCCTCCATCTCTGTGCGTATTGTCGGAAACTCTCGTTGTGTTTCTTCTCTAGGCTTTGTAACATGACCCGGTCTGGTCTCATATCGTTGATATGCTTATACTGCTCCAAGAAAGACTTGGCTAAGTCTTTCCACGTCTTGATATGAGTTCGGCTAAGCTGGTTGTACCACCGAATAGCTGAACCGGACAGGCTCTCCTGAAAACAATGGATCAGGAGTTGGTCATTCCCGCCATATCCTGTCATCTTTCGACAGAACATAGTGATATGGGCTGAAGGGCAACTGTTCCCGTCGAACTTCTCAAACTCAGGAATTTTTAAACTTTGGTGGAAGCACCAAGTCTGGAACTAGGCTTAGCTCCATTGCGTCCACTCCATAATAATCACAGTCTCCCTGGACCATCTTTATTTGATCTTCTAATATTTTTATCTTTTCTTCCATCTTTTTGGATTTATCTTCCTCGTCAAAGTCTGGGACATTATAATCATCCGGATGATCATCAGGGATGATTGTAGAAGTTTGTATCTTCACAGTAGGTGCAACTTTCGCCTTGGTAGCGAATGAGTCCCCGGGTAGTGCTGCTTTCCCTTTAGTAGCAGATGCGTCCCCGAGTAATATTCCGGGTGAGAGAACCACTTGCGGGGTTGGTGGTATGGCCACCCCCCTCAGAAGAGATGCCCCCTGATGCACTAGCTTGCTGTAGACCTGACAACTTGGCTACGATTTGGTCGACCAAGGACTCCTGATTTTTCTTGATGGACTCAAGAGTACTTTCACTGTTCTGAGCCATCTTATCTTCTAGTTCCTTTTGAAGTCTTGCCATGTGCTCTTCGATCTTCTCCATTCTGGCTTCCATTTGTCTCTTTTTTGTTCGAGTATTGTGCGGGTGATGTGTATCTGATGCTTGTGGTGGTAAGCTCGGTGTCTGAGACATGTTCTGTTAGTTAATACGAATGTAAAAACATGGAAAATATAAAATAACCAAACATGAAATATAAAATGCAAGGAATGCAATGTATGATGTATGCAATTGGAGGCATTGATCCAGAAAAGTGTTCATTATTATAAATAACCCTTGTTCAGACAAAAATGTCTTATCTTTTAAGAGACATAAAAACATATTAAAGGTACATTCGGACTAAATCCTCGAGACCCCGAACAGCTTCCAGTAGGTTGACAAGTCTTATGCCTTCATCTGTCACTGGTTGAATGCCTTGTCGAACCACACCAGCTTCCCTTGCTAGGCCGTGAAGATGACGGGCTGCTTTTTGCACTTGATCCAGGAAATCTCGTATGGTTGCGTCTCGGGCCCTCACCCTTCGCTGTGCTTGTTCCCAACGGAAACGCCATTGTAATCCTCCGTCGAAAGGCACTATCTGAAGCTCGTTTGCTTGCCTCTTGAAACCATCTATAATAGCTTCTAACTCAGCTATTGTCTTGCCATCTTTCTCATGTTGTTTTTCTAAGTCAGCTACCCGAACTCTCAAGCGCTGGTTCTGATATTGACTATCTGCCAAGCGTCTTTGGGCAGTCTTCATCTGTTCCTTCCAAGCTTTCTCATCAGGCCCCTCAAACTTCCTTTTCAGGCTATGAGCTTCGTCTTTCCAGTATTCAGAGGTTACCTTCAACTTGGAATTATCCTTGACCTTATCCTGATACCCTTTTCTCAAGTCTTCGAACTCAAAACGGACTCTTTTTTGTTCTTTTTCCAGTTTTTCTGCCCGATCTTTCTGAGAGTCAGCATCAAGCTTCCACTGATAACGTTCAGCTTCAAGTTCCTTTATTCTTTGCTTCAGCTCATTATTCACTGCTTCAAACTCGGTCTTGGCTATCTCGAGTTCAGAAGGGACATGCCTGAGATGTTCTTCCATGGTCCGGGTGTCATCACAGTCTGGCACAGGGATGTTGTCATTCTTTCTTAATCTTCGCCACTCCACATAATCCGGAGTGAGCATGCTTCTGGCAGCTACAACATCCATCCGGAATACTTTCCTCCACGAATCGGCTGCTTCTTTGATCATCTTTTTATAGCTGTCGCCGTGATACTCAAATTCTGACCTAGCCAACCCGCATGTTGCTGGGACAAACTGACGTGCTCCATATTGTCTAAGTGCTAATAGCGGAGCATACCCGACTGCTCCCCAAAGTCCAAGTAAGGTCACAGTGTCGGAGTCACCACATCGAAAAAGAACATCACTGAGGAATAACCAAGGGGCTCTCCAGACAATATCTCGGTCTTGAAGATACGTAAAGACCTTCATCCATTTTTCTTTTGAAGCGCCTTCATGCCATTTTAAGGTAATAAATTCACCTAGGGGTGAATAGGTGGTGCTGAAACGGCGGTAGGCAACCCCGTCAGTCTTCCAGAAGTGGCTGTGAATCCAGACCTGAAGGAGCTGAATGCACCCGGTGAATCTTCCTCCGCCAGTTCTTCGGCAATGGTTGAGCGATCGAAAGGTCTCAGCCAAGATGACTGGTGCTGGGTTAACTCGTTTAGAAAGTTGCTCAAATAGTTCCACCACGGCAGCGTCAATGCACCCCAAAGCCTTCGGAAATATGATCAAACCGTACAGACCCAGTGCAAACAGGTCTATAGTCTTCCACTCATCAGGGTGGTTTTTCATTAGTTGCTTTATGTGTATCCATTCAATTCCTTCTCCACTGCCTCTACGCTGAGTCCGATCGATTACCCATTTCTCATCTACTCCTGCAACTTTGGCCAGTGCATTCTTGAAGGGCTGGCTTTTGATGTGTTTAATGTAGGCTCACTCAAGCTTGATGCTTTCGCAGTGTAGTAGAGTAGTATACTCTTCGATAGTAGGCACCATGTCTTCCTGGTTAAAGGTGAAACAACTATATCCCGGATTCCAGAATTGAATTAATGCTCGGAGTAAGGGCTCATCAGTCTTGACATGGAGCAAGAGGGCGATATCACCATATCGTTGGCTGAACTTCTGCTTTCTATCATTCTTCCAACTGTCCCAAATGTTTCGCAGCTCCTGGACATTATTCTGTTTCAGGCTGACAGCGGCATAACTAACCAGTTCTGACACATAGTTTCCCTGAAGACTGTCTCCCTTCTCTTTCTGAGCCTTCTCGGACCATAGTCGTGCCTCAGCATTTTCAATCTCTTATATTACAACACCTTTGTCCATTAACTCGAATTATTTTGTGTATAACAAACGTTTTTTAGGGATCAATAGCCTCTTGTAATGATGCAAATGCTAGAAAACAAACACAAAGGCAAAAGCGTTAGTAAAATAGAAATAGATAAAAATAAATAAAGATAAATGGTAAATGAAAAAAACACATAAAAAATAAAAAGATTAGGAAAGAAATGTCCTAAGTTTTGGAATGTGGTTTTGGGGTAGGCTCTATTTATTCAAAGCCTCCCGGTTTGGGTTCTAAAAACGGTACTCGAGTTCTCCTTGCTGGCGCCCCCTTGGACCGACCAGACCCTTAGTCCGAAACCCATCACAGGCTTGTGTGGACTAAGTTAAACTCGAGAGGACACATTCCCTTATGCCCATACGGAGAATAAATTCACACGAAGGCATAAGGTATATGAATCCCGAAGGCTACTTGCTAGGCCCATACGGTGAATAAATTCACACGAAGGCGTCGCTTTCACCCCCACTTAAAACGGGTTCGGAGCTCGGGTTTAGAGCCTTAGATGAAAAATGTTTGGAAAGCTGAAATCATGAGAAAACGATTAGTACAACTATTTACTCGAAAAATATAATCAAAAGTAAGCAATAAGGATCGAAATTTTACCTTAAAATTTAAACTTACCCTTTTCGTTAAAAAGACAACTGGAAATTACCTTAGCCTAACTCGCTTACCTAGGTCCCCAGCGGAGTCGCCAAGCTGTCGTAACCGTCTTTCGGTTAGGCCCCGGAATTGGGCTTCGACTTAGGAAAATGGATTGGAGTCGCCACCGATCATTTATTTAAAAAATAAATGGGTTGATCGGATACCCTATTTCTTACCTGATCTGCGTCTTACCAGAAATATGTCGGGCTCGGGAGTCGGTTACGGTCAAGGAAGGATTAGCACCCTTGAACCGCCCTTTCGGTACTACGTAATTTCCAGTTGTCTTAATTAAGAAAAAATTGTAACTTTAATTTAAAAGGTAAAATAGCGATCCCTGAACTTACCTCTGATTGGTTGAAAATATGCCCTTAAATAGCCGAGAAACGTGTTAGATAAAAAATGTAATAAAAACAAATGAAATCAAGAAAAATAAAAAGGGTAAGGAAGCAATAAAATAAAGATAAACAGTGTATAAAATGAAGATAAACAGTGTATAAAATAAACAAAATGACAATGAAGCAAATGTAAAAAACAAATATAAATAAAAACATAAAATGAAAATGAAAGAAAAAATAGACAGGAAAAACGAAATAAATAAAGTACAAGAAAATAATAGTAAATATATATATATATATATATATATATATATATATATACGAAATAATGATATAAAAGAGTAATATACGTAAAATAAATACAATATACATAAAGATGATGAAGTACTAAGTATAATGTATATATATAAAATAACGGAGATAATAGAACGAAATATAAAAAAATGGTAGTAATAAATACATGGAAAAAAAATCAGAAAAGAGGGAACATAAATAATAAATAGATAATATATATATATATTAAAAAAAATGTATATACCGTAAAAACATAAATATAAATATAAGAAAATTAAAAGAAATAAATAAAGGAATTAAACTGCCGGGGATTAAATTGAACGAAACGAAAATTGGAGGCCAGATTTCGAAGTAAATTAATGTGAAAGAAAAAAAAATCAGAAATAAGGGCAAAACAAATATAATGAAAATGAGGGGGACTAAAACACAGTTTACCCTTTTAATCTTAAAAATGCGCAGATCAGGCTTACTAAATAAGCCAACATTTTTTTTAACTCATTTCCTTCTCTTCTCCAAAACCAGAAAGAAAGAGAGAGTTAAAACTCTCCCAACCTTCCCTCACCGGGAAGGGAACGCCGCCCGTCAACGGCGATAACCACGGCGTCCGGTGCGGTGGCGCACGGCGGTCGCAGGGACCAAAACGGTCCCAAAAATTTCCTTTTCTCACCCTTAACCCGATTCCCAACTTATTTCGGCTAAAAAAACGACCCCTAACACCTAGATATAATCTTTTACCTTTCGAAAGTTTGGAACTCTGGTGACCGTCGGGCTTCCGAAATGGGAACAAGGTATAGCTTCCTCTCTTTTTCTCTTTCTTTTCTTTCCACCTTCAAATCTCTGTATATATATTGTATTTTTGTGTAAAGAAAAGGAAAAAAGAAATCGTGTAAAGCAGTGTGTATGCGTGCAAAAAAAAGCTTGTATTTCTCTTCACTATTCGCAAAAAAGAACCGTCCCCTAAATGGGTTCTGATTACATATATTTATAGGAATAAAAATCCTATTTTTAGATGTGGTTACAGAGTCCTATTCTAACTCTATTTGTTGGTTGTTGGTGATGGACGAAATCCTTGCGCCGGAAAGTTCGGGGTTGTTGGAGAAGAGAACCTTGCGGCCATGAGAGGCGTGAAGCACAAGGAGACATGCATTGCCGGTTTGGGACAAACCCTCACTGATACGGGTTAGGGATTTTTAGCACATGTGGGCCGTTGGGTCTACTGTTGGGTTTCATAACCTGTAAAATGTAAATAAAATAAAATAAATAAATAATATATATACGTATAAATGGATGAAATGAGGGGTGTCTACAATATGTTTAGAATCTTTTCTTAGTCATTGATAAAACAGACACCTTATAAACATAATTGATCTAACAAGAAATTTCTAAAAAAAATAACATTTTTTTTACTATTGAGATCACTCAACTCAATGAATTCGTCAATTCTTTAATCTAATTCTCTAATTTCGTGTAAAAAAATGATTTATATGCCAAAAAATATTTTGGATAAACTACACCATTAGTCATCAACTTATTGTCATTTTTCTATTTTACTCACCGACCATTAAAAAATTAATGATGATGTAGACTTTATATTTGTCTTCTTCAAAATTTCATGTTATTTATCTATCCTCATCGATAACTCATGTGTATTTTTTAATAAGATTTTGATCAATACAGTTGTCACACACCTACTTTTAAAATAAAAATAAAATAAATTTTAAATTAATTTAACTAATTTAGGGAATAAATTACAAGTTTTCGAAACTTACAATTCGATTTAGAATCTGTAGGAAGTTCATAGACTTAACCCTGAATTTTTCCTTTTTCTGTCGACAGAGAAAAAAATAAAACATGTAAAGGTGTGGCTAAGGGGTTTCGAACCCTTATCCCAGGCATAACCGATTATCACCATACCATTAGGATAGGACATTGTTTGTGATTTATTTTATTAAATATATATTTTATAAGTTAAGGCTCGGGTTATAATATCCAAACCCTAAATCCCTAAATTCCTCAACCTCAATCTCTAACCGCTGTCGCCCCTTCATCAATTCCACGTCGTCCAACCATCTTTGGATTGCGATGCCGCCAACATTTGAGTCGCCGCTGACTGTCAACCAAAACCCCTCCAACCTCGCTTTGAAAAGTACCATCGATCGTCGTGGAAAAGTCGTTGAAATCCTGTCAAAACCCCACATGACGCTCGGATTTTCCTCGATCCAACCGGTCATTCAATACATCGTCACCTCCGTTGGCTTCTCTGACATCCTGCGACCAAAATCCAGTAAGGATCACCGCCTCTTCGTTGCGTCACCGTCTCCACTGTTTGGGGTAAGTTCCCGAATGATTTTTTTTTTTGTAATTTGGGCAAATTTTTTGAGATTCTGGGTTGATATTGAAAGTACCATCGATCGTCGTGGAAAAGTCGTTGAAATCCTGTCAAAACCCCACATGACGCTCGGATTTTCCTCGATCCAACCGGTCATTCAATACATCGTCACCTCCGTTGGCTTCTCTGACATCCTGCGACCAAAATCCAGTAAGGATCACCGCCTCTTCGTTGCGTCACCGTCTCCACTGTTTGGGGTAAGTTCCCGAATGATTTTTTTTTTGTAATTTGGGCAAATTTTTTTGAGATTCTGGGTTGATATTGGATTAATTGGAGTGTGTAACTAATCAAGGAAAGATCAGTCGTCTAAAACGATCTTCGTCACCTCCGCACGCGCCGCCATGCGACAGTAGTGCTCGTAGTGCTCTTTAATAGGTCCAGGGGCCTTCTGGAACCAGTCCAATCAGACCGAACCGGGTTGAGCTGAGTCAACCCGGTCGAGTCAACTCGATCAGAGTCAGCTCGTTGACTTTGACTGATCGCTGACTTGACATGTCCGTTAATTTTGACCAGAGTTGACTTTGATGTTAATCAAAATTGACTTTAACCAAAAAGTTAAATTTTATGAAAAGTCATATTTCAAGTTTTTTTGGCGTTTTGAGTCTGAATTCGAAGTTAGTTTTGTCAAGTTCGAACCCGAAAGCCTTATAATTAACTATTAAATTCGAGCATGTATATGTACTTAAGTATTTCATTTAAGAATAATTAAATTAAGGTTAATGATTGATCTAAGATAATGTTATTTTAAGGTATACGAGGCTCTCCCGACCATTCGACAGCTCGACCCAGCTCATCTCAATCAGTCTGACCTCATGAACCAATAATTACTCGAATGAACCGTGAACCCTATGAATGCCTAGTTTAAAATCTTACTACAATATTAACTCAATTATTTATGAATTAGGTTCGAACACTACTGCAGAGCGTGGCGAGTCAGGTACTCCGTAGACTGCTGATTGGTTTGTGCTAGGTGTGTTCCCATATGTGCTATATGATTGTTTTATCTGGTTTGAAATGTGATTTTTTGAAATTATTGAATTATTGAATCATTTATCAGCTCGACGTTATGATTTACTGATTTATTGGTTAACTATTTATGAACTATGACTATTATATGTTATCTAGTTATTTGTTTTCATTATAAATATGATTATGTCGATTATGGATCATAGAATTCATGTAACATCCTCAATACCTGGTTAGTGACTAAATTGTAAAGTTTTATAATTTGGTGATTAAAATAGAATAATTGAATAGTTCAAGGACTTATATGAAAAATGTTGTGTAGGATTAAATTATAAAGAGGGAGGAATTGAAGGACAAAATGGTCATTTGTAAGGAAAATAATTAAATATGGTTATATATTAACCACGTGGGAAGGAGAGGGAAACTAAATGAGTTTCCAGGGTTCTCTTCATCCTCTCTTTTCTCTCTATCGTGGAAGCCAGAGCAAATGTGAGTTTATTTGTTAATTGATTTCTTGTTAAATTTAAGGTTGGTTTTGATTATGAGGTGATAATTAAGCTTAAGGAAAGCTTAAATTGTCTTGAAATAATAAGATGAAGAGAATTAAGGGAATTAAAGAAAAGAGGGGAATAAGTGAAATATTAGAAGATGGTTCTCTAATGAAGTTTGAGATTGAATTTGACTTGTTATCAACCTATTTAACATGTATGAAGTGTTAGAATTGAATTCAGAACCAGTAGAAAATGTGGTATACTTCTTGAATTTCATATGGAGGATGAGAGTTGAAAGTTAAAGAGGTGTTGAATGAGTATGAAGTGGTTTAAGTAGGTGTATATAAGTTAAGGATATGAAAGGGGTTGAAATATGACACAATTAAGTTAGAATGAAGTAATTTTCGTGCGTAAATTAGAATTCTGGACTAGTGTACATCGGTACACATTCAACATATATACCGATGCATCAAGGGTAATTTTCCAAAAATTATTCAGTGTATATCGATGCACAGGAACTGTATCGATGCACCCCTTAAAATGAAAACATTGAATGTAATTTGTGTATTGATGCATAGTTAGTGCATCGATATACATATTAAGAAATATACCGATGCACTACAGAGTGTACCGATGCCTACCTTAAATAAAAGATGTAATCAGCCTTTCTTTTAGTCTAAGGAGTGAACAAATAAAGTATATCAATTAGAATACTGATATGGATCCATGTATTATTGTGTAGATATAGAACGTAATTCCATTCCGAAACAATCGAAGAAATAGGATTGAATCAAAGCAAGCAATGCTAAGGTGAGTGCATAATATAGGTATAACTTAATGGAAATAAGACTTGCGATAAGTCTATTTCCTAGGTTAATTTCATAGTATAATAGCTATGAACATGCATACATATTATAGTTTTTATTGAATATGCATAAGTCATATATGTTTACCTATGATTCACTACATGTTATATGACTTATATAGATGTATTCAAATACTTGTGTTATTGGATATGAGATAGATGGTTATATGCATATGTGAAATGTGATAGAAGAAAATATATATGTGATTACAATGGAAATGACATAAGTATATGTTTATATGAAGTAAAATATTAATGCCCATATTATGTAATATGAGAGCTCTAGGTATAGTTGGCATGCCAATAGTCGAGGGTTTCAATAGGTCCTTCGGGACATACTCACAGGTCGTTCGGGACAAATTTCATATGCCACTCAGTGGAACTTATACGAGTTGTGGTGACAGCAGATGTGCACAACCTCTATGTACTCGAATATATTAAGTTCTCAGTATATACATTGGCCTGTAAATAATATAAAAAAGGTGTATTGCATTATATGTTATAGTATTAGCATTGTTTATAATGAATCATATGAAATGAAATGGAATTATGAATATTGTATTGCATGTTCATATTCATAAGAAATACAATATCATAAGTTTATGCCTCACTAAGTCTATGACTTAGCGTGTAAGTGATTTACACGTAGGTATAGAAAAGCAAGAAGATCAGTCCTAGGAGCAGCAGAGCAGCATATCACAGCTTGAAGATCAGATCAGAAGCCCCTACACAGTATGTTTGTTTATGTAATATATGTGTTGGCATGTAAATAGAGTCGGATAATACTTAAGCTCTGGTCAATTTGTAATGTTTTGAACTTAATGATGTAAACACAGTTTTTGATGTTAATAAAAGTTTAAATTTACTATGGTTTTTATAAATGTACGAGCTTTGAAAAGTCAATGTGACACATCGGATTCGTATTCGGGTCGGATATGGGTTGGGGGTGTTACAATTCACTGCTTACTGTGTGAACTATTTTATTGAGATATTGTTTTGGATAGGATACTTGAATATGGAGGTTCAGCTCTGATCAAGCTAGTAATTTCTTATGACCTACGGCGACCCTTGGGTAGGCTCTGAGGCCCCCAGAACTTTCTTGGGTATGCTATCGTGTCCCCAAGATACTCTCTTAGGTTGGATGTTATACTTAATGGGTATAAGGTAATCCCATATGAATGTAGTTATGGGGAATTGCATTATGGTGTACAGGATGAGGGCAATTATGAGTTTTAAATTTAACTTATTTATGACTTTTACAATACCTTACTGAAACACTTCTTGATTAGTTTACCTATTATGTTTTACTTGCACTATTGTAACATACTTATTTCCCTAGCTCATTTTTTTTAAACTTCCCCCCCTTTCAGATACTTTCGAATAGGCACACCCGACCTGACATTTGGAGGATCGATACATTCGTACAGAACATGTTATTGTAATGTTTTTATCTTCCGAATTACTCTCATTTACGGTGATATGTGCCTTAATATAAAGCTAAAGAAAGACGTTATCGGAAATGTTATTATTTTTTTAATATTTCGGTAAAAAAAATTACTTAAAATATTATTATTTTACCTAAAAAATTAACATTTTTTAACATTTCCAGTAAAGTGTCCAATATTAACATTTAAGGTAAAAAAATAATGGTTTAGGTAGCACTTTACCAGATATGTTAACAAACCCGGTAAAGCGCCCAATAATAACATTTCCGGTAGAAATAATAATATTTTAAATAATTTAAATAATAATACTTTTTCCGGTAAAAAGTGCCCAATAATATTTTAAATAATTCGTGCATAACATTTTGTTGTAATGTTTTTATCTTCTGAATTGCTCTTATCTAGTCGTAATGCATAGGCTGGGTCTAGGGGGTTACAACAGTGGTGACACATTATTATAGAAATTCTGGTTGCTCTCATCTTCTTTTTATTTAAGGGTTTGTGTGTGTGTGTGAATAAACGAATAAAAGCTTTACAACCTAATTACACACTGCTCTCATCCTCCTGGAGTAGGCTTGAAAAAGCAGGTGATGGATCAGGGAGACAATGCACCTCAAGATCTGACCGCAGCAATAAACAAATCACAATATGGAATCAAGCTAGTGAAAGATCATCAACAAATTGCAAATCAGAATCAAGCAATGTGAGAAAACTATCCATGAACATAAATTGTGTATCCAAATCTCAATCTAAGGGTCAAAAATAGGGAAATCAACATGATAACAAATGAGCGTCATATTATCAGTCGTGTTGATGTCAAATCCAACCATTAAAAAAAGGATAAACAAAAATAATGGAAAAACGAAAAAAAAAACATGCCAAAAGGCAGGAAAAAATGTGTCGCAAAGGCAAAATTATTAAAAAATTAAGAACAACAAATGTAACACCCCCAACCCGTATCCGACCCGGATACGAGTCCGAAGTGTCACATTAACTTTTCAAACCTTGACTCTTAAGAAAAATCCCGAGAAATTTAAAACTTTATTTAAATCAAAATAAAGACTTTATCAGAGTGCTCGTACTTAATGACTTATTACATGCCAACACTTTATACATAACCAAATACATACTTTGTCAAATATTTCTGATCTGATCTTTTGGTAAGGAAAACTGACCTGTCTTGCTCCGCATCACTCCTTACTCTTCTCGAAACCTACGTGTGAAACAATCACACGCTAAGTCGAAGACTTAGTGAGGCATAATAACTTATAATGCACTTTAAAACATATATTGATACATGCATGTTCTATTCTATCATGTTATAGCAATTCCATGCATTTTTCATATCGTATAAAATCATATCAGATTAATTACAGTAAATACATACATACATACACATAATTCATCATTTCTATAGCATCTACCATAACTTATATTTGTTCATATCTCTGGATTAGCCCATGTGCATATGAGACTATCGATATGAGTCTATAGAGGTTGTGCACTATGCTGTCACCACAGCTCGTATAAATGCACCGAAGTGCCCCGTAGAATGCACCGTAGTGCCATAATGATGTCCATAAGGACCACATAGAATTCCTTAAGAATCATATACATACTATGGATCAAGTATGTGTCTTTCAAGACTTCACACATGTTCCAAAGAATACATGTCCCAAAGAACTGCGTAGAATTGCACCGTAGTGCCATATAATGATGTCATAAGGACCCATAGAATTCCTTAAGAATCATATACATATGCTAGGGATCAAGTATGTGTCTTTCAAGACTTCACACATGTTCCAAGAATATACATATGTCCCAAAGAACCGCGTAGACCCTCGACTCTTGGCATGCCACTATACCCCTAGCTCTCATGATACATCATGGGCGTATCATTTATTTCATTTCAAATATTCACATAAACTTGTAATTCACTTTCACATATCACGTATCACATAGCTTCTTTTCATATGATCACATAGTCACGTAGTTCACTTACACGTAGATCATTTCCATATAATTCACATGTCACATATGTCATGTTTTCATATAATTTCTATCATTTCTCACCCAATCACCTTTATTCATGTAAACATACTTATCATATCTTGTTCACATAAGATCATATACTTCTATAATATATCGAAACACCTAGAACACTTTCACGTAGCTTATAGTCATAAGTCTTATCTCATAACATATACTTGTTTTTCACATATATATTTCATATCATTTCTTATACCATCACATAATTCATTAACATACATAACATATATGTAACATTATACTAAAATACCTATAAGTCATATCACTTAGAGCACATATATACTTATAGTCACATTGCTTATATCTTATCTTATGCCTTCTCTTAGACCTATATATATTCACATGTTCAGGTAATCCACCATTTCATCACATATTATGTATTCATATAACTCATTTCATTTCATTTCATATCTATCTATATATATATATATATCCTCAAGATTTATCCTAATATAAATCATATAGCACTCTTATAATTCTATTCATATTCATCTAGGGCAGACTTAAAACACATCTCACTTCATTATTTCTATATATATATATAATTAATCTGTTACTTAATTCAATTTCATATAACTCCTATATCTTCTCATATAGCTTCATAAATTTCTATCATACAACCCATGTTATAGTTTTATTTAAACATATGAATCTTTCCCATCTAGCGTATCTTATATGTTCATCTTATCATTTATGTTCAAATCTCCTAGTTAGTGTACTATTCTCACTTCATCCTATAGATCAATATTATCCAGCTTATTTCACTTATCATAATAATATAATTATATTTTACTATGATCACATAGTTTATATCTCATATTCATAACTTTTCTTATGTAATTACTTGTACTTTATCATCTAACACATAAAAGACAGATCATCCATATAATCAAACATACATACATGCATATTCCACTCATGCCTTTAATCATGAATTCATGTGTAACACTTTAGGAAATAGACTCATCGCAAGTCTTATTCCCATCGCACATCGTATACTATTGAATATGCACTCACCTGGCCTCACTAGTCAATTCCAATCTCTTATCTTTCCCTTGATCGATCTTACTTGCCAAACGTTTCGGAATTGCTTTATGCGTAAATCTACATAAATGTACATTTCGAGAAATCATTAGATACCTACACCTTGTAATGGATACTAGCAACTTAAACGAACTTATTAACCCATATTCCCAATTTTCCTTTAGGGGGAATCGGTTCCCCCCTATGGGGGTATCGGTTCCCCCATGACATACTGGAAATTCTTGTTCGTTTGAAGGGGTATCGGTTCCCCTTGAATGGGTACCGATTCCCCTTGCCCAGAAATCATATTTTGAGCTCGAAAATCCTTCATTTTCAGCTCAACACATCATACTTCATTCCCTTTAATATTCCTAACTTTCATACACATATTTAAACTCATTTCTACTCCATAATCACTTCTTTAAACTCAAAATTCTATCATTTACATGGCATTCAAGAATCACACTAAATTTCCAACATGTTCTAAAACTCATTCTATCACTTCATATCTCTTAATTTAACCCTTGACAAGTCAAATTCAACTTCACAATCTATTATCTCCTTCCATATCAAAAATTCACTTAAAACTCATTTTTCTTAATTTCTCATAACTTGTTAATCTTTGAGGTTTAAGCCACCTAAAGCTTTCCTTAATCTTTCTTAATATCCCAAGAATCAAAACAAGCTTTAAAATGAAAGAATTAACCAACTAAAGACCCACTTACCTTATACCAGGCTTCACGGTTGAGAGGAGGAAGAAGAAGACTGAAGAATGCTCTGGACTCTTCTTCCTACGTGCTTATTACCCTTTGTAAAGGGAAATAAAAATCTTCCCTGAAAAATTACCATAGTACCCTTAATATTTCCAAACTTAATCATTAAATCCAACATCAACTTTCTTCAATTAAATCCATGAACTTTTAACTTATTTCGAAATCGAGCACCTAGTTTACAAAATTTGTAATTTAGTCACTGACCCTGATTTGGGATGTTACAAATCTCCCCTCCTTTAAAGAAAATTCGTCCTCGAATTTCCACTGCACACATTGATAAAAACATGTCTGTTAATGTTCTCATGTTGTTTCCTTTACTTAATCTTTCTTTCTCTTAGTTCTTCAACAACCTTTTTCCTTTATACATCCTTATCATGTTATTTATCATATAACCAATAGCATCCGTTCTTATCACTCAAAATCCTTAATCAATCAAATTCTTTATCAATCTTTAATTACCTTATAACCATACCAAACTTGTATTTCGTCATCATTTGACCAAAACACAACTTTAAATCTTCTTCAATGTGATTAAACATATACTTTAAGGAGTCAAACAATATTTTCACATCACCTTGCACACTTGTCTTATTTCTATATTAAAATTGTCCTCTGTACTTCCATATTCATCGTATCTGATCCTTTAAATCAATCCCTTTCATTTCTTTATTCCTTATTCCTTATACATAAATCATATATTTCCTTTCATGTTCACATACTCTTGTCTTATTACTTATACTCATCTTTATGTACCAATCTTCATTGCTCCTCATTACTTTAATAACCCTTTCTTATACATAACTTCATTCTTTATCATTCTTATACTTGTATTTTTCTTCCTGAAGGTTCCATGCAAATACTTATCTCAGTTTCTACATCAGCTATCTGCTCAGAATATACAACCATATTCAAATTCACATCATAATCAATTAACTCAACTTTATCTTTTCCTTCAATCTTATTATTCTATCACTTTTACTCTGACAGCTAGTCAATAATATATGTTCAATCTAGGGTACAAACCCTAATCAACCAAACACATACATCATTTCAAATCGAAATTATCTTAAAAATTCACTTACTCAACTTATCAATTTCACCTCTATTCTCATATATCCCGAAATTCTTTATTCAAACTCAACATTCTGACTTCCTGTGTCCTATAATCTGATCATCGATATACATATTTTCAAACTCTTCTTATCAATCCTCACATTTATTTAAATATACCAATTCTTACTTCCTTTTCCTTTACTATACCACATTACTATGATCCAAATATGCAACTGTATCCAGATCCATTGCAGATCTGGTTATCATATCCTGACAATATCTTATAATCTTATAATTCCAGTACATTTTTATCACATACTCTAGTTAGCCAATGCTAACTCTTTCCATCTTAACTGCAAACCCTTGTCATAAACATACTCTTGTTTATGCGCAATATTATCACTTCGTTCTAAACTCATAAGCTCTGACATATACATCTTATACGCTTGTCACTGATGCACTTATCCTTGAGTTCTTCTATACGTAATCATCACGTCATTAGATCTTTTTAACATTCTTATGGTGACACCCGTTCACCATCTTCTATCTTATTCACATAATAGCAAAACTACTCTACATCGTTTTTCCGATTCCAAACGATGAAAATTTTCTATCATTATTCAGATATGATTTCAGCTTTCTGAAATCAACTTTTGATCTTACTAGGCATTTCCTGAGGTGTCCGCTCTTCATCCTGCCTGGCCAGGGCAAGTGAATAGCTATCACAATCAGGAATATCACCTTTCACTTACTTCGAAATTATCACGATCGGATTTCTACTGTATTAAACTATTCTTATTTATTAGCAAGACAACGTATTCCTTACACTATCAGATCAGCAATTTTTCAATCTATGTTGGCATGTACACCTTTTATGACATTTTGGACTTCGGTTTATACCGAGAATCGGCTAAACCATAGCTCTGATACCATTAAATGTAACACCCCCAACCCGTATCCGACCCGGATATGAGTCCGAAGTGTCACATTAACTTTTCAAACCTTGACTCTTAAGAAAAATCCCGGGAAATTTAAAACTTTATTTAAATCAAAATAAAGACTTTATCAGAGTGCTCGTACTTAATGACTTATTACATGCCAACACTTTATACATAACCAAATACATACTTTGTCAAATATTTCTGATCTGATCTTTTGGTAAGGAAAACTGACCTGTCTTGCTCCGCATCACTCCTTACTCTTCTCGAAACCTACGTGTGAAACAATCACACGCTAAGTCGAAGACTTAGTGAGGCATAACAACTTATAATGCACTTTAAAACATATATTGATACATGCATGTTCTATTCTATCATGTTATAGCAATTCCATGCATTTTTCATATCGTATAAAATCATATCAGATTAATTACAGTAAATACATACATACACATAATTCATCATTTCTATAGCATTTATCATACCACTAACTTATATTTGTTCATATCTCTGGATTAGCCCATGTACATATGAGAACTATCGTATGTAGTCTATAGAGGTTGTGCAATATGCTATCACCACAGCTCGTATAAATGCACCGAAGTGCCCCGTAGAATTGCACCGTAGTGCCATATAATGATGTCCATAAGGACCACATAGAATTCCTTAAGAATCATATACATATACTATGGATCAAGTATGTGTCTTTCAAGACTTCACACATGTTCCAAAGAATATACATATGTCCCAAAGAACCGCGTAGAATTGCACTGTAGTGCCATATAATGATGTCCATAAGGACCACATAGAATTCCTTAAGAATCATATACATATGCTAGGGATCAAGTATGTGTCTTTCAAGACTTCACACATGTTCCAAAGAATATACATATGTCCCAAAGAACCGCGTAGACCATCGACTCTTGGCATGCCAACTATACCCATAGCTCTCATGATACATAACATGGGCGTTATCATTTATTTCATTTCAAATATTCACATAAACTTGTAAGTCACTTTCACATATCACGTATCACATAGCTTCTTTTCATATGATCACATAGTCACGTAGTTCACTTACACGTAGATCATTTCCATATAATTCACATGTCACATATGTCATGTTTTCATATAATTTCTATCATTTCTCACCCAATCACCTTTATTCATGTAAACATACTTATCATATCTTGTTCACATAAGATCATATACTTCATATAATATATCGAAACACCTAGAACACTTTCACGTAGCTTATAGTCATAAGTCTTATCTCATAACATATACTTGTTTTCACATATATATTTCATATCATTTCTTATACCATCACATAATTCATTTAACATATATAACATATTATGTAACATTATACTAGAAATACCTATAAGTCATATCACTTAGAGCACATATATACTTATAGTCACATTGCTTATATCTTAATCTTATGCCTTCTCTTAGACCTATATATATTCACATGTTCAGGTAATCCACCATTTCATCACATAATTATGTATTCATATACTCATTTCATTCATTTCATATCTATCTATATATATATATCCTCAAGATTTATCCTAATATAAATCATATAGCACTCTTATAATTCATATTCATATTCATCTAGGGCAGACTTATAAACACATCTCACTTCTATTATTTCTATATATATATATAATCTAATTTGTTACTTAATTCAATTTCATATAACTCCTATAATCTTCTCATATAGCTTCATAATTTCTATCATACAACCCATGTGTTATTTTATTTAAACATATGAATCTTTCCCATCTAGCGTATCTTATATGTTCATCTTATCATTTATGTTCAAATCTCCTAGTTAGTGTACTATTCTCACTTCATCCTATAGATCAATATTATCCAACTTATTTCACTTATCATATAATAATATAATTATATTTTACTATGATCACATAGTTTATATCTCATATAATTCATAACCTTTCTTATGTAATTACTTATACTTTATCATCTAACACATAAAAGAACAGATCAATCCATATAATCAAACATACATACATGCATATTCCACTCATGCCTTTAATCATGAATTCATGTGTAACACTTTAGGAAATAGACTCATCGCAAGTCTTATTCCCATCGCACATCGTATACTATTGAATATGCACTAACCTGGCCTCACTAGTCAATTCCAATCTCTTATCTTTCCCTTGATCGATCTTACTTGCCAAACGTTCCGGAATTGCTTTATGCGTAGAATCTACATAAATGTACATTTCGAGAAAATCATTAGATACCTACACCTTGTAATTGGATACTAGCAACTTAAACGAACTTATTAAACCCATATTCCCAATTTTCCTTTAGGGGGAATCGGTTCCCCCCTATGGGGGTATCGGTTCCCCCATGACATACTGGAAATTCTTGTTCGTTTGAAGGGGTATCGGTTCCCCTTGAATGGGTACCGATTCCCCTTGCCCAGAAATCATATTTTGAGCTCGAAAATCCTTCATTTTCAGCTCAACACATCATACTTCATTCCCTTTAATATTCCTAACTTTCATACACATACTTAAACTCATTTCTACTCCATAATCACTTCTTTAAACTCAAAATTCTATCATTTACATGGCATTCAAGAATCACACTAAATTTCCAACATGTTCTAAAACTCATTCTATCACTTCATATCTCTTAATTTAACCCTTGACAAGTCAAAATTCAACTTCACAATCTATTATATCCTTCCATATCAAAAATTCACTTAAAAACTCATTTTTCTTAATTTCTCATAACTTGTTAATCTTTGAGGTTTAAGCCACCTAAAGCTTTCCTTAATCTTTCTTAATATCCCAAGAATCAAAACAAGCTTTAAAACGAAAGAATTAACCAACTAAAGACCCACTTACCTTATACCAGGCTTCACGGTTGAGAGGAGGAAGAAGAAGACTGAAGAATGCTCTGGACTCTTCTTCCTACGTGCTTATTACCCTTTATAAAGGGAAATAAAAATCTTCCCTGAAAAATTACCATAGTACCCTTAATATTTCCAAACTTAATCATTAAATCCAACATCAACTTTCTTCAATTAAATCCATAAACTTTTAACTTATTTCGAAATCGAGCACCTAGTTTACAAAAATTTGCAATTTAGTCACTGACCCTGATTTGGGATGTTACAACAAAAATATAAAGCTATGATCTAATAAAATAAAGAAAAAAATGAATACCGACAGTCGACGACCAACACTAAGATTGATATCACTGCCAATTATAAAAATGAAGAAGAAAAAAATAACGACGATACAAGAAAACAAAAGAAAATTAGGGTTAAAAACTCATATATTAAATAATTCTTTTTAAGTTTGAAGAATAAAATTCCAATAGATAAAAAACTATTCATTTTAATGTGCTAAGTAAGCATGTACCTAATATACACCAAAATTATAAAGAATATCTTATTTATATTTTATACTCTTTTGTAATGTGAACATAGCAAATTACTAATACATTACATTTGTCATATAATAATAAAATTAACACATACTTTTAATTTTTTTTAAATTATCTAATTTACATATGGATCAGGCCGAACTGGCCCACAAACTTTAAATCTTTGTTCAAATTTGGGTTGACCGAACGGGCCACCTGGCTCATAGATAGACCTACAACTATATCATTGATATTCTCCTTTATTCATCTTTCAAGGCAAAAAGAGGGGTTTTAAATATAAATTTCCCATTCTAATCTTAAATATATATGGCATAACGTCCAATTAGCATCCAACGTTTATTAAAATAGTCATTTTGAACTCTATTCTTTTCTTGGAATACTTTTGTCCCAACGTTTCATTTTAAAACAAAAAAGTCTATAATATTTGATTTAATAGTCACTTTGACCCTTATTTTTTTCTAGAGCATTTTGGCTCCTTATGTTTCATTTTGTGGTAAAAAAAACCCCTATTTTGGAGTGTTAATAGTTTGCTAACTAACGATTTTCATCCGCAGAGGGGCCTTTTTCTCCAAAAATAAAACGTTGGATGAAAAATAGTATAAAGGTCAAAATGACTATTTGAATAAACGTCGGGTGACTAATTTTGACATTATGCCAATATATAAATGAAAAATGAAAGCTCTCCAAAATGTTAAACGAATAGATTAGTAGGTTAAAGTCTGTTTATTTTTTTACTCTCTCAATTAGGATGATGGGGCCATGACTCCCTAAAATGGTTAAATCTTGTTTATCTCTTTTAAAGTTCATAAAATTATAATTTATTAAAGATAAAACCATAATTTTACCCTCTAAAATAAGAGGAAAAAAACTTTATTTTAGCATTTAAGAGAATTTCAAGTTAAAAATAAATACAATAATACAATTATATTTTAACCCCATAAATATATCAAGTTTAACCCTCCTCAAAATTTTCTAGCTTTTTCCCTTGATTTTATAGTCATTTGATTGAAAAAAAATATTTTTGGATAAAGCAATCGAGATTTTATGTACAAAATGAAGGGTACAATGGTCATATAGCCTTAACCAATATTTATTATGGTAAACTACATATGTAGTCACCCACCTATTCCAGTGGTTCTATTTTGATCACTCAATTATTTTGTTTTTTAAAATTATACTTAACATTATGTTTTGGTCACCTATCATTAAAAAATAAATAAAAATGCTGACATGTCATCATAAGTAATATCATTTCATAATTAAAAATAAAAATTGTCATATAAGCAATTATGTTTACTTTTTAACGACGAGTGACCAAAACGAAACAAAAATATAATATTAGGTATGATTTTGAAAAAAAATAATTAAATCACTAAAACAGAATCATAGAAATAAGCGAGTGACTAGATGTATACTTTACCCTGTTTATTACACTAAAAGGTCTATAAATGACACGCACATTGCTACTTAAATTAACCATATCTACCACCTTCAAAACAATAAAAAATCAATTTTCACAGCCTTTTTTCTGTGTACAAAAAGGCCTCTCTCACCACCAAGATTATTGGATTGGGTTTGGGTTAATTTGAAAGAAGATGAAGCAGCCTCGGAGTTCCCAGAAGATGGGGTTGAAGAAAGGACCTTGGACTCCAGAAGAAGACCAAAAACTCGTGTCTTACATTCGACAGCACGGCGATGGAAACTGGCGTGTCTTGCCTGCAAAAGCCGGTCATTATTCACTTTATTCAATCTTGACCTCATCTTTTGCTCTGTTTTTCACTTTGATTTTGTTATATGTATGTATAGGGCTTCGAAGATGTGGCAAAAGTTGCAGACTTCGGTGGATTAACTACCTAAGACCAGATATCAAAAGAGGAAAGTTCAGTTTGCAGGAAGAGCAAACCATCATTCAACTTCATGCCATTCTTGGCAACAGGTGATTTCGCTTTAAAATTCAACCTTTAAAACATCAACCAATTATTTAACATGCGTATGTAGGTGGTCGGTTATCGCGTCTTATTTGCCGAAAAGAACAGACAACGAGATCAAGAACTACTGGAATACACGGTTGAAGAAGAGATTGTCCAACATGGGGATCGATCCCTCCACTCACAAGCCCAAAACAGATGCTTCCAGCACTAGTAACCCCAAGGATACCTCTAATCTTACCCACATGACTCAATGGGAACGTACACGGTTAGAAGCTGAAGCTAGATTAGTACGAGAGTCCAGACAACGGCTCGCCTCCACTTCCTCCGCTCCTCCTCCACCACTGATGAATAATAAAAATGTTGGTGTTGCTCTTGCTCATGTAACTAAGCCACCGTGCCTCGACGTACTCAGAGCATGGCAACGCGTAGCCAGTGGATTGTTCACTTTCAACACAATCGACAACAACAACAACCTCCAATCTCCGACCTCGACGTTGAACATCGTCGAGAACACGTTGCCGGTTTCGTACTTCGGATTCAAAAATGACGGCTTTGTTGGGAACTCAAATGATGGGACTTGCGTGTATTCAACGATGGACTTGAATGAAGTGTTGGGCTGCTCGCCGGAAAATGCATTGTGGGCGGAAAACGCCATGGAATTCGAAGGGTATTCGGCGGATACGTTAATGGCCTGTAATGCTGTTGATCATAATCAGCAGAGTTTTGATGTGGGGACAATTTATGCTGCTGGTTTCGAAGAAAACAAGAATTACTGGAACACCATCCCTGATTTGGCGAATGTTTCACTATCTGGATCATTTGCTATCTGAAAGAAATTATTAAGAAATCCAAACGTATAATATTACACGTACGTTAATAAATATTATGTATAATTTTAATATTTATCTCCTCTACGTAATTCTGTATAAAAATAATCCACTAACGAAGTTTTACATATTAGTTTGCCAATAACCTAATTTCAGTGGTCAAGTGTAAGGGTGTGCAAAAAATTCGATGTGATCTAATGCTCTGATCTGAAAATTTAAATATTCCATATGTTTTTTTTTTGGGATAATTAAGATAAGAAAAATTCTGATAATTAGATTGGATACGGATTAGATAAATTTTAATTTTAGATTATCTGAAAATCCAAAAAAATTAGGTTTTTAAATTTAAGATAGCATTTAGCCCAGTAAATGAGTAACTCGTTAACCTATTAAAGATATAGCTCAATAAAAATTAAAATATTAAATTATTTATTGTGCGTGAATAATTAAATATATATATATAATATAGTTGGGGTATCAAATAAGTTACATTAAGTCACAAAATATAAAATATAAAATTTATAAATTGCCTACCAATAGTGACAATGATAGGATTTGAACTTGACTTTATAAGCCCAATTTTTTTTAATCTCAATCACTTGTACTAGCACTCGTTGGTTAAAATTAATTTTCTGTAGCCGGGAATTGACCTCGGGAATACAATAAAATATAAGCTACTCGTAGGTAGAATTAATTTAAAATTAATTATTTTTTTGTCAAATTAAGTTTATTCGGATCTAGATATCTAGATATCCGAGCCAAAATTCGGATATATAACTTTTCGGATTGGATACATATCACTATCTTTTGTATCCGAAATTTTCGGATATCTAAATTTGCACACCCTAGTTAAGAGAAGATTGTTATCCCTGGATAAGTGTTTAAACGTCCATTATTAAATAGTTGAAAGTCTTTCAAACAGAACTACTTTATAATCATCCTACACTAACAAAAAATATTTTTAATTTTTCTATAAGTTACATTATTTTATTTTAATTTCCAAAATATTCATAACTAAAATACTATATCAACCGCTTTTAATGATTACTTATATATTCAATCTAATTTTATAAGTCCAACGAAACGTTTATAACTCTAGTTATAGTAAACATTTCTCATATTTTTATTTTTTAAAACATGTATAATCATGTATGGACGTATGATTTTATGTTAGTGGACGAATCTATAAAATCTTAAGAAGAAACAAATTTATAAAATCTCAAGAGACAAAAATAAATTTTTAATAGAAAATATAAAAATATATAAAAAAAAACTTTACATTTTTTTAAAAATATTTGACCTCACTCGCACGTCGTTCCATCCCTGTGTATAATTTGTAATCAATACGATAATATGATTGGAAAATGATTAAAGAGTGAGTCATTTTCCATGGAAAATGAGTTGAGTTAATTGAGGGGACAAGAGATTGCAGTTTGGATAGCCCCTGCATGCATTCTCGTGTCAGCCCTATCACTGCCAAAATCAATACTATAAATAACCTAACTCTCCCTAGCCTACTATTATACGCTCCAGGAGAGCATACCATGTCAACAAATATCTT
Source organism: Hibiscus syriacus (assembly GCF_006381635.1). Classification (NCBI taxonomy): domain Eukaryota; kingdom Viridiplantae; phylum Streptophyta; class Magnoliopsida; order Malvales; family Malvaceae; genus Hibiscus; species Hibiscus syriacus. Next base: position 432,605 of record NW_024063511.1, on the reverse strand, counting down.
AAAAAAATTTCTTTTTAATTCATAGAATAAAAGCTATAACTGTATCAATTATAGATATCATAATTATTGAATAATAATATTTAAATAAATTATAGCCGATTTATAATTCTCGGGCAACTCTATAGCGTCGTTATTCCATTACCTACCATGAACTTTACATTTAAAGAATCAGGTTGAGAGTTGAGTCAATTCAACATCAATATGATCACTTATTTTCATCAACTCCCTTGTATAGAATACTTCAGCTACTTGGATTTGATATTCTAATCTAAATATTTGAATTTATTCTCATCGATAAGATAAGTTTAGAATTTATAATGTATAGATAATAAATACCGTTTTAATTTTAAATGACATTAGTCTCTCTCGCCCTCTTGACAAAAAGAAAAAGGAGAAAATTTGTCACTCACCCAAGGTGAAGTTTTATCATCTAGAAATTAAATTATAATTTTAAGATTATCTTAATTTTGTAACTTTAAATTTTAAAGGACTGAAATTAAAATTTTACCATTTAAGGGATTAGGTCCCCTATCACCCCTGTATATAGGAATACACCAAGGGGCCGCATCCCTTAGAAATTTCAAAAACCCATATAATTTATATATATATTTTGTATTTTCTATTAGTTATCTAATTTTGTATCTTTGTAATTTTATATTTTTAAATTTTTTATATGACTTCTCAAAATCACATCTCCTAACATAAATTCATACGAATGAGGATGCTTGTATGTATATGGTTACATGTGAAGTTGTCTTATGCGTACCACTGCATGGAGTTGTGAAATACAGTAACAAGCTAATTTGAGCACCAACACACAAAAGGTAAAACAAGTTAACAATAAAGATAGAACACCGGTAAAACAAAACTACTCACCTAAAGAGGTAATGTTTGAGACAATAGAAATTCGTGCTAAAACGACTAATCAACACGATGGCAATGAATTGAATGAGTTATGGTAAATGAATTTCACCATCGATAAAATTGAAAACCGACTTGATTTGTCTATTACTGATTAGTTATAGTCGATTTTTTCTAATAGTGATTAATTATTAAAATATGAAAAATATTACGACCGTTGAAATTTAATGAGATTAATCTTTTGTTACAATCATGTCATTGTGTCATTAAGTATATAATATACATATGTTAACTTTTTTGTTATAATTGAGTGATCTAATTATAACAATTGACAAATTAAATGACTTAATTTTACAATTAATAATTAGAGTGACCTTATTGTAATTAAAATGTTATTGTTCATTTTATTTTTTATAGTAGAGTGTAACCATCCAGCTCAGTTGGTAGAGCACAAGTCTCTTAACCTTGGGGTCGTGGGATCGAGTCCTACGGAGGGCATTTCATAATTTGGAGGTCTCCTACGGAAGCTGCTCTCAACCTGGCGTTGGGGACATCTTACTATCCTACATCCCCCTTACCCCATTACATATGGGAATAAGGTTAAGCTAATTAGTGTAACAATCGATTAACTAAGAGACACGTTTGTAAATTTTTGAAACTCACTGACCCATTTTATAATCATTTTAATAATTGAGTGACTTATGATATAATTTATCCCATATTTTATTCATCAAGAATTTTAAATTTCAAATAGTTAAAATTAAGTCACCCAATTAATTGATTGTAACAATCAAGTAACCTACTTAATTGATTGTAACAATTAAGTTGTGTCATTACGTTGATTGTCTTCAGTTATCGTATACAGTGGTAGATGAATATCAAAGTTCACTATAAGATTCACATTGATCCCCTTGTTCAATTCATTCCATTAGATTTATGAGAATCTCCTAAAAATCATAAAATCACCCCCAAAAGTTGCTGACTCCTCAAACCTTGATTTACATCTTCCATGGTCATATGGCTCTGATTCAAGATATGTTATTCCTCTCATCGACGAAAGTCTCTCCACCAGTCAAATTGTGGAATGTGATTCCCGATCTTCGAGAAACCCAAAACTTGAAATAGATTTTATTTTATTTTTGTTAAATTGAATGATTCATTTATGATTTTTTAAATTGAATTATCTATTTATAATCTTATTAATAATTAAGTGACATATTTGTAATATTACTAATAACTTGATAACTTGATGTATAATTTATCTAATAAGAAAATCATTAAAAATGTTTTCTACCGACTCCTTCTCAAGTTTTGTTTTTTTAATAGTGTATTTATAATTTTTTGAAATTAAATAATTCAATTATAATCTTACTAATAATTAAAAGACATGTGATATAATTAATACAAACTTTATTTTAGGTGTGTGTTGTAATGTGAGGAATGTGATAAGAAAAGTCTCAACGTGACCTCTCGACTGTCCATGCTGAGTACGTGGGCATCAAGGATGGGTCCTTAAGGGCAAGTTTTAGTTGGATCAATATTGTCAAAACCAGACCGCTGACTAGGGGTGGAATCAGGTGAATTTTTTTTTTTGGGGGGGGGAATATAAATAGTAAGAGAAAGAATGTCAAAATCTAATTTATCAACATATTAATTTAAGATTTAAAAGTTAGAGGGATTAATTCGAAATTAATAGAGATTTAAAAAAAAATATTAACTTGCAGTGATGGTCTTCGTGATGTGGGTTATGCGGAAGCACGGCTATTTGTTTCAGTCTTCGGCTTTCAGTTGAGTTGAACTATTCGTAGGTTATTATCGAAAGTGATGCATCTAAAGTGATCACCTAATTATTACACCATCATTTTGATTTGTCGGAAGTAATTGCAGTTGTAGTGGTGGTTGTGATAGTTATGATTCCTGCATAGGCAGAAGACAGCCCTTGCTTTTCGCCCCCATTATCCCAAAGTAAATTATAAAAAATATCCATACAACTGTATCATTGCCGTCGGTGTAAAATTATAAAAAATAAAATAATATTATTAATAGAAAATATAAAAAATATTTAAATTATATAAGAATTTAAAAATATCACGAGTGCATATGGGGTCGAAGAAAGGGTCATGGAATCCAGATTAAGACCAGAAGCTCTTTGCTACTGAAAATGCTGATGATGATGACTCTCAAATTTCATAGAATATTCTTTCAGTTCTTATTTATTTAACCTAATATTTACTATTTACTAATAGGAATCGAAACCCTGTTCACGCATGCATGCATGAATTGAATTTTTTGAACGAACGAGCTGCTTTGATGGAGCAGAAAGCTGGTTTAGTTTGCATGCATTAATGGAGGAATTGGTGAAGATGACAAGTTGATGTCGGAGAACGACGGATCATAAAAATAGCTAAGTACCAGGATCCAACGAAATGTACAGTAACGCGATACTACGACGTATCATTGGAGTTTTGACTGGTGCAACTGGAAACGTCGATATCGCAGAAGAATATTCCGATATATCCTGGATGAATTTGATTATACAATCGAGCACTTTTAGTGAATCTCATTTACCTCTCAAACTTTTACTTTTTATCAAATTCACCCAAATATGAAAGAGCAGTAAAAGCTGTTAAGTTTATGTCAGTTATTTTTTCATTCTACCATGCTTACATATATATAATTATTTAAGTATTATACTTGTCAAGTATTGTTTTATTTACTTATTTATAAATATTGGATGAATATAAGATAATATTTGTTCAAAAACTCTTAATTATTTGACAATATTAAATGTTCATATTCCTGTATATCTTGTGTTCGAACCCGAGACCTCAAGAGATAACAAGAAATCTCTTAATTACGGAGATCGCTTGATTCATACTTATCAAGTATTGTTTGATGTCAAGATAGACAAGAATTAACAAGTTTGTGTGCAGTTGTTAGACATATTCTGAGGAAAGAATTTATGTTTAAATTTTAAAAATATACTGTAAAGGATAATAATCTCAAATTTTGAATATACGTTATAAAATAAACATAAATAAATTGATATATGAATCTCGATTCTATAATTTATTTTAAAAAATAGAATAATATTTTTTTCAACACGTGAAAAAATTATCAAAATCATAGAAAGGTTGAGATTATGTCTTTATACCTTTCATTTCAAAAGTCGATACCTGTTTTTTCATTAATATTAGTAAATTTATAACACTTAAATTATGACAATAGATATAGTCCCAATATACACAACAGATGTTGACCTCTCATATTTATGGTGAGAGGGGGAAACAGGAGTTTGGATAGTGATTTTAGATCGAGTAATGGGGTAGGATTACTTAATGAAATTTATTTGGTCGGACCAATGCGGATCGTTGTGGTACCATCGTTGAGAAGGGATTGCGTACTTTGAATTTAACTATTTAAGTAATGATATAAAAAATTAGATGGGTGGTTGAATGATTTACATCATTCATTTTATTAGTTTAATTAATTTAAAAAATGTAAATCAAGAGATTAAACTATGTGTTTTTATCATCTTTTTCATTTTTTATGATTTCTAAAGAAAATTCTCGATCTATTCAAGTTATTGAATTATTAGTTTTTATTTCAATTGATATATTTAGTTTTAACAATCATTAATTCAAATTTTATATAGGCTTCATATAAAAAAAATGTTTAAATTATACCTCATTTTTTTTATTTAAGTGTCTAAACTTTTTTTCCGATAAATGTAGGTGTCTAATATTATAAATATTATCATTTTTAAGTGATGATTTTGTAACGAACCGTTACAAAAAATATCTTCAACCACTCATAATACAACATGTGACACATTTATAAAATTTTAAAATTTTTATTTTAAAAACATAAATTATAATTATCTTTTTTAAAATAACCTTAAAATTTCTCTAAGATCTCAAAAAAGACCTCAAATCCTTAATCCCAAAGAATCAATTCCACCGTCAATCGGCCCCATCATCGCCATTGCCGTTGTCCTCAGCCACCTGCTCACCTATTGTCGGACCTCCGTTACCGGACATTCCCTTGTCATTATCTCAAATCCCTAAATCTCAATATTTAAATCCCTAAATCCAAACTCTAAATCTCTAAATTTCAATACCCATATTCAATCTCGGATCTCGCCAGTGTTGCTGCAGGACCTTCGCTGCTGCCGTTGCATGGATTCACTACTGTTCTCAATTGGATTACAATTTGCAATCCCAAACTGCCACGTTATTGCAATTTGCATATTACAATTTGCACCACGAAACGTGTGGATTGGGGCCATTACGTGGGTGGGCCGACGATGATGGCGGTCCTCGAATCTCCGGTGCCTGGGGCTGTGTGGGGTTTGTATGAATTTTGAGATATTTTTTGGAAAATAGAAGAAAAGAGTTTTTGTTTTTAAATTATGAATTCTAATTTTAAAAAATTAAAGGAAGTTGAAAATCAAGTCACATGTTAAATACAGATTGGCTGACTGATTTTTAACGGAATTTTTTAACTGTTGTTATAGTTAGACACCTACATTGACCGAAAAAAAAGTTTAGACACTAAATAAGAAAATAAGTATAAATCGAGCAACATTTTCTATATTAAACCTTTTATATATTTAATATCATTTTAATTTATAGGGAGGAATTTTATATCCAAACTTCAAAATATAAAAATGTATGAGTTTTTACATAATTTTAAGTTAAATTAATTTAAGTTGAATTAGTATACACTTTGATATTTGTAATGATAACTTTTAATATAATGTGATTGTTACAATTATTTTTGGTATAATTATTAGTATTCAAATTATTTATTGATTCATTTGGATTGAGTACTCTATTGGTTTGTTATGAATGCAACTCTTTAAACCTAATTTACTTAATTTACAATGTTATAATTCGAACTCTATATGTTTTTAAAGAATTATCGCTTCATTTCACTATACTAATTGATAATTGTTTGTGATTAGGTTTTAACATGCCGATCTTTATATTATTTTAAATTTTGTAATTTATTATGGGTAACTTTAGGAGGTTGAGTTCATGCACTATTTTTATTTGAAAATATTGATCTTTGATCATTATTGTTCAATTTTATTATTAACGGTTAACTTAACAGCTATAAAAAATTAAAATGTTACTAATGAAGAGATCAAAGAAGGCATATTTAGCCAAGGAAATGATAAATCTCTTGGTCCAGATGGTTTTACTCATCTTTTCTTCAAAAGAACTTGGTCTGTGGTTGGAAATGATGTAACCAAAGCAATCATATTTTTCTTTGAAGAAGCTTTCATTATGTCTGCTTTTAACTCCACGATTATAGCCTTGATTCCTAAGATACATAATCCAAGTACTATCAAGGATTATAGACCTATCTCATGTTGCTCAGTGGTGTACAAAACCATCTCCAAAATCCTTGTTAAAAGGCTGACCACTTTACTTCCTGCTGTTATTACTCCTAACCAGTCTGCTTTTGTTTGTGGAAGATCTATAATTGACAACACTCTTCTTGCGCAGGAACTTGTTAAAGGTTATGGTAGAAAACAAATATCTCCTAGGTGTGCTCTCAAAATTGATCTACAAAAGGCTTTTGATTCTCTTTATTGGGATTTCATCTCTGCTACCCTCAAAGTCATTGGTCTTCCTAGTATCTTCTTAAAATGGAAAGAGGTTTGTTTCAAAGAATCCATATACCCTATCTCATTCAATGATAGCTTAGTTGGTTATTTTAAAGGTCAAAAAAGGATTAGACAAGGAGACTGTGACACCCCCAACCCGTATCCGACCCAGATCCGAGTCCGAGATGTCACATTGGCTTTTCAAACTTTGACTCTTAAAGAAAATCATGAAAATTTTAAACTTTCATTAAAATAAAAGATGTTAATTCACACAAGTTGGACCAAAATAAACAAAATCAATCAGAGCATTAGTAATTCACAATTTTGTTACATGCCAACACATTATATACAACCAAATATCTACACTTAACTACAATTCTGATCTGATATGTGGAAATGAGAGTCTGACCTGTCTTGCTTCTCTTCACTTCTCTTCTCGCTTTCCAGAACCTACGTGTAAAACACTCACACGCTATGTCGATGACTTAGTGAGGCATTAAACATGCTAATCTGAACTCTCTATAATAAATAGTGCATGTATATTTCACAATTCATATAAAACTATAATACAAACATCATATATCAATTCATATAACCCCAATTATAAACATGTACACATATCATCATTATTCTAGTCACACTATTGTCATTATCACTATCATTATTCCATTTAGAACATATAACTAGAGTTTAATCTTTGAAGCACTTCATACTATACTTTTCACAAACCAAAACATATAACATCAAATAACATTTCTTTATATTATTTATTTGTTTAGCCCATGTACGCTTTTGAGAACTACATGTATGTGAGTACATAGAGGTTGTGCACTATGCTGTCACCACAGCTCGTATAATTCCCACTAGGGGCACTGAATATTTATCCCGAATGACCATTGTTAATCCCTCGACTTTTGGCATGACAACTATACCCCTAGCTCTTACAATCTATATCATGGGCATTATCATTATATTATCATACATTCACATATTCACTTAGTTCACTTACACATAGTTCACTTCCATATGATTCACATGTCACATATTCACTTATTCATATCACATAGGCTCATAGCGTTTTATCATATTATTTACATTCTCTGACTTATTTCTGGTAATCATGTAATCACTGCACTTATTTTCATATAACCTATTGTCACCTACCTCATACATTACATATAGACATCTATATCACTTTCACATAGTTTATATTAACTTCCAAGTCCCTTTAATAACATATGTTCTATAATCTACTTTATGCTTCATTCTTTTGTATTCAATTGGATTACATAATTTATGTTATATTATAAACATATCCCACTTAATAGTATTTTATTTATATACTAATTTAATTTATTTACTTAATTCCATTTCCTATATTTCTTATAACATTTTAACATATCTCCATAGTTCTTTAGCATATAACTTATCTTACAGGTGTGTACCATCACTTCGTATATAAATTTCCTAATTGATTTACTATTCCTATTTCATTCTATAGTTCAATCCTATTTAGTTTCTCCCATTCACATTAACTCATCTAATTCTATTATACAATTCTTTATAATTGATCATACCACTATGTACTTATCCAACTTATGTTTCTATATAACTGTTACACATGTTTACCTAATTCCTATTGCTTTTCATGAATTCACTTTCATCATATTCTTCTATTATTATGTATTTTATATTATGACCATATCTTCAAATAATCTTATACTTCATTATCATATGACTTATATTTTGTTCGATTATGACTCTTCATAGACTTATATTCTCATTTCCATAAATTCCATAAATCTTATCACATGACTTATCTTTTAGACTCATATAATTTCATATCTATTCTTATATTATCATATAACTTATGTAAACATATATATATATATATATATATATATATATATATATATTACTTATACCGGTTCTTATATCTTATCACTCTAACATATATTCATACAAATCATGCCACACATACAGTAACATATTACTCATTCACTCATAACAAACACATACTCATGGTCATGAATTCATGCATAATGCTATAGAAAATAGACTTGTCATAAGTCTTATTACCATTAAACATCATATATTATCTAATATGCACTTACCTTGGCCTCACTAAGTTTCAAATCCACTTTATAATTTCCTTTCTTACAATCGAATCTTAACTTGATGATCGTTCCAAAACTTGTTCGTACTCGATATCTACATAATTATATATGGATCCATATAAGTATTCTAATTGATATACTCAAATCTTTCATTCCTTAGACTAAAAGAAAGGTCTATTTTATTTCCCCTTGAAGTGCATCGGTACACACTATAGTGTATCGATGCATTCCTTATCGGGTGTACAATGTACTACCTATGCATCGGTACACAAATTACATTCAATGTTTTCATTTTAAGGGGTGCATCGATGCACTTCCGGTGCATTAATACACACTGAATAATTTCTTGAAATTTACCCTTGATGCATCAGTACATGTTAAATGTGTACCGATGAACACTAGCCTATAATTCCAATTTATGCACAAAAACCACTTCCTTTTAGCTCAATTGTTTCATATTTCATCTCTTTTCTTATTATTAACTTACATACTCATTATTAAACTCATTTATTCTCATTTATCACATCTTTATCCTCAAAATCCTATCTTCCAAATGGAATTCAAGAATCTTACCAAATTTTTCATGTTATCCAAACTTAATTCTAACACCTATAACTTCTTATTCTTATAGATGACAAGTCAAATTCAACCTCCAAATTCATTTAAATCTTCTTATTCAAAATTTCACTTAAAAACTCTATTTACTTAATCTCTCCTAACATCTTCGTCTTTGAGTTTTTACTTATGTTTAAACTTCCTTAAGCTTTCTTACTATCCAAATAATCGAAACCAACTTAGAATTCAAATAATAATCAACTAATAAAAACTCTCACCTTTGCCTTGAGCTCCCACGTATGAAGAAGAAGGAGAAGAGGAGGTTTATGGAAGCTTGGATATTTCTTCCTCTCATCTACGTGGTTACTCCTTTAAAAATGAAAGAATAAAAATCTTTCCTTGCCAAATAACCTTTTTACCCTTCATCTCTTTTCATATTTACCAATCAATCCTCTAGAATAAAATTCTCTATAAATTCCTTAAACTTTTAACTTATTTCAAAATCGAGCACAAAACTTTTCAAAATTTGCAATTTAGTCATTGATCTTGATTTGGGATGTTACAAATCTCCCCTCATTTTAAGAAAATTCATCCTCAAATTTTCACTATACATTGATAAGAATATATCTTCTAATGTTCTCATGTTATTTTCTCTACTTTATACCTTCGAAATTACAATTAATGATTTGCCTTCAATTTCTAAAGAACTCAATCCATTTTTATCTTCTCTCTTACTCGATTGTACACTTACTTTTAACCTTTAAAAATCCATATCATATCACTTATCATACAAACAGTAACATTCATTCTTATCATTCAAAGTCATAAATCAATTGATTTCCTTCGTCACTTTTTAATTGACTTACAATAATAACTCAATCTTTAATCCTTTATCATTTCAAATAGCATGCTTGTTCTTGATAACTTGATCAAAATAATATGATAATTCAACTATATTTTGAATTTCCTTACTACTTATAAATCATTTCTTATTCCTCTGACTATGCCCACTTGACCAAGAAACACAACCTTGAACCCTCATCAAATCTGATAAAAACATACTCTTTACCAAAATCAAACAATCTATTTATACAACCTTACATACTTTTCTTATTTCTGTATCGAACTTAGAATCTACTCCTCCATATAATCAAATCTCCTTATAACATAACTAAACCATATCTTTTCCTTCATACTCATATACTCTTTTCATATTACTCATATTTATCCCTTATCATCAATCTTTATAACATTTTCATGACTCTGATAGTCAACACTACTTACACAAATCTTATCCTTTGAAAAATCCTAGTTCGAACCACAATACACATATCATTTGTCATCATTTTCAAACTTTCTATCAATTCTTAAATATCTTCAAACTTACAAATCCTTATCTCATTCACTACACTACCTTTACATGATCAAGATACATAACCAATCATATTCAAATTCACACCATACTTACGATCACATAATTTTGTTAGTTAGTATCAGTACTTCCAATCTCGAGTATAACTTTCATTGAGTCATTTATATACATTCTTCCATTCGGATTTAACTCAGCAATAATTTACTTAACTTTATCTTTCCTTTTAATCTTATAACCCTATCACCTTTACTCTTACAACTAGTTAATAATAATTGTTCAATCTAGGGCATATGCCCTAATCAATTAATCATATACACTCTTTCCAATCAGAATTATCTCAACAATAATTTACTTAACTTATCAAATTCATATTCATTCTCATACACCATATAATTTTCGTTGTTCAAACTTGACATTTTGACTTTCTTTGTCTTATAAACTGATCACTGATGTATTTATTCTTAAACTCTTCTTATCAATCCTTAGTTTTACTCAAATATACAAATCCTCACTTCCTTCACTATATCACATTACTAGGATCCAAATATACAATTGTATCCATATCCACTTTATATTTGGTTATCTTAACTTGTCAATATCTTAAAATATATCAACTCCAATACACTTTTCATCACATAATCTTGTTAGCCAACGCCAACTCTTTCCATCTAAAATGCAGCCTCTTATCATATCCACACTTTTGCTTATACACAGTACTATTCATTTGTTTCAACTTCATAAACTGGCTTTCTATATCTTATACGCTTGTCATTGATGCACTTATTCTTGAACTCTTCTACAAATTCTAACCACATCTTTAGATCTTTTAACTTTCTTATGGTGACACTTGTTCACCATATTCTATCTTATCCATGAAATAATAAGAATACTTCACATCACTTTTTCGATTCAAAACTGTGAAAACCTTCTATCACTATTCTAATATGATTTTAACTTTCTGAAATCAATCTTTGATCTTACAAAGCACTTTCTGAGGTGTCCGCTCTTCCTCCTGCCTAGCCAGGGCAAGTGAATTGCTATCACCATCAGGTTTACCTTTCACTTTTCTTCAAAATTCATATAATTGGATTTCTACTTTATTAAACTAATTTTATTCTATTTGTAAGACAACATACTCCTTACACTATCATATCAGAATTTTTTCACTCTGGGTTGGCATGTACTCATTTAACTTAGGTTTAAGCCTAGAATTGGCTAAACCTTAGCTCTGATACCATTAAATATAACACCCCCAACCCGTATTCGACCTGGATCCAAGTCTGAGATGTCACATTGACTTTTTAAACTTTGACTCTTAAAAAAATCATGAAAATTTTAAACTTTCATTAAAATAAAAGATGTTAATTCACACAAGTTGGACCAAAATAAACAAAATCAATCAGAGCATTAGTAATTCACAATTTTTTACATGCCAACACACTATATACAACCAAATATCTACACTTAACTACAATTCTGATCTAATCTGTGGAAAGGAGAGTCTGACCTGTCTTGCTTCTCTTCACTTCTCTTCTCGCTTTCCATAACCTACGTGTGAAACACTCACACGCTAAGTCGATGACTTAGTGAGGCATAAAACATGCTAATATGAACTCTCTATAATAAATAGTGCATGTATATTTCACAATTCATATAAAACTATAATACAAGCATCATATATCAATTCATATAACCCCAATTATAAACATGTACACATATCATCATTATTATAGTCACACTATTGTCATTATCACTATCATTATTCCATTTAGAACATATAACTAGAGTTTAATCTTTGAAGCACTTCATACTATACTTTTCACAAACCAAAACATATAACATCAAATAACATTTCTTTATATTATTTCTTTGTTTAGCCCATTTACGCTTTTGAGAACTACATGTATGTGAGTACATAGATGTTGTGCACTATGCTGTCAGCACAGCTCTTATAATTCCCACTAGGGGAACTGAATATTTATCCCGAAGGACAACTATGTCCCGAAAGACCACTGTTAATCCCTCGACTCTTGGCATACCAACTATACCCCTAGCTCTCATAATACATATCATGGGCATTATCATTATATTATCATACATTCACATATTCACTTAGTTCACTTACACATAGTTCACTTCCATGTGATTCACATGTCACATATTCACTTACTCATATCACATAGGCTTATAGCGTTTTATCATATTATTTATATTCTCTGACTTATTTATGGTAATCATGTAATCACTGCACTTATTTTCATATAACTTATTGTCACCTAACTCATACATTACATATAGACATATATATCACTTTCACATAGTTTATATCAACTTCCAAGTCCCTTTAATAGCATATGTTCTATCATCTACTTTATGTTTCATTCTTTTATATTCACTTTGATTACATAATTTATGTTATATTATAAACATATCCCACTTAATAGTATTTTATTTATATACTAATTTAGTTTATTTACTTAATTCCATTTCCTATATTTCTTATAACCTTTTTGCATATCTCCATAGTTCTTTAGCATATAACTTATCTTATAGGTGTGTACCATCACTTCGTATACAAATTTCCTAATTGATTTACTATTCATATTTCATTCTATAGTTCAATCATATTTTGTTTCCTCATTCTCATTAACTCATCTAATTCTATTATACAATTCTTCATAATTGATCATACCACTATGTACTTATCCAACTTATGTTTCTATATAACTGTTACACATGTTTACCTAATTCCTATTGCTTTTCATGAATTCACTTTCATCATATTCTCCTATTATTACATATTTTATATTATGACCATATCTTCAAATAATCTTATACTTCATTATCATATGACTTATATTTTGTTCGATTATGACTCTTCATAAACTTATATTCTCATTTCCATAAATTCCATAAATATTATCACATGAATTATCTTTTAGACCATGGTTATCAAAACCGGACCGGACTGGACCGACCGATTCAACCGGTAACCGGTGGCATGTCCGGTCTGGTTACCTCACAAAACCGGTCTGATAATGAACCAGCTGAAAACCGGTAAAACCGGGGTGAACCGACTGAAAATCGGCAAAACCAATTTGAACCGATGGTTCACTTTTTTTCTTTTAAAAAAAATTAAACCAAACGACGTCGTTTGTTCAACGAGCCAAGTCAAATTTGAGTATTGTTGAGCTCGACTCGAACTCGAAAACTTTAAAAGTAAGCTCAACTCAACTCAAAAACTCACGAGCTAAAAATTATCAAGTTCAACTCGAACTCGAAATATAATATTAAAACTTGAACTCGAAAAGGCTCGAACTCAAAAAAAATTTAGAAGTTCGATTGAAGCCTAAAATTTGAGCTCAATTGAAGCGAAAGAATAGTTCGATCTGTGCTCACCAAAAGGCTCCATGATTTTAAATGTCAAATTACCTCTATTATTTATAAAAGTAAGTTGGGATGCTCTTTTATGTTTCTTAACTATGTGGGATTGTTTTGTTCTCATATTTTTACTCTTTAAACTTTTGGGATGCTCTTCTATGTTTATTAGCCATGTGGGATTATTTTTTTTAAAAAAAATTAAACCAAATGACATAATTTGTTTTGATTTTTTAAGCCCTAATTTTATTTTTTATTATAGTTATATAATTATATTTATTATTTAATATGTTTTACCTTAAATATTATGTTGTAGTTGATTTGAATCATTTTGTTTCACTTGATTTTATGGTTTTTAATTTATATATATTATGACTTGTATCGATTAAAAAGTGTTACATATATATTAATATTGCTTTGAATATTATGTAAAATTAAAAAAAAATATTATTTTATATAAAATCCGGTTCAACAGCGGTTGAACCCGGTTGAACCAGTGAACCAGTACCTTCACCGGTTTAATGTCCGGTCCGGTTTTAAAAACATTGTTTTAGACTCGTATAATTTCATATCTATTCTTACATTATCATATAACTTATGTAAACACATATATATATATATATTACTTGTATCAATTCCTATATCTTATCACTCTAACATATATTCATACAAATCATGTCACACATACAATAACATATTACTCATACACTCATAACAAACACATACTCATGGTCATGAATTCATGCATAATGCTATAGAAAATAGACTTGTCGTAAGTCTTATTTCCATTAAACATCATATATTATCTAATATGCACTCACCTTGGCCTCACTAAGTTTCAAATCAACTTTATAATTTCCTTTCTTACAATCAAATCTTAACTTGATGATCATTCTGGAACTTGTTCGTACTCGATATCTATATAATTATACATGGATCCATATCAGTATTCTAATTGATATACTCAAATCTTTCATTCCTTAGACTAAAAGAAAGGTCTATTTCATTTCACCTTGAAGTGCATCGGTACACATCTTTATCCTCAAAATCCTATATTCCAAATGGAATTCAAGAATCATACCAAATTTTTCATGTTATCCAAACTTAATTCTAACACCTATAATTTCTTATTCTTATAGATGGCAAGTCAAATTCAACCTCCAAATTCATTTAAACCTTCTTATTCAAAATTTCACTTAAAAACTCTATTTACTTAATCTCTCCTAACATCTTCGTCTTTGAGTTTTTACTTATTTTTAGACTTCCTTAAGCTTTCTTACTATCCAAAAAATCGAAACCAACTTAGAATTCAAATAATAATCAACTAATAAAAACTCTCACCTTTGCCTTGAGCTCCCACGTATTAAGAAGAAGAAGAAGAGGAGGTTTCTGAAAGCTTGGATATTTCTTCCTCTCATCCACGTGGTTACTCTCTTAAAAAGGAAAGAATAAAAAACTTTCCTTGCCAAATGACCTTTTTACCCTTAATCTCTTTTCATATTTACCAATCAATCCTCTAGAATAAAATTCTCTATAAATTCCTTGAACTTTTAACTTATTTAGAAATCGAGCATAAAACTTTTCAAAATTTGTAATTTAGTCATTGATCCTGATTTGGGATGTTACAAAGACCCTTTATCCCCTATCCTCTTTGTGCTTGCTATGAACATACACTCCAAAATCCTAAATCTTGCTGCTTCTAAAGGGATATTTGGGCATCACCCTAAATATAAAAAAATTGGTTTAACTCATCTCTCTTTTGCTGACGACCTTCTTATTTTTTGTAAAGGAAATCCTGAATGTATAGCTAGAATCATCTCTGTCTTAAACCATTTCTATGCCTTGCCTGGACTCAAGCTCAATGTAAGCAAAACTGAACTTTTTGATGCTGGTATTCCCTCTAGAAACCTTAAAATTATTCATTTCATTTATGGCTTTACGCATGGTCAGCTCCTAGTTAGGTATTTAGGAATTCCAATAGTCACTAAAAAACTGTCTGAACTTGACTGTCAGCCTCTTCTGGATAAAATCAAGTTAAGGTTGTATCATTGGTCTAGTAAGCTGCTCAGTTATGCCGGGAGACTTGAATTAATCAAAACAGTTCTTTTCAGTGTGGCCAATTTCTGGTGTAGGCAATTCATGCTTCCTCAATCTATTATTAACCGTATAGATAAGCTCTGTTCTCGGTTCCTGTGGAAAGGCACTGATCAAGCAGCTTCTGGGATGCGAGTCAGCTGGACAAGTATTTGTTGTCTTAAATCAGAAGGTGGCCTAGGTCTGAAGAACTTAAAATCCTGAAATATTGCTTGCATGATTCAGTTAATTCGAAATATTCTGGCAAGAGAAGGATCCCTTTGGGTGGCTTGGTTGCACTGCTATGTTCTCAAGAATAATGACTTCCGTGACATGGATGAAAGCAATGCACACAGCTGGTGTACTAATAAACTTCTGAAGCTGAGACTTACTGCTCTCCCCATTCTGAATGCTCGAACAATTTACACTAAAGATATTTGGGAAGATGTCAGAGATAGAAAGAGTAAGGTGACTTGGCATAAAATCATATGGTTCCCTATGCATATTCCTAAGTTTAGTATGATAGCTTGGATGACAATCCTAGACAGACTCCTAACTCGGGATAGACTGTCCAGGATGGGAATTCTTAATGATGTTCAATTTGTTCTATGCAATGAGGCTTTTGAGTCTATGAACCATCTTTTTGCAGATTGTAGCTTTGTTAAAACTCTGTGGAACTCTATCTTAAACTTGACTCACTTGCATAAACCCCAAATATCTTGGGAAACAATGATTGAATGGGCTTGTGTTGAATGGAGGGGTAAATCTTTAATCCCCACCCTACTGAAAATAGTATGGACTTCCTTCATCTATGCGATTTGGGAGGAGAGAAATAGAAGAATTTTCCAGCAAAGAACCAGGGAGGCTGCACAACTTCTGTCATCTATCAAAGAGATTGTTCGAATCAAGCTTAGTGGAAAAAATGTCAACAGAAATGATTCTGTTAACTATAACATTTGTTGTAAATGGGGTATAGACTAATCATTATTTTGTTGTAATTATTGTTTATACTCCCTTTTCGGACGATTTTTGTAGCTACTTTTCCTCTGGATAATAAAATCTAATTATCCAAAAAAAATTAAAATAACTTTTTTAAAGTTAAAACATATTTATTGTTAAAGTTCAATTTAACTGTAATTGAAATTAACTTTTTAATTGAAATTGGTACCTAAATTTTCAATTAATTATTATATATTTTTTATAACAAGAGTAAGGAAAGTAGAACAAAGACTAATCTAGCATGGTATTCTTTCGTGTGTACCACATCCGAGGGTTGAGTCAACTCATATAACCCGTTTGCAAGTGTCCATGCATATTTAGCTAGAGTATCTGTTGCCTTGTTCCCTTCTATTGATGGAGCCATCCCGGATTAATTTCACGGCCTCACTGCTGTACGTTTCACTTATGACTTGCCTTTCTTCTAGTTTCCAAGCAACCCGGAGTCCCTCGTATAGCGCTGCTTATAGAGCAGTAAATATGCTTATTTTCCGTGCATAACCTATCATCCAGAGCCTTTGTTATTCTGGGCCACCCCTCCGCAGGTAGGCTCACCCTAGGGAGTCTATGCTTATCTAGCCTTGTCGTAGTTTTTTTTTAATTAAAAATAAAAACTGCTAATCCTATTAAAAAGTTAAAATATTTAAAATTACGAAAGGGTTTACAACTATGAGGAAAAAATTCAATGTTAGATTAGATCTTGAAGTTGAATTCAAATGCAAAATTCATGTTTACCAATTTTAAAATATATGAGTTTTAGCTCATTAAATTTTGTATTAACCTCCCAATCCCAAACCATTATAAAAGTATTTTCATTCGTCGCCTCATTTCCCCAAATTCCCAATTAAAAAACCAAAAAACTTAATTATTGTATAAATACATAAAAATTAAAAAGGTGTATTAGTAAACTAATATTTACTTCAAAATAATATCCTTATTTAATGCATTTCTTTAAACGAAAAACGAATAAATTATATATCTATAAAAGCCTCGAATGCAGCCCAAACGCAGGATCTTCTTCAGCCCAACTCAAACACTGTTTGCCTAATTGAAAAACGGCGTCGTTTGAAAGAAAATGTCCTCGCGGTCTCTTTTAAAAACGATATACCTAGACGGAGCTGGCGCACCAGTCACCGCCGCTGTCCTTCCAAAAATGGCGTCGATACTAGCGATGCTAAAGCGCTCCGCCGCCGCCGAATATGGTTCAGTTATGGGGTTGAGGAGATGGGTTCATGCTTCAGCACTCGCTCCACCTCTGGATGCTTCCATCACTCGTCCCCCACCATCACAGCCGTTGGTTTTACCCGAGTCCAATCAAATATCTGACAGCAATAGTAACATCTTCGGGTTTGGGTTCTCAAGTTTCCCCTTCGGAGGATCCATGGAGCTCATGGCTGTCCCAAAGAGAAAAGTAAAAATTGTTTTCTAAATACTAGCTTTATTTATTAATACAGTTAGATATGTTCTTAGAATACAAAGATGTTCAAATAGATTTTTAAATTTTTTTTCTTCTATATTTTGTAGGTGAGTCGCCATAAGAGAGGCATAAGAAATGGACCCAAGGCTTTGAAACCCGTTCCGGTTATTGTTAGATGCAAGTGAGTATTTTTAATTCATCTATTATTGTTTTATGTTTGTTATTGGAAATTTCTTGATAGTTTAGTACATTAGTTGTTCAAATGGTTGAATAGCAATGGATGTTCATCATATTTATTGAAATGTTAAGTTTTAGCTTGGATTTGCTGTCCTTAGTAAGAATAGCAAAGCACTGATCAGAGCCTTGGATATGGTTTAAGGTTTTTACGGCATATCAAGATTCGAGACTGTAAGATAAATGGTTGAATAGCAATGGATGTTCATCATATTTATATGAATGTTAAGTCTTAGCTTGAATTTTCTGTCCTTAGTAAGAATAGCACAGCACTGATTAGAGCCTTGGATCCGGTTTACGGTATATATGCATATCAAGGTTCAAGACTGTACGATAAGTAAATGATAATGTAAGCTTTTGGCCCTGTAAATCTCTTGAAGACTGAACAAAGAGATGGAATAGAATATTCAACATGTACCTTAGATAACCTTCCTTCAAAACAAATACATTGTCAATATGTAAAATCAGCATACATGTAATCACCATCCACTGCTTTATTGCAGGAGCTGTGGTCGTGTTAAGTTGCCACACTTCTTTTGTTGTAGTGGAGATCGGGGACAGAACAGCGAACAAGGTCATTCATCTGGTTAAGTATGTTGTGTCTTCTGTTGGTGAACTACAGAGATAAATAAGATGATTTCTGCGTTTAATGATTAAAACTTTGTATGGATGTCACTTATCCATTTTTCCTTGTAGAAATCTAGATTTTCCTAAGCTTTATGATCATCTGAGGCTGTCAGCGGATTCGATCACGAAATAGGTTATAAAGTTTCATTTGATGCGATTATAACAAGATTGTGTTGCACTCTATTTCTCTTCACCTTACAAGATCGTGTACAAGAATTGCAAATTTTGTGTTTATCGGTTGAAATTTCCAGATATTTCTTTCAAGGAAAAGATGACTGTGTTTCATGTATTTATTGGCTGCAATTTAGTTAAAGTTGTTTTCATGGTCATAGGATTGGCCATTGCATTTGCATTTACCCGAAAAACAGTAGTTACAAGTTCAATATATTGATTTCTGGCATGTTTGCTGCCGCATGGCTAAAATTTACGTGATTGATCTCTAATATCTCCTTTTCTAAGTATTTCTTCTGGATTCTCATCCTAGTTGGTTTAGAGTTAGGATTCGAGTATGGAGATGGCCACCAGGTAGTCGTTGTCCCTCTGATTATTTGACCTCCTGATACTGTTTCAGATAGAACCCACTCTCTCCATTCAATCGGCAACAGTTCAGTCACTCAACCCAGCCTTCACTTTCAATAAGCAAGCCTGTCATTGCCGTCGCCACCTCCCATGCTCGGCATGAAATGCATGTCTCACAACGAATGTAGAGGTTGTGTGGGTTCTGTGATCGTCAGCATCTCTCGACAACATAAATTCCAGCGATAGGGCCACTCGGTCATCTTCATCACCGCTGCTCCTTGTATACTCAATAAGAAATATATAGAGTAGTTTACCAATGAGAAATTCGAAATATAAATCAAACACGATAGTTTTACGTTTCTATCAAATAAATCAAATAACATTCTCACTAATATATCACGTAATATTGTGTTCTAAAAAGACTACTTTTAAAGATAATTTTAAATTCAGTGAATCAACATTTCCCTATCTATTTTATTAAAAATATTTTTTTTCAATAACGTATGACCTCCCAAGACTAGGCTGAAGAACCCAACCCTACAAGGCAACCTCCGGAGGACTCAAAGAACCTATTATTCTGTCCCCCGCTTTTTTCCAGTATTCCCAGTCAACGCGGTTCGAACCTAGGACATGAGACCAACTAATAATCCCAATAGTCATTGCTTTACCAACTGGACCACGCCTATTGTTAAAAGTATTTATAAGTAGATAAAATACTCATTTTAAATATGATATTATAAAATAAAAATAAGTGATGTTAAAATTCGCGAACATAATTATATTTATAATAAATAAAGTTAAATTATAAAAAAATATAAAAAAATATAACAACTCATTAGTAATATTTAATATATAAAAATATAGATTTTAAAAATTATAAATTCAATCTAAAAGTAATTTTTTACAATACAAATTGAGTGTTTAGATTAGGTTGATAAACAAATTTTCACCCTAATTTTAAAGTGAAAACTAATGTGTTTGACATTGCTTTTTCCGGCGAGAAAATATTTTGAACAGGCAAAGCATCGGCAAACGCACTCTTTATCAAAACTAGTTTCTCTTGTATATATATATATATATTATTGAATTCTAAACTACCTATTCATCTTCTTCTTCTTCTTCTTCATCATCTTCCTCATAGTTGAAAGGCAACGGCACCGACTTGAATGCCCGATACTTTCCGACGTTATTCAAATGCTCGTTTTCTAACCTGGAAATAACGTTTACAAACATGTCAGATTCAGATTCGATATTAGAGATTTGAGTTTATCAGTTAACAGGAAAATAACACAGTTTACCTGAAGAAATTCCACACCCCTCGCCGGATTATCTCCAGGCTTGCGACAATGGTGATCATATTTTGTGTATGCAAACCAGATAACTTGAAACTGAACACTGTTTGCAGCCATGCAAATCTCAGCACAACATTCAGGACCTGCATTCCAATCAATGAACCTTGTTAAAACAGATGAACGACGGTGATGAGCAAGTTTTGGAGTTCTAATCCTTGGTGTTTAGACTTACCATGGCACCAAAGTAGACACTTTTTCGTGGTATAAGGAGTTTATCTCTCAACCATCGGTTTCTGGATTGGCGTTGAAGAAGTCCCCAGTCGTAGATAAGGTCCCAATAAGTACCGACAATGGCGGCTGTCACCGAGAAAACGAGAGCCAAAATTTTCCAATTTAACTTATTGTTGTTAAGACTGTAAGCAGTTCTCAAACAAAGGGCTACAATGGTGAGGAAATATTTCACCGCGTTGTAAACTTGAGGAGTGTCTTTCTCTTCGAAGAAACGACGCAAGCACTGAAAAAGACGAGACCAGAAAGGAATAACGGAGACGATGAAGCTGAAAGTGGTGAAAACGTCGTTGCTTTTACAACTGTTTTCTCTGTGTCTGAAATCTCCCCAACCATAGTAGCAAATGTAGAACTCAAGGCTTCTAAATGCTTGAACCTGGCTAGTTAACTGGTCTGCCAGGAAGAAATCTGGAAGCCTGACCTGCAATTTGAAAGTAATTTAAAGATTAAAATTATCTGACATGGATATCTGACGCCGGTTCTTCAAGAAAAATGAGACCTTACCTTGTAAAGAGGGGCTAAGATACAGTGAAACAAACAAGTGAGGAAGAAGAAGCGACTCGATCGATACAGGATGTTAAATGGCAGGAACAGTATGACAAATATCACCTGCAAATAGAAGAAGACACCAAGAAATCAGTTGTATATATATATATCTATATATATGTGTGTGTGTTTTGAATGAATTCAATGATCTTACCAGCACCACGATCAAAGGGACGATTTCGGTGAAAGCTTTATAATCTTTAGTTTCGGGATCCATCTCCATATGAAGATTAGAAAGCACACTAGCAAGTGCCATTGCTGCAAGGCCAAAACTTACAAGCAGCACTTCCCTGTACCCAAGCTCCGTTCCTTGCTTGAAACCAAATATGAAGGCGTAATTAACTCGATACCGTCTCCAAAAGTACACACTCCCAGCATACATAACCGTATGCAGAACAATGAATCCAAATAAACTGCAAAATTGTTTGCCAAAAACATGTCAAAACAAATGGTTCATGCAGACTGAATCAACTCGAACTGCAGGGACAGGATACGTTACCTGTAAAGAGGAAACATGGTTTCCATGTACTTGTTCGTACCGTCGTGATTGCTGAAATGCCGAGCACGAATGATCAAAATAAGCGCTAATATCAGAGCAAATGCGCATCCAGCAAAGAAACCTGAGAAATATCCAAGAATTGCAGAGAGTTATATCGATTGAAACGAAATCGCTTTGGTAATTTCCCTATCTATATGTATGAATTTCAAAGTTGTACCTGTATAAAATGTTGTTGTATGTCTTTGTTTCCTAGTTTTGGGTCTTAAAATATTCATTCCTTTTCTGCGGTTTGAGTTTGCAAAATGTTTGATGACTGTAACCTCGACTCTTTCCATAAGTTTTGTAACCTCTTCGGAACTACCTAGATAAGAACTATCCACCATGTTCATGTATGATTTTGAAGCATTCCTTGAACTGATCTGCAATCATAAAAGAACAAAACACTGTCAAAAACCAGAAATCTATACAATTTGCCACATAAATGGTGTTTATGTATACCTTGTCATATTTCTTCATGATTTTTGAGAAAGCCAATGTATTTAAGAAGCTGTAACTTTTGAGGAGGAGAAGTTTCCGGTAGAATTCAACTAAAGCTCGCTTAAGTTTGTTCTCAATACTCTTGAGATTTTCCATATTAAACTTCAAATCAGACTGTTTAGGGGCGTTTAGGATCACTTTAATGGTTGATCGAGGCGTCTCAAGTGTGTTATTCATTTTAACACGGTCCAGTATCTGTAATGGAGCATGTTTATGTTGCTTGAACCCATTAACCGGCTTTTCAATGGCTTGCGCTTCAATATCTGGCTTTACATTATCTTTCTTTTCTTCATCTGAATCGTTGTTCACGATCGGTCCTTCTTCGATGATCTCCATGTGCTCAACTGATCTTCCTGCAAATCAACAATCAAAGTGTATTCATGAAAAAATTGCTTTCCGAGTGTAAAATTCAATGCCTGTCTTGTACTTACTGCCACTCGCTCTAGAACCAGCGGGAGTCGAAGCGGTCAGCGCGGTGGCCGACGCGGTGATGGCGGAGGCTAGACGAGTCATGTCATCAGACCGGTCCTGCCACGACCATCCTAGAGGATTCTCCACTTTGATTCTAAAGGCAATAAAAGCATCCATTTGCTTGTTTAAGGTCTCAGCCTCCTGCTTCACCTCAGCCACTTTGGACTTGTAAAACTTAACCACCTTATTGAACTCATCGTCCAGTCTTCTGAAGTACACCAGTTCGTACTCTCCACCTTTCTCTCCTTGCATATAGAACGTCGTCTCGTACTTCTCGAAGCCGTTCCGGTTGACGAAATTCACCAAAATGGAATGATCTTCGACGTCCAACGACGTCGACGTTGAGCCAACGGATTGTTGCCTATGTAAAAGCCCACTGAAAGCTCTGTACATCGACAAGCTTCGTATCATTCCATGTGGGATTGGTTGTTGTTGTTGCTGTTTGATTCTCTGTTTGAAAGCTTGAATTTCTTTTAAAAGGGACTTAAGATAATCATAATCCATGTATGCCGTTTTCCATTCCGGCACCATTTGAGCTGCAAATTCCTTCCCAAACTTCATTTTTTTTCTGGGAATTTTCAGCGCTCAACAGAGTGTCATTCAAAAGGCAAAACGAAGGTTCAAGAAAGAATGAAAATGGGGTTATCTGGTTCAAGAAATGTGTATCTATAGACGTAAAAAAATTGACTTTTTCTCTTTGTTTCCACTCTCACTGTTCACGTGGAGAACTTTCCAGTGCGAGTGAAAATAACGTTTCACTATTCGCGTAAAAATTTTCAACTTGTTTGAGGACATTTGTTACCAGAACACACAGGTGAGTAAATAATTCAAAGAAAGAAAAAAAAGGATAAACTAAGTATTTAGTCATCAAATTAGTCTCGTGTTTCTATTTTGGTTAACTATTTGTTTTTTTTAAATCATGCCTAATGTTACGTTCTGATCATCCACAGTTAAAAAAATTAACGGTGATGTTGACATGTCAGCCTAAGATAATGTTACATTATCATTGAAAAAAAAAAATTAAAAATGACCACATCAACAGTTTTATTTTTTTAACGATGGATTATTAAAACAGAAAAAAAAAGTAACATTTGATATGATTTTTCTTAAAAAATAATTCGGTGATAAAAATAAAACTGTGAGAATAATTAGATGATTAAATATGTAATTTACCCAAACAATATTTGTTATTAGGTTAAGTGATACGTGGATTTGTATGGACCACAACATCTGGTGTAACACAAAAAAAATTAGTTGACCCTATTTACATATGTAATGGGATAAGGGGAGATAGGGTAGTAGGCTGCCCCCAACGCTAGGTTGAGAGCAAGTTTCGTGGAAGATCTCCGACAATTATGAATTGCCCACTATGAAACTCGATCCCACGACCACAAGGTTAAGAGTCTTGCGGTCTACCAACTGAGTAACACACAAATAATTTAATCTAATTAATGAACAAAATAGACCTCATGAGAGATTAAATATGTTAAAAGTACATAATTCACTAACATTACACAAAATTCGACCAAGCCGAAGAAAAAAATGTTAATTTGAATTTTAACATATTAACTATTGGTTTTAAAAATAATTACATAAATTCATTCAATTAGGTATTGATTTCAAAGTAATTATTTCGGGTTGTCATTACACTTTGAAAGTTATGAGTTAAAACATATTCTTAATTGAGTGATTTGATTTAAGGATTCAAAGAATAATAAATAATTTGAGTTTATTTATAAAAATTAACCTCAATAATATTTTTCTTTTTATTTCTTTTTTCAATTTTTTTTTAAATATGTGGTGAATACAAGGTACATAGTATCTATTAAAGACTTTTAATCATTTGATATTAAACGCTCATATCTCTTCATACGCTGTGTTCGAATTCGAGACTTTAAAGAATAATAGTAAATTCCTTAATCACTGAGACCACTGGTATCGGAATCTCTTTCCAAAATCACCATGAATAAGCATTATTATTACTTTTGTCAAATTGGAAGAGAGTACATTAATAATGAGTTGTATACACATCGAAGAATGTCAAAATAAATAAATGATAATGAATTTAGCAACAAGCAATAGAAGATGAAGATTATTGATTTTCATCTCATATTAATTAGGTTCTTAAAGTTTTGGTGTTGAATTATTAGGTGATCGATCATTGACGTTATCAAAGTTTCTTTTATTAGTCGTTAGGTGGCACGAATACATAATTTGGTCAAAATCGATGCATTTATTAAATAAAGTTTATGAAATCTTAATTTACAATTAATTATTATTATTATTATTATTATTATTATTATAAGAGATCTGCCACTTTAAATTGATATAAACCCTAGACAATCATAGATTATATATGTATAAGACAATAATTTTTTTAATTATTCGTATTTAATTTTGTTAATATAATGACATGCATCGCTATCACTTCTTGATTAGTTAAAAAATAAAAGAAACTTGGATTCAATTCTATTGAAATGGAGTTTAAATTAATAACATTAATTAATTTTAAAATACGAGTTTTTAAGCAACATGTTTTTAAATTGTGTATACTTTATTTTATTTCTCTTTGAATGTTCTAAAACCGTTGGCTGAAATTGACTAATTTTTTTTTTCTCGTGAATATCTTTTCATTTCCTGCTGTTAATCTCAACTATTTATTTTTATTTATCCATCGCTCCTAAATCTGTGTAAAACTAAAAGAGTTTTACATTGTGTAACAAAATCTTTTATATATATAATACTCCATGACTTCGATAATTATTAAAAAATGATCAACTCTATTTTTTTTTTAAAAATAAACGAAGAAGAAATTTTAAAATTGTATAAACATTCAAATTATCTTTTAATTTTAGATATATTTTAAAAATACTTATTTTATTTTATAATATTAATTATAATTATTTCACACCTAACTTTTTTTTGAATTAATCACAGTGTCCGAATTATTAACCAACTAATTCATATTGGATATTGCAGGACAATGACAACCCTCCTAACCCAGTTTACTCCATTCGCAAACGTTAGGGTTTGAACTCCTAACTGTTTGAAAATATAAAAGAAAATAGTAAGTAATTTAATTTTTTAATTATTAAAAATAATTTAATTATTTTTTTCATCTTTTTACCTATTATTTTTGTGTATCATGATTTAGTATTAATGTAATTAATTTGAATAGGCTTTACTTGATAATTGAAGTTTCTATTGTTGGTGACAAGAGTTTTTTTAAAATAATTTATAAGGTAATATCTATATTTTTTTAATTAATTGATAACATACTCTACAAATATAACTAGGCATGGCATGGGACTTGAACCCGTCGGGTTCCGATCTGACCTGATCCGATCGGGTCAAATTTTTAATAAAAAAATTCGGGTTTGGGTCAGGTTGAGGGTGAAAAATACCGACCCGACCCAACCCGAAAAAATATAATTTTACCTTATATTTAGGAATAATTATAATAATACACCCTATATATTATTATTTTCAATTAAGTCATTGTTTTTATTGAATAAAAATAATATTTTTATTATTATTTCTGGTTAGATCGGGCTTTTAAGTTATATATCGGGTCGGATCGGGTGAAACCTTGTTTTGATTGGGTCGAGTGGACCAAAAACCTGACTCATGCCCATTTCTAAATATAAATGCTCAAACTTAAAATCTCTTTAAAAGAATAATATTTTTTTACTACAGATAGATTCTTATCAACAACAAATTGAATATGAATTTGAGGTGTAATAAGCGATTTTCAAAGCTAAAATAAGCTAAAATCCAACACATAAAGAGATTGGCTTTTGCAGCAGTGAACCTAAGCATCTTTTTTAATGCTTTTATGTTGTTCTTTACCTTGGAAAATTGATAGTAAAATACAAAATCAAAATGTTATGAATGCGTAATCCAAAATAATTAAGACCATATTAACATGAAATGAGATAAAAAAAAGATTTAATATAATATAATTTTATTTATTTTTATGAATAAAATAATAATAATAATCTATTATAGATATAAGTATATAAAGATTATGAAGAGTATACACAAATATATAATATCTTATGCATCTCAAAATTATCTAATATATATGTCAAAACCTTATATATCCCAAAACATTATCTTAACATTTTAATAAAATTCATATCTACAACGTAAATCCTGAAATTGTAGACATTACTGATTACACTACAAAAGAATTATGTATCATAATTCTAAAAATTAAGACTGACCCTATATTTATAGAAAAAACAAATTTGGTCACTAAAAATAATTATTATATGATAATTTTTAACTAATTTTTTTCATCGTTAAGTAATTTTCAACTAGAAGAATTTATGTTTATTTTTAATTGGAATTTGAGATAATATCTAACCATTTCTTCCCGAACACAAATTCAATTAAAAAAATTAATCTTCTAATCTTTAACAATTAATCCTCAACATTTATATCTTCAAAGAAAGAAAGAAAAATTCTCTTTGTATATATCCTTTATTGAATTCTAAACTATCTACTCATCTTCATCTTCATCATAGTTGAAAGGCAATGGCACCGACTTGAATGCTCGATACTTGCCCACGTTATTCAAATGCTCATTCTCTATCCTGAAGAAATTCCACATCCCTCGCCGGATTATCTCGAGGCTGGACACGAGGGTGATCATGGTTTGCCTATGCAAATCAAATAACTTGAAATTGAGCACTGTTTGAAGCCATGCGAATCTCAGCAGAATATTCAGGACCTTCAATCCAATGAATGAACCTTGTTAAACAGATGATGAGTAAGTTCGGAGTTCGAATTCTTTGGCGTTTAATTTACCATGGCACCGAAGTAGGCACTTTTTTGCGGTATAAGGAGTTTGTCTCAACCATCGGTTCCTAGAACGGCGTTGAACGGGTCCCCAGTCGTGGACAAGGTCCCAATATGTACCGAAGACGGCGGCCGTCACCGAGAAAACTAGAGCCAACATTTCCCCACTTAATCCTTTGTTAGGACTATATGCAGTTCTTAAACAAAGGGCCCAAGTGGTAATGAAATATTTCCCTGCGAAAACGACGCATGCACTGAAGAAGACGAGACCAGAAAGGAATTACAGCGACGATGAAGCTGAAAGTGTTGAAAACATCGTTGCTTTTGCAACTGTTTTCTCTGTGACTGAAATCTCCCCACCCATAGTAGCAAATGTAGAACTCAAGGCTTCTAAATGCTTGAACCTGGCTAGTTAACTGGTCTGTCAGGAAGAAATCCGGAAGGCTGACCAACAATTTCAAGGTAATTTACAGATTAAATTACTCGAACGGATCCGTATATGCATCGGATACGTATATCTGACACGAATACTTCAAGAAAAATGAACCCTTACCTTATAAAGAGGGGCTAAGATAATGTGGAATAAACAAGTGAGGAAGAAGAAACGACTGGATCGATATAAAATGTTGAATGGCAGGAACAGTATGACTAATAATACCTGTAGATCAAAGAAGACACCAAGAAATGATCAGTTGTCTGTTATATATATATGGTTATGAAAGAATAGAATAATCTTACCAGCACCAAGATCAAGGGGACGATTTCAGTGAAAGCTTTAGAATCGTTAGTTTTGGGATCCATATCCATGTCAAGATTTGAGAGCACACTAGCAAGTGCCATAACTGCAAGACCAAAGCTTACAAGGAGTATTTCCCTGTACCCAAGTTCTTTTCCTTGCTTGAAACCAAATATGAAGGCATAATTAATTCGATACCGTCTCCAAAAGTACACATTCCCAGCATACATAACCGTATGCAGAACAATGAATCCAAATAAACTGCAAAATTGTTTGCCAAAAACATGTAAAAACAAATGTTTCATACAGACTGAATCAACTCGAACTGCAGGGACAGGATACGTTACCTGTAAAGAGGAAACATGGTTTCCATGTAGTGTTCCGTTCCGTCGTGATTCAAGATTTTCCGAGCACGAATGATCAAAATAAGAGCTAATACCAGATAAAATGCGCATCCAGCAAAGAAACCTGAGAAATAGTCAAGAATTGCAGAGTTATATCTATTGAAACGACATTGCATTGGTAATTTTCCTATCTATATGTATGAATTTCAAAGTTGTACCTGTATAAAATGTTGTTGTATGTCTTTGTTTCCTAGTTTTGGGTCTTAAAATATTCATTCCTTTGCTGCGGTTCGAATTTGAAAAATGTTTGATGAATGTAGCCTCAACTCTTTCCATAAGTTTTGTAACCTCTTCGGAGGTACCAAGATAAGAACTATCCACCATGTTCATGTATGATTTTGCAGCATTCCTTGAACTGATCTGCAATCATAAAGAACTGAAATGTGAATAATTATATATATATATATATGTATGTATGTATACCACTATACCTTGTCATATTTCTTCATGATTTTTTAGAAAGCCAATGTATTTAAGAAACTGTAGCTTTTGAGGAGAAATTTCTGGTAGAATTCAACAAAAGCTCGCTTAAGTTTGTTCTCAATACTCTTGAGATTTTCCGTATTAAACTTCAAATCAGACTGTTTAGGTGCGCTTAGGATCACTTTAATGGTTGATCGAGGCGTCTCAAGTGTGTGATTCATTTTAACACGGTCCAGTATCTGTAATGGAGCCGGTTTATGTCGCTTGAACCTATTAACAATCACTGGCTTTTCAATGGTTTGTGCTTCAATATCTGGCTTTACACTATCTGGCTTTACACTATCTTTCTTATCATCATCCGAATCATCGTGCACGCTCGGGCCTTCTTCGATGATCTCCATGTGCTCAGCTGATCTTCCTGCAAATCAACAATCAAAGGGTATCAATCAAAACTTTGCTTAATTTCCCTGTTTCCCAGCTATAATTTTTAGTATAAATATTCAATGCTAGACTTGTACTTGCTGCCGCTGGCTCTAGAACCGGCCGGAGACGAAGCCGCCAGAGCGGGGGTCGACACAGTGACGTCGGACAGGTTTTGCCACGACCATCCTTGAGGATTCTCCACTTTGATTCTAAAGGCAATAAAAGCATCCATTCGCTTGTTTAAGGCCTCAGCCTCCTGCGTCACCTCATCCACATTGGACTTGTAAAACTTGTCCACCTTATTGAACTCATCGTCCAGCCTTCTGAAGTATACGATTTCGTACTCTCCACCTTTGTCCCCTTGCATAAGGAACGTCGTCTCGTACTTCTCAGAAACCTTAATGGGATGATCTTTGACGACATTCGACGACGACGACGGTGAATCAATGGATTGTTGAGTATGTCTATGAACCAACAGCCCACTGAAAGATTGATACATCGACAGGCTTCGTTTCAATCCATGTGGGATGGTTATTTGGTTGAAGTTTGAATATCTTCTAAAAGGGACTTAAGATAATCGTAATCCATGTATGCACCCTGCCATTCGGGCACCATTTGAGTTCACTGCTCAGCAGAGTGTTGTTAACTTGTTATACAAACAAGAAGAAAACGAAGCTCGAAGAATTGTCAGAAAATGGATTTAGAACAAATTGAAAGGAAGTTAGTTTAATGGAGGGGAAAGCTTGGTCTCGACCAGACATAGAATCATGTCTATTTAATATTTATATGCATAAAACATTGACTTTTTCTCTTTTTTGTTTCATTGTTCATACTTCTGGTTTCACTGTTCACGTAAAAACTTTGAACAGCGAGTGAACATATTAAAATAAAGGGTAAACAAAGTATTTAGTCATCTACATATTCCCTAGGTTTCATTTTGGTCACTCAACTAACAATTTTTTCCAAAATCATATTTATCATTACATTTTAGTTCTGTTTTGATCACTCGCCGTTAAAAAATAAATAGAATTGTTGACGTAAAGAAATTTTATTTTTTCAATGATAATGTGACATTATCTTATGATAGTACGTTAGTATCACTGTTAGTTTTTTAACGATGGATAATCAAAATAAAATCAAAACACAAAATTAACTATGAATTTTAAAAAAATAATTAAATAAGTAAACTGTTAAAATAGGTAGGTCAGTATATATGTAGTTTACTCTTTATCTTTATTGAGATTTCCAAGTCAAAAAGTTACAAGACGAGAGCACCTTTTTCATTTCCCTTATTTATTCGCTAATATGAATATACTTTTTTTGACCAAATAAATATAAAAACTCTTCTACGTTGATTTTCTTTCTTACAAATTAATATTATGTTATAATTTTTTTATATTTTACGAAAAGTTTAGATTCTTAAAAATGAATATATTGAATTGAATGAAAAAAGTTTTTCTTTGAAGATTTAATTAACAGAGGTATTGATTCAAAGATTATTCTACATTATATTTATTATATTAAAAAACACATTAATTACATTCTTTAAAATATAATATTAACTAATATCTATTGAAATTAGGACCATACGATTTATCATCTGAATCAAATTAAACTTAAATCATCGCTTCTAAAATTTAAAAACTAAGTATATTTGATAATTATTTATATATTTAATATAATTATCTAAATTAAAATCAAAATATATTTTGACAAAATTGAGAAAGATTTTTACTGTTGAATTTTATTTTCCATCAACTCTAGCTAATGAAGTTTACCATTGTGGACCGCTGACATGCGTAAAACTTAAGTTACCCAAATTGGCAAATATATGAGAAGTTTATCGTACGGCAATTTTAATATACGATTAAGCAAATGAGCTATCGGAAATATTATTTTTTTAAATATTTCTGATAAAAATTACTTAAAACATTATTTTTTACTTAAAACATTAATGTTTTTTAACATTTCTGATAAAATGTCAAATATTAACATTTCTGGTAAAAAAAAATAATGTTTTAGATAGCACTTTACCGGATATATTAACAAATCCGGTAAAACACCCAATAATAACATTTCCGATAGAAATAATAATGTTTTAGGTAAATTTTTACCGAAAATGTTAAAAAAATAATAACATTTTTGATAACGCCTTTCCTTAACCGTATATTTAACTGCCGCACGACAAACCCTAAAGACACCAAATATGAAGGCATAATTAATTCCACGTATATCCAAGAAAGAAGGCCTTTGGTTCATGTCAGCAGCCCAACACTTCTCTGTTAATCTAAGAATAATTCAATAAAGAGAACAACCAGAAAAGTTATTACTAAATATCTTTGAAATGAAAGGCAAAAGGTCAAGCTATATGTCCGACATGGATATGATCATTTTCTTTCGTATTCAAAGATTTTATCCTCGTATCCATGTCTGAAAAAATGCAGAGTTTGAGCAACATAGGGCAGTATTAACTTGACTCGAGATGCTAATAAGTAATAAATAAATAGCAGACACATGGAAATCTTGACGCAGACATATAATTGTGTGGACGGCTTACTCTCTCAGTTCAGGGAGGTATGATTTTGATCAAAAGATAGGTCGGTGTCCATCAGCGACATGCTTAGCTGCTTCATAAGGTTCATAATTTGACAATGGTGGTTCTCCTTCAAGCATCTGCTCCAAGTAAGAATAATGTGCATTAGAACTAGTGTAAAAAATACTACATGATCAACTTCATTTCAAGAGAGGAGGAAGATTACCTGATAATGTATCATTGCGAAAGAGAAAACATCAACCTTTTTATCATATTTCCGGTGCTTGAAAACTTCAGGAGCCATATAACGATCTATTCCGAATCAAAGTGAAGAAAGTATCCGAGGATCATATTTTATCCAAAAATATATATAAGATACAACTCCCGGTCTCGCCAGTCATTTTGTACACATCATGAGAATTTTGAACTTTGACGAGCTTGCTCAGTCCGAAGTCTCCAACTTTCAAATGGTCTGCACTGGAGTTGACCAAAAGCACGTTACTGACAAAAAGGAATTAAGTTTCAAATGAAAAGGTCAATGCAATTCAAAGTTTTTATTCATGGAAGCAAAAAAGAAACAAATCAACTAGAGAAATGGAGAAATTATTTTGTATTTTCAGAGAAAAGCAAAAGTGCATTAATCATTCAAATTTCAAGAGGTAATTTTTACACCTTAGACGTGCAGTCACTGTAAATGCATAAAGCCTTGAACCAATAGCTAGTAGAACAAGAACAGGATTGTTTGCACAAGAAAACTGAAATAGCAACCGACTCACCTGGGTTTTAGGTCTCGATGAACAATGACATTTGGCTCAGTGTGAAGATAAGCCATACCCCTGGCAATAAAATTTATAAAATCCTGATTAGCGAAATGGTATACATATGAGAGAAAATTCAGTTTAGTCACGTAGCTAATACATTCTGTAGAGTAGCTCGGAGGAGTTGTTCAAAACCAAAAAAAAAAAAAACTACAGATTTTATCCCAGAGATGGTATCATACTTCTATGGAGCATGTCCTGATCAAATGATTACGAGAGCTGCTTCTCAATATGCTAGTCATAAGAGAATCTTTATTATATTTTTTAGGAAAACACCACACATCTACACCCCTAACAAGCACTCTCTGGTTTGACTAGCAATCACATGCACTCATGACAAATGATAGAAGACACTAGTTATGAAACAACTAAAAGGTTGAAGAAAAAAGTTTTAATCCATGGTCAAGCACATTGGAAGATGGTTATGAAACCTAAAAATTGGATAAAAAAATATTTTAGGCCTCTCCTTTTCCATCCTCCGTACCAAGCAAAGCCTAAAATCAAGATACATCATGCTAAAAATGAAGCAAGAATTTTTCTCATTATGGTTTTGCACTTAAAACAGTCTGTAGGCAAGCTCTGCTCTGCAAGTTAGTAACATTAAGAAATTGAAAGCATACCTTCCCTATGATATTTGAATTTGAAAAGTCAAGGTCAGAAAGGTCAATTTCCCAGTCACACTTGTTTGGTAGAGGGAGTGAAACCGGCTTTGGTTCAAAATGGCTTCCATTTTGGCCCTGCAACAATGAAAACTTTAACTTTCAGCCCATAAAAGCAGTTAAAATGAAAACTAACAAGGTCCAAAAGTGTTTCCATCAATTAAACCTGTTTAACTAGCTCAAGTAAAATCAGATCAGATGGGATAATGAAGAAGAATTGAGCGCCAAAACCAGTTTGCGTTTACATTTTAAGAAAATTGTTCATGAATTAGTGTAAAGTGCAAACATCATTGAGTATGGATGTGGAAACACATATACAAGCATATATGATAAACAACTTCCGCAAACATAAAGTGACTGACACTAAGGATTTATTTTAAGCCTTTCAAACAAATAATGCTTAAAGATGGATTACTAGAAAAATTGGGAACGTTTTTGGAAAGTTAAAAGATCATCCACAATTTCAAGTAAGCCCCCATATCTAAAACTCTGATTCCTTCCTTAGACAAACAACCAAGTTTGAAAAGTAATCCATAATTATTATGATCAAATATGATTCAAAGTGCCAAGTGGCATTGCTGGAACTAATCAGTCATCATGCAAATTACAGAACATTCATTTTATGAACTCTAAAATTAGACCAAGTATTGAAGGAAAATAGCTAAAAAATCTCAATAAATGAAAATTTGTAAAGTATAAAATGCTGAACTTACGTAAGATAATCCACCATTCGATTTCAATAGCTCGACCATCTCACGTTTCTCAGCTCCTTCTGCATCAGCTAAAGGCTAAATTTACCGGAAAGGGAAAAAAAGAAACAAAGCTTCAAGTTAAATGAAAAAAAAAGCTGCGGAAACAGTAAAAGCCAAAGAATAAGAGAAAAAAGAAACAAAAAGGAAAAGTTGAATTGGCACCGTATTCTTCCATCGATCTTGGCCGTTGACATCGGCGCCATAATCGATGAGGCACTTGGCGAATTCAATCCAACCGAGGAGTGAAGCGACGTGGAGAGGCGTACGGTTATCATAGTCCCTAGCGTGAACCAAAGATCGATCTTCCTCGAGAAGCTTACGGACGGGCCGGCATCGTTCTGATGAGTGTGCCATAGGATCTGCGAAGTCCTACTCACCCTCGCCTTCTCCTTTTGCTTGTCCGCCGACGATGCCGAGCTAGCTTTCCCACTCGATCCCTGCGCCGTCGACTTCCCGCCGTTTGCGTCTGAGTTCATAGTCAAAGATCCGTTCTCTTGCTGATGTACTGCGAAGTATATTTATTTGTTATTAATTTTTGAGTTATCACAAATCAAAGGCAAAACTTTTGAGATAATGTGTTTTTAGAAATTAATTTATGAGATAATGTATTCCTTATATTAATTATTTAAATAGAGTGAAATTTACAGTATTGGTAGGTCATGTCTTCCGGTCAATTTACTATGTAGTCAGTTTCTCGACGAACTCATAAAGAGAATGAACGTGTTGTATGGTATATGCATGTCCCACGTCCCAACACATAGGTCGTCAAGTCCTCCGGGCGATCTATCCTTGCTCGCTCAGATGTCCTCACATAGCTCGTTCGGATGGCCTCGGATCCTCTCGCATAGCTCGGTCGGATGGCCTCGGATGCCCAGCGTGTTGGGACGTGCATGGCACATGCAATCTCTCGTAGCTCGCCGAGAAGACATTGCGACTTAGTAGGTCACCCGGAAGACATGACGACCTAGTAGGTCACCCGGAAAGCAGCGACGTATGACCAACACTGTGAATTTCACCTTATTTAAGCAATTAATCTTGAAAGTGTATTATCTCACAGATGAAATGCAATTGAGATATAAATTGTAAGAGAAGACTACTACTTAGATAAAGAGAGGCCGTGTTGGCGTCGGCTTAATTACGGTCTGTTTTTTCGTTTTCAAGGAGTTTTATGGATTTAATCCCTATACTATACTGAAATTTAAGATTCGATTCTTCTATTTTGATTTTAATATAATTTAAGTCTTTTATTTTTATGATGTTATTATATATATAAGATAATGATACTATTATCTTACGTACTCTAGAGAAATTGATAACATGATGTATGACTTTCAAAATATTTTAAAGTTTAGATAATTTTCCTTTTTTAAATATTAGATTAGATAAATATTTTTGAACCTATCATAAATGGTTAAATCATTTTAAAGTTTCTTGACTTTGGTTTAATATTTTTTTATTAAAAAAGTGTCATGGATATTATAAAAGTGATTGGTTTTTCTTAATAATTACTAGAATTTAATACAATTAGACTTAAGTGCTCGAATAAAAAACAAAAGTAAAATAAATAGAGTAATAGAAGGACCAAATTATGTTAAACTAGAATAGAAGATTGAATTTCACAATAACATAATAGATAGAGGGTCAAAAACATAATTAGACCTTTATACTTTTTCTACAGTATACGTTAATCGACGGTCTTCTTAAGATAATTTATTTTTAAAAAATATTTATAAAAATCATAAAAAATACAATTATTTATTCATCTGTCTACCGGAACTGTGGACAGTTGGGCATAAATTACTTTTCGTTCAATATTAAAATAGTTTCCATATTAATATTCCTATAATTTACAATAACAATTTAGTTAAAAATACTTTTCTTTTTTAAAATAGATTAGAAATGAAAATCACATTAAAAATACTAAATCCGTAGGAAAGCAAACAGCTCAAACTTTTTTTTAATCACTCATATACAAATGATTCATTAATCCATATCGAGTACCGAAAATATTCATTACAAGAGATACATCGCCCTATTAGACTAACTAATTGTTGATAATTTAATATTACTTTTAATAATCAATAGCCAACTTAATGAATACCAACTTAACCGAATTGAAAATTTTCGCAAAATCGTACCAGACATTGATGAATAAGACTCATACTCGAATTCGAAGTGACCAAGACTTTCAGTTGATGCATTTACATAAAACAAACAGACAGGTAGAGTATATATACATAACATAATAATAGGTTCAGTGTCGAAACATTGCATAAAGACGGAAGTCTCGAATGCCTGGACGAAGGTATACAAATTGCAGAACAATGGTTCGAAAGATTTCATCAGCGATGTGAAATCTTGTAATAAAGGATTAAGATGATTGCAAGGACGAGAGCTACGATTACCGAGATAGCGATCCATTTGTTCTTGGTAATCCTTCGCGACATGGTTGTTAAGACTTTCTTGCTCTTGTCGATGGCGCTATCCACGTCATAAAGCTGCAAAACAACAAGAAACAAAACCAGTAAGCTGTTACGCATCGACATTACATATATATGTATATATGGTCAATAAAATAATCCGAATTAGATAGATTTCAACTCGTGTGTGCAGTTGGAGGTTTTTGTTGAAGTTTTTGGGTTCGGGTTAGGCAGTTCTAGATAGAAAGTACCTGCTCCGAGATATTTACTGAATACGTAATCAATTTTTTAAAAAGGAGCATAAGTTTTGAAGCAAGATGGTTCAGGGCATGGACGATTCCTTCATTCCAGGGCCGGGTTTGGACGTTAGAGCTCAAAGTTCAAGTTCAAAATAGTATCGAGTGAAATATTCGAATGTTAGAAAACGATACAATAAAGAAATCAAGAATTCAGTG
The DNA here is from genome assembly GCF_006381635.1 of Hibiscus syriacus. NCBI lineage: Eukaryota > Viridiplantae > Streptophyta > Magnoliopsida > Malvales > Malvaceae > Hibiscus > Hibiscus syriacus. The sequence goes on along the minus strand of NW_024063511.1, from coordinate 394,783 downwards.
ATGAACAATATGTTAACCAAGTTATGTTGGAGGACCTTGTTATGGGCATGCAGGAGAGTCTGTCGCTGTTGATGCAAATCTTCAAGGATAGAGATACCAAGCTCTTCTGTTTCCAGAACAGTTCTTCTACTCTCCTTAATTCTGTCACTCGACTGATTTAGTCTCTCCACCGACATCGACAACCGATCCCTTTGCTCGGCAGAAACCTGTACCCAATGGTCACAATTCAATACGAAAATCTTCACCAAGTTGCTTAATGGTTAATAACAAGTATGCATGCCGTTAAGACCCCGGCTTAATCGTAAGGAGGTTCCAGACTTTCAGTTACCAAGTCAAGCCCCGCACATCGGAGTTATCTTGTTGTTTGGTTTATTCAATGTTATATATATATATATAAACATAAAAAATGTTTAGCATTTCATCAAAGGTGATGGCGAAACTTTGACAAACAACAGACAACCAAAAGTAAGAACAGACCATGTTGCTCTAATTCTTTGTTCTTCTTAAAACCCAGTGTTTGACACTCGTGTCCAATATAAGATCCTCTAAATACATGGAATAACTTGAGGGAAAATTTGAACATATCCATGTTGAAACACACGTTTTGGATACGAGCTAAGTAACAAATACAACAGACACGGATAAAGTGAAAACATTTGAAATGATAAGCATGAACAAGTCTCATAGTTCCTAACTAGGAATCAAACAAATCCATATACCAAATTCCACTTTCACTCAACTTACAAGAACAGCAGCCATTCAAAATCATAGTGGAATATGAAAGGACCTTTTATAATTACACCAAGGCTCACCCTTTTCCCCCCAAGATCGACTCCCCGAAGAATCATCAAACTACAGTACCTCGACTCTTCGTTTTCGGATATGATATGAGAACGGGAAAATAACCCATGCCTAGCACATACTCATATCACACACTCACCCGAATTCGATTGTCAGTAATCATTCCTCAAACACTCTTAATCAAGTGAGCTAACGAAACACAAAAAAGGAAAAAAAAGTGATAAAAGATCCAGAATTACAGAGTGCACATCAGCCATTCCCGATTCCATCAACTCATCATGAGCAGCCTGATTAGCATTGGGTGAAGAAATTCTCTTGAATTCCTTCTTCAATTTATTCAGATCAGCCTTATATTCCCTTAATTTTGCAAGTAGAATTGCCTTAACCCCTGGTTGCAAACTCCTGGCTTCCAGGTCCATTTTCCGAATCTACCAATAAAAAATCAAAACCCAAATCAATATAAAAATAACAACCCAGAAAAATTAAATAATTAGACAACATAGTACCAGGACATCAGCTTCATCAATCCCAGAACTTATCTCGGAAAACTTCTGTTTCTTCTGTTCTGCAAAAGGTTATCACACGATAAAGAAACATATTAAAAAAATCGCCCTTTTGTGGGTGGAGGGAGTTTAAATGGATCGATCCATAGAAGGAAAATACCTAAATCTTGAATAACAGAAGCAGAGCTGCATTTCCGGGAGAGATTGGCGGAGAGCTCGCAGTACTGTCGTTCATAACCTTCGAAAACCTCACTCATCTTCGACAAAAATTTCACCCAAATATTAGATCATGGAAGAGAAAAGATAATCGAAAGATTTAGATCAGATTGAAGAAGATTGTTGTTGGAAGTTGGGTATTTTGTAGGCAAAATAATCTAATTTTTAACTATTCAACTGGTCGTAGACGGAGAAGAGTAAAGGAGTGAATTGAATCGACCATTTTTTCGGGTGAGGAACGTAAAACTGGACAAAGATGTAGCAAAGCTAGATCATTGGCCGTCTTTTCACTTTCGTGTTCGCAACGGTGCGTTTTACGCCTTGCTAATTCAACTAGAATTAATTTAACTTTTGTAGGTAACTTTTGCATTGATGTGCAATTTGGTGCCCAACTATTTTTTATGCAATTAGATATCTAATTTTTTTAAAATTATATATTTTCATATTTAAAATTTTAACTTCTAACTTTTAGATTTGTAACATCTATTAAACATTTAATTAAAATTATAAGTATAAATCAACCAGAATTGAATATGTATCATTAAAAATCATAAGTTCTTGATTACACCATTAAAAATTATTAGATGTCTAATTTTAAAAAAAGGAAAAGTTGAATACTAAATTGCACAAATACCAAAAGTTATATTAACCCATTCAACTTCAATAATTGTATTCGCTGACGAATGTTAGGTGTATTGTAGAGCATACTGCACTTATTTTAAAAAAGAACGAAGCTTAAATTTAGAAAATATTATTATTAAAACAATAATAAACATAAATATAAAGAGTAAAATAATGATGAAAAATACTCAAAAAATTGCATGAAGCTTTCTAGATCAAATTTTTCATCAATTTCATTATTATACTTAAATTATAAATTTAATCTTTATATTTACGTACTTTTAAAATTTAAAATTCCAATTCTATACTTTAAGATAATAGGACCAAATTAAAAAACTAAAAGTGATCAAATTAGAAAAGATGGTTAGATCTATAATTTATGCTTATTACAATGACTAATAAAAAAATTCATAATTTATAACTTAACAAATTTTGCATCAAATAATTAATCTACCGCAATGCCACTAAAAAAGCTGAAACATTGAAGCATGTGAATACCTAGTGTCACCGAACACTTGTTTTCTGTTAGAACCGAGGCGAAAGCTATATATTAGCGTCGGTAAGTCTCGAATCTTATGCCATTATCTTAGCAGACCTCACATAGAGACTATGTTGGAGATGGTTTCCAGTGTTGCCGGGTATATGGCATCGGTCTTTGGATCATCAAAGATGACGAGACATCCAGCACCCTGATTCAGGGTCCCTGCAAACTTCTTATCGAGGATCATCTGAGAGTTTCTTCTCTACATGATCTATTGGCAACTCAATCAGTTCAGCAATATGAGCAATCTTAACCCTCGAGTAAGGCTCAATCAATCTGCAGAGGTTCTGCTCCAATAGTGTCGTATAGCGAAGAAAGGTGTCTGTGAACAATGGGGTCTTCCTCTAGTTGGGCCTTGAAATCACGAAGGGCAATCTCGAAAAGCTTCAGGGAACGTTTTGCATGGGCATCGGCTACAGTTTTCATGGCATCAAGTTCAGGCCCCACATACTGTAGCCCTGTCTTAGATGATATTATACCAGCAACGTCATCAGCCTGGCTCACCATTATCTTGCACAACAACATATATTTCAGGCTAAATACGGCACGCGGATCTTCGAGAGCATTAAAAGCTTCAAATGCTTCAAAGAAATAGCTGTAAGCAGTTTTGTAATCCTTTTCCTCGGCATGGAGGATTCCACTTTGTTCAGATCTATATTATCCTGTTGAGCGGGTGGTAGGTAAATTGCATTAGCTGCAGTCCTTGCAGCCGTTAGAGATGCCTTGGCTTTGGACAGGTTTCGAAGAGAGAAATGAAGCTTACTCTCCAACAAGTCTATGTCCACAAGAAGCAGCTTGTCATCCAACCTTCTGACCTTGATTAGGCCGGAAAGGAGATTCAGTGCTTCTGGGTACTCCTTGTTCTCCATCAAAAGTGCTGCAGGCTTCGCTTCAACTCGTTGGTGTAGGAAAGTTCACATCTCAGCACGAGTCCACTGCACCACTTCTTTGCAAAGAGATATTTGGAGATCCGATGTTCCTGGTATTTTAGCCACGTCATCAATTATACCACGGACAATTTTAGCAGTTTTTGCCTTTGGAATCAGTGCAAAAAAGGGCCTCAATTGGGTAAGAAGGCTTCTGAGCTCTTCCGCTCGGTTCTCTTCTCGTTAATCCGTCCAGCATCTGGAGCAGATGAAGGATTTTCTAGTACACGGTAGAGGATTGAGATAGCTTCAGACGGTGTTTTTGCTTCTAAGGCCTGAGCAATTGAATCAGTGGTTGCCGGGAGATATGATGAAGACATTGTAAATGCTTAAAAATCCAAAACCTGCAAAATCGGCAATCAATTTGAAATGGAAGAACTTTCATAAATAATTAAATTCCGGTACAAAACGGAATACAAAGGTTAAAACCCAAGAAGTTTATAGCTACTTCGACAACATGAATTGCAGCAATCCTAGTTAGTAAATCTTATATTGGACAAACTCAACAAACAGTCAACAGAATTTAAAAGCAACTGATTAAATTGCCATCACGCAATTCAAAGAATAGCATATCCAAAACAACTCGATTTTTTTCACAAAACCAGAACTATTCTTATAAGCCAAATTCAACCTTAACAGGCCATACAACGCTTCATCCAAATTTTTGAAATACTAATGTTCAATTGTTCAATCCCCTTTAAAACATGTTCTACCACAAATCATTGTATCACCCTATGTGCCTTGTCAGAGATCTACTAGAAAATAGTGTGGTAATAGCAACTCTTCGGAGAAGAACACACTATGCGATCTACGTATCCGCAACTACAAAGCTTGTTATTGCTATATGGTTGAACATATTGCGAAAGAAAAACAAAAAAATGGCATTAGGTTTCTTTTTCCTAATCTCCAGTTACCCATTCAAGTTCCATTTCAGTAAGCCTCAAATAACTAATATAATGTCAAGGCAATTTCTCACAGAAGAAACAGCCATGTGAGATCAAAACCAAGTGATAATAAGCATACCCAATATAATATTTAAACCTTTATCATTTCCAATCTTGTGAAGCAAAATGTCAAAATTACTTTGAGAAATGTTGATATCTAACCATGTCTGAAATTTCAATTATTACAAATGTGGTGGAGACAGCAGGAGGACGCCGGCACCGCCACGGACGCACAACGCATTAATATCAAACAAAAAGAGAACATGTAGAAGAACAATCATTACCAAGAACTAAATCACAGCGAAAATTGCGTGGTCAAAGAAAATTTGCAGACATATCCGACGGGGGAAAAAGAAACAAATCAAAGATTACCGTCGAAAAATTCAAATCCCTAAAGTAAACTGTCAAAATCATACCTCTGCAAAGAGAAGAAGATTTGATGAATCGATCTTTTCCCGAGTTACACGCTTCCTGTTTAACTCAGAATCCGCCCTTTAGATTTAACTAGTTCTTCTTTGGGTCCAAACCGACGCGATTCAAAAGAGTTTTATGCAGCTATAAACTTCAGATACCGTCGATTAAACTTCGTTTTGTAGAACTTCGGGCTTTTAAATGATTTGGGCCATTCCCTAGGCCTTAAAAGCTTTGTTAGTTTTATGGATAAAGTACATAAATAGTCACTAAACTATGTTGCAATAATCTTTTTCATCATTAAAGCTTCATTAATTATAAAATAATTATTAAATTTTTTGAATTATTACAAAATTTTCATTAAAATTTATTAAAAAGTAGTCCTTAAATTTATTGAAATTTATCATTATTTTATAAAATGCAGTCTCAGTTTATAATAATTCAATGAATTTAATGATCAATTTATAACTTTTAAATCTTTTATCTTAATATAATTTAATGACTATTTGTATAACTTTCATGAACCTATGTATCTATACTATAATAAAGTCTACTAATACTTTAAACTATCCAGTATTTATTTCTTTTTAGAAAATAAGATATATTCCACCATTTGTTGGTGTTTTAATTTTAAACAAGAGTTCTCAGTGCAAAAATAATGTTATTCTTATTAGAAAATTTAGATTTGAGTAATTGTATATGTAGGATAGTGTATATGCGTTGTTAATAAATTAAGAAATTTTTTGAACGAATACTATATTATAATCACTATAGACTATTACAAAAAATTTGAACGAATACTTGATTTTAATGGATTTTTATATGGTCTTATAAGGTCAATTTTTTTATTTAAAAAAAAGAAGTTGAATTTGGGTTTAATGTGAAAAAAAAGTTATATCTAATTTCATATGAGAGAATATTATGTTTTTCTTCTATATATTTCAGGTTAATTGTTATAATATCTCTCTATAATTTGTTTCACTTATATCTCTATTTTGATGAATAAATGGTTGTCCCTTGTTCCCATATGTAATGGGATAAGGGGGAGGTAAGATAGTAGGTTGCCCCCAACACCAGGTTGAGAACAGCTTCCGTAGAAGACCTCCGAATTATGAAATGCCCTCCGTGGGACTCGATCCCACGACCTCAAAGTTAAGAACCTTGTGCTCTACCAACTAAGTTAGATAGTCATCTCTCTATTTTAATGAATAAAATATTATATATTTTTGTGTCGGATCAAATCAAATGTATATTTTTACTTTTAAATTTTAGTTAAATTTTAATTAATATAAAATTCGAGTGAAATATATATGTTTTTTGGGTTGGGTTGACAAAAAAAAACCTGAAACCCTAAATATATTGATAAGTTTCTATTGTTTATACAAAACAGTAATCTTAAACCTATAAACTTAACTCAAAATTATAAAAGGAAAGACAAATTAAAAACGGTTGACATTATTTCTTTTTACAAGAAAGCTGTGATTTTGAATACAAGCAAGTCTATATTAATTTTGGATTTCGAAATGAAGCCGGAGAAATTAAGGTGAATCAGCTGACTCGAAGCACAGGAACACTGCGTCGTGCAGATATCAGTTCTTTCATATGAGCAATTTGAAACAGCAGCTGGTTGATCTTCTGCATCATCAAATTTGAGAATATATATATATATATAATACTCAAGTAATTTTTTTTTATAAAAGATGAAATTAAAAGCATTATAAATGGACCTGTTCTTTCTCTTGAACCAAAACAATCAACCGATCCTTGCTTTCTTCCTTGACTCTCGCACGCCATTTCCTCATCTTAGCATACACAAACGACACCAACAAAGCACCGCCGATTGCCCCAAAAGGCCAAATCCCGAATCCGAAACAACATCGAACTCTAGCAGCAACATTCAGGATCCCATTACTCAGCATCCGACTGATCTCGTCTGCTTTCTTCGAAGGCCCTGAACAATCATTCGCTTCCACCCCATTGTTAGAGGCCACCGAAGAATTCGCCTCCGCTTCATCGGTCGACGACATTTCGAGTGCTTCGTGAACCGTGTCCGGTCCAGGTGATGGGGTTGAGCTCGGAAGCGTTGGGTCTGGGATTTGTTCCCAGTCGTTGAAGTCAGCGTCCATGGTTTATCTGTAAGGAATTGTGCGGGGAATTGGGTTATAATGGCTTAAAAATATATGGGTTTGGATAGTGAAGAAAATATCTTTGGAGGGTTGATTTTGGTTTCTACTTTTAGCTGGGTCTTCCGTTTGGAGATTGTTCTGGGAATGTATTCGGGGTTTTTTTTAATATTTAAGTAGGATAAATTACTCTAAATCTGATTTAAAAATTTATGAGCGTCGCATTAGATTATTAGACTGATTTATTTTTAAAAAAAAGTAATTTTTTAAATATAATTACAAATGAAAAATAATATCATTCGAACTCGAATCAAAAATTTTAAAACCAATATCCATATTATTATGAAGTCTTATGCTTAATTAAAGATTTGCTTAACTTAATTTGATTGGTTATTTTTAGTCTTGATCTAAAGAAGCATATTAAATTAAGTTTTATTAATAGTTCTTACATTATACATTAGTTGTAATTTTTATCCATGTTTTTAATTCGATCATTTTAAACTATATAATTTAATAATCAGTGCTTATATATTTAACGTGTTAAATAGGGATGAGCATGGGACCCAGATTCTACGGGTTGCAACTCGATCCTACCCAATCAGGTCAGTTTTATTAAAAAAAATTGGGATCGGGTCGGGTTCAGCTTTGGGATGAAAAATGTTCGACCCGGCCCTACTAAAACAATATAATTTTACCTTATATATTTAAGAATAATTACAATAATATTTCTCTATATATTAATTTTTTTCAATTAAATCACTACTTTTATTGAATAAAAATGATATTTTTATCTCAAAAATTCAGTTCGGATTCAAATCAGATTAATGATATATATTTTCGAGTCGGATGAAAGATATAAAATTTTTAGGTCAATCGAGTTAGCCGAAACCCGGCCCAAAACCTACTCATGGCCATCCATAGTGTTAAATCACGGGCGGTAATTCCGAAGAAAAATAAAAACAACACAAAAACCGTAACCCACCAATATTACTATATCTCCATGCATTCACGAATCTCTTTTGGGAATTTGCCCTCCTTTCCGTTTATGATACATTCTCCAGTCTTGTCTCTTCTATTGTTTTTCTTCGTATTTTAAATTTATAGTTTATTCAAAGAATAAAATACCATATGATTAACAGTTTTTTATTTTTAAAACCATTTTAAATACTAGCGTAATTATGTAATACATCAAACGAATTTTGATATATTCATATTAATTTTTGAATAAAAAGTTGTTAATTTTCGAATAAAAAGTTGTTAAATTTCAAGATAAAATACTAACAATTTTTTTTTTCTTTTTATTAAAAATATACGATGAGATAAAAGAAGGGAAAAATAAACAAAAAAAAATGTTGACGTTAAGATCAAAACGAAATCAGTGATTATGTTAGCAGGCCACAGATCTAAGTGCATGCATATTTAAGATATCAAAGATACTGAATATTGGAATATACCATAAACTTATAGAGATCTAGGCTCAGTTGGTATAGCGCAAGGCTCTTAATCTTGTGATCGTAGGATCGAGTCTCACTGAGGACAATTTATAACGGAGGTCTTCCATGAAAGCTGCTCTCAACCTGGTGTTGGGGGCAACCTACTACCCTACGTCCCCCTTACCCCATTACATATGGGAATAGGGTCAACTAATTTTTTATAGAGAAGCTAGGATAGCAGACAATTCCTCAATTAGATATTTATATAAATTTTTTGGGTGAACTATATATTTAATCCCCCAACTATCACTTTGGTTCCATTTTGGTCACCTAAATATTTTTCAAATAATACTAACGTTACGTTTTTGTTTCATTTTGGTCACTTATCATTAAAAAAATAACGGTAATGTTGATGCGTCATTATACATAATGTCATGTCATCATTAAAAATAAAAATGCCATGTCATCTATTATGTTATTTTTTTTAATATCAGGTGACCAAAATGAAACCAAAATATAATGTTAGGGATCAATTTGAAAAAAGTTAGTTGAGTGATCAAAATGAGACTAAAGCGATAGTCAAGTGACTAAATATGCAGTTTACCCTTTTTAAAGTATTATTTCTATATATAATACTATGTAAAGATTGCTATTTTTGAAGTTATATAGAACTAGGGTTTGATCCTTGATCCATAGAGTTAAGGTTACATTTACAATGTCCATAGATTAGATATAGTAAATGATTGAATAATAATTATTGGAATTAATTATAAAATATATATAATAAAATTGTAATTAAGATAAAATTAAAAATTCATATATAATATTTATTTTAAATTGTAAAGATTATTTTTTAATTAATAATATCAATTAATTTTATCAAATAATAAAGAAATATTATAATATTATAATCTAAAAAAACGACAAAAATTAAATTAGACTAATCATATTAGTCACTCATATTTTATAAACTCGTAAAAGAAAAAAATAGTACAATGCATGATAAGAGTTAAAAGAATTTAACTAAAACTTCGAAAAATTAAAAGGTACAAACAAACATTATTATCGACGGTTAATGATAAATTCCATCAACACCAATATAAAAATAAATATAATAATGAGAACTGAATCTATCACAACTCAAGCGTGATATATCTATTGAAAAAGATGTAAGTATACTTGTGTATTCTAAAATTCAAATTTTTTTATGTTAATTATTTATTTTATTGATTATTTCAATCTTTAACTTTTGTTTGTGTATACCCACGTATAAAAATTTTGTGTTCTTAAACATTCTAAGAAATATTTTTATATATGTCATTGGACATCTTTAGAATGATTGTGAATATTTATTAGTACGAGAGAATTTTTATTTTATTTTTTAAAGTTTGATAAACCAAATAACGAACATATGAACAATATATATATATATATTATTAATCTGGAGTAAGTACAATGTGTATCTGTTTAAAGATAAATTTCAATCATTTGACATTGAACGCTTGTACCCCTGCATCGTTGGTACTCGAACCGAAACCTCAAGGAATAACAACAATTCATTTACAATGAAATCAATGATTTTATGTTATGAACAAGATATTTAAATAAACGATAACGGGATAAACCATAATTTTAACCTAAAGACTACTTTTAACTCATTGAGATATGGTAATATTGCATGGTTAAGATTTAGGAGCAAAGTGATAAAGGGATGGGAACAAATAATTAACAGTTTAAACATTATGAGACTAAGTATAAGTTAAAAGATTTCACTTCAATGAACTTTTGAAATTCCTTGTTATCTCCTCCTTGCATGAGAGTGAAAGGATTGCAGAAAATTCAGAAACAAATGAAAAGCCGAATTACGCATGCGAACAAAGAAATAGTTACAACAAGACCCTCACAGTATATTAATCAAACCCAATGAACACCTCTCTTTCTCTCCCCTATAAATATATATTCCATTACAGTGTCCATGAACTAGGAAGGAAAACAGAACGTGAAAATGGGGAAGAGAAAAGCGGAGATCAGTGATGTTGATGAAGAAGAGAAAACAAACTACGGTGTCGAAGAAATGACAGCGACCGATGCTAATGTTGTGGCGGTGGCCGCGGCATTGAGCAGGGTCCGCCGAGCGAGGAAACGATTCGTCGGAGTGAGGCAAAGGCCGTCGGGGAGATGGGTGGCGGAGATAAAAGACACGATACAGAAGATACGGGTCTGGTTGGGAACTTAAAACACTGCCGAAGAAACGGCGAGAGCTTACGACGAAGCCGCTTATCTGCTTCGTGGAGCCAACACTCGAACAAATTTCTGGCCTTTTTCGCCGTCATCGATCTCTAAACCAGCACTTCCTTCGAAAATCGTTAATCTTCTCTTGCTTAGGCTCAAAGAAAGAAACGATACTGCTTCTTCTCCAACTCCTATGGCTTCCGTAGTTTCCAATTCCAACGTCAATGAACACGGAAACGAAGGAGATACGGTTTGCTTCGACGGTTTCTTGAATGTTCCTGAAGATTGTAGTACTTCTTCTAGTGATTTCATGTTGGAGAATTTCGGGTCGAATTCGGCTGATTCTATATCGACTCATAACGTCGATGTCGGTCCGAATGAAGAGATCGATAAAGAGGGGATAATGGATTTCCTGTTTGTGGATTCTTTCGGATTATCGATATGTGATACCATTTCTCCGTTCGAGATTGCGGAAGAACTGGTGGAGCCGATGGTGGAGCAGCAGCAAGAAGACATCAATGGCGATGATACTACGTGCATGCTTAGCGAGACGATGAAGAGAATGCAATACGAACGTAAATTCTCGGCGTCGCTCTACGCCTTCAATGGCATACCCGAATAATGTTTTTAAAGATTTCGTGCCTTCGTTTACTCTTCCTCCTACTTGAAATATTTATGTTGGTATAATTGGAACCTGCATACTTATATCAAATTATGGTACATAAAAATCACTAGCACATTTCACGGGCAAAATTTTCGAGATAATGTTCTCGAATTTTTTATTTAACGATATAACGTACTCCGAAGATTAATTGCTCAAATAGGGCGAATTGCACAGTGTTGGCCGTAGGTCGCCATGCCTTCCGGGCGACCTACGGCGTGGCAGCTTCCCAGCATAGGTCGCCATGCACTCCGGGCGACCTTGTAGGTCGCCATGCACTCCTGGCGACCTTGTAGGTCGCCATGCACTCCTGGCGACCTTGTAGGTCGCCATGCACTCCTCCTCCTGCATGCATGGGGAGATCGTGCCATGCACTCAGTGCTCGGTTCATGCATGGGGCACTCGAGGCGACCAAGGATGACCAAGGATCGGTTCATGCATGGGGCACTCGGGGCGACCAAGGATCGGTTCATGCATGGGAAGAATGGGGAGATCGTGCATGTGTAGGTCGCCATGGAGTCCCGGCAAGGTCGTGAGCAGGCGAGCATGCAGCAGGGGATGTCGCCGCGAGTGCATGGCGACCTCCTTGGTCGCCGGGCGTGCATGGCGACCTAGGAGGTCGCTGGGAGTGTATGGCGACCTACGGCCACTGTTGATTTCGCCCTATTTCAGCAAATAATATTGGGAGCACGTTATTTCGTTAATTATTTATTTCGAGAACATTATCTCGTGAATTCACCCCATTTCACGACTTCATGCATGCAAGGCAACTGTGCATTAAATTTAAATTTAAAAAAGCTAAGCTAAGAAGCCCATAAACAGCCTAGCATTACTATAGGGCTTATAGGCCCAAACAAAGGACGAGCCTAAGCTATCTACCAATATCCTGTCAAATTTATGAAGTTGAGGCCTGCGAATGAGATCGTGTTTGGTAAAATTGTTTGAATACTGTGGAGATGGGGGGGGGGAGTTCATATAATTTGTATCAGAAATTACTTTTTAGAGTAATTTAGGAAGACGTTAGTATTATACGATAATTTCTGAAAAAATGTATAGATTGTACGGCGACTTTTTGATGCTGTTAGGTTTTTGGATGATAGTGTATATGCAAATAACATCAAGAAGTCTCATTACATAAGTTCATTTTGGGGACGATTCTTAGCCTAATGTATTTCATTCGTAACATCAAAATTAAATTTATGACTTTATTTAAGAGATCTCATTAAACCAACTATTATTAATAAAATAAATCATCAATTTCAAAACAAATAACGGTATCCTACAAGTGGTTGCCCTAATATTCTCTATTTTTTTCATTGTTAGTCTTTTTTCTTCTTCATCTTTTTGGTCAGTGATGATACCAACTTTGGTATTGATCGTCGACTGTTGATATTTGATATTGTCACGACTAATCAAGATAGTGTTTATTTCTAAATGAAAAATGTTTGTTTAATGAATTTGGTCAAGGTAATTGATAGGATAAATAAAAAACACAATGACGGATAAACAAATAAGATCAATAAATAAAGTGATAAATTATAAGTTTACTACCAAAATTATTATTTTGTTCCGTTTTGTCACCCGACAATTATAAGATCCAAGGACCTACGCATCCATCATTGATCCTCTTCTTTTTTATTTATTTCTTGGACGAGATCATAAATAAATTTAGGTCATAAATTTTAACAGTAGTCTTTATATTGAATAAAACGTTTAGTAGATTATCAAGTCTTAATATGTTTTTAGGGATATCAATGCAATTAAATATAATTATTTTTTAATCGGAGATTTATAAAATTATAAACAATTTTAGTGGTATTGTGGCTAAGTTTGAAGGCAAAATAATTGAGTAGGTGAGTTTTGAGTGAGTGGTATGTTTGGTTTAGTAATATTATTAAACTAATAATTATTCTAGTGGTTTTTGAGATGACCCTCCACTAACCTATATGTTTCTTTGATCAAGTCTTTGGATTTGAAGGAGTTATATTGTACGACAATCTTAATATATGATTAAAAAAATGTCTTACTGGAAATATTTTTTAATATTTATGGTAAAGCGTTACATAAAAATTAATCTTTTACCGGAAATGTTAATTTCATTAACTAATTTATGGTAGAACTCAATATTAACGTTTTTATAGAAAAATAATATTTTAGGTAGCGTTTTACCGAAAATGTTAAACATTCTTTGTAGTGCCTAATATTAACATTTTCGGTAGAAAAAAAGTATTTTAGGTTGCGTTTTACTGAAAATGTTAAAAATAATAATATTTTCAGTAATGCATTTCCTTAACCGTATATTAAGACTGTCACACGTTAAACGTCCCTTGAATTCGGTCTACTTTGAGCCAAAGAAATATAAATTAATTAAACTACTTATTCTTCCACTTACAGTTTTGTTTTTGTTATCAGATATTCCATCGTCCCCTTTCCTACTATATACTTTTTGTTGGCTTAAATTGCATTAATTTATATAACTCAAAAATTTTATGAAAATGACATATAATAAATTTAAAATTCGATCATTTTAGTTTATTATTCATTTTCTTACATATTCTTCCCCTTTTGTGAATTTTTTCATTAATAAATAATTATAATATTTTTTTAATATAACATCTGAACTTTTCATATTTTTTCTAAACTCTTAAATCAAGAGTTATCGCATATTTGAATATACTAAAATTTATATCTTTTAACATGTTATAATAACAATAGTGTCAATCAAAGGGACAATCAACCTCTAAAATGTAAAATTACAAATCAATTTCTTAAAATAAATTATAAGTTCGTATGGTAAAATTGTATTTTAACACCCCGGAATGATAAATTTTAAATTATTCATTATAAAAAATCGTAATAGTATAAATTAAAATAGTGATAAAACTATACTTTTGACTCTTCAATTTTAAATTTTGTTTTTTTTTAATTTTAACATTAATATCAGTCAAATTAACACCTAATTAATTATACTTCTAACATTTAACTTTAATATATACATGGATAAAATACAACTACACAGTGTAAGACTCTTTTAGTTTTACACAGATTTAGAATAATTTGATGAGTAAAAATAGATAACTGAGATTAACATTAAAAAAATGAATAGATATTCATTTGGGAAAAAAAATGAGTTAATTTTAACCATCTATTTTCAATCATCAAATGATCTTGAATCTGTATAAAATTAAAATAATTTTATATTGTATAAGTGGATTATATATATATATATATATATGAATAATTTCTTCAAACAAGAGTTGCCTGTTTAGTTCAGTTGGTAGAGCACAAGACTCTTAACCTTATGGTCGTGGGATCGAGTCCCACGGTGGACAATTCATAATTCGGAGGTCTCTCACGGAAGCTGTTCTCACCCTGACGTTGGGGTCAGCCTACTATCTTACCTACTCTTACCCCATTATATATATGGGAATAAGGGTCAGCTAATTAATAATTTCTTCAAACTGGTTGGTGGGGTGCAGACAAAATTTGACTAAACCTAAAATCCCTTTACGGCTAAGCCACTTTCCCATATTGGTTCATTCGGGTTTCTTTTTCTATTTTTATTTTTCATTTTCCTTAGCACTTAAACAAAAGACAAATTGAACTAATCATTGAATATATAACGACAAAAACGTTTCATATATCGATGGTTTTACATCAATTATACGTGACACAGTATCTTATTTGTGTTTGAAATTTTAATACATTTAATGGTTATATTTTTGTCTAATTATTTAACTATTTATTTATATTTATTTAAAAAAAATTAGATACTAAATACATTTTCACTATTTTTATTTTTGAATTCAAGTTTTCATTTATGTTAACCAAACATATATTTTAATTTTCAAAATGCTTAAACAAAACTGTTTTCTAAAAAATTAAAACTGAAAAAAAAATACTTACTATAATCAAACATACCCTAAATTTTGTAATAATCAATCTAAATTAATCTATTATTAATAAAATATACTAATAACTAATTAAGCCCCTCGTACTTTCAAATAAATCTCTAATTTAAGCAACATTTATTATCCAAATATATAGTTATAAAATTTAATGAGATTTAGACAAAATAATACCTAAATACAATATACTCAAAAATCTTTAAATGATCGATCAAATTAAAATTCAATTAATAATATAATAAAATTGATCAAACTTTTTATTTATTTATTTATTTATTTATACACAATTAAATGTCACGTCATTGCAAAAACAATAAGGGCAAAATAATAAATAAATCCCATATCAAACAACCCGGATTCCATTGGCATTGTAGAATTGTCCATTCAGGACGGCGTCGTTTTCATGGAGTAGCTGCACACGAACGCGGAACCGTAGTTTGGCCTTTTGCCACTCTGCCATGATGGGGACATTAATGTATATATTTTTATTTTAATATTGTTATATATTATATATGATTAAAAATTATATGTAAATCGATTTTAATTTGATAATTTTATAAATATCAGTTAAAACCAAATTAAAATATTTAAATCATATTAAGCATCTAACTAATAAAAAATTATCTACTAATATTCGAATCAAATGCTGAATTCTTCTAAAATTTGAATTGATATTCGAAGAAGAGAGCTTGGACTTCACAACTACCATTACAAAGCATTATTTTATCACATTAAAATTTTGAAAAGGATTTTTCATGAATAAACAGAAGCGCGAAATCTTCGACGAGAAAACACAAATGAACAAATAATTATTAAAAATTTGAATTGAAAAACAGAAGGAGAAGATTTAAATAGGAGAGTTTTGCAGATTAAGGAATCTGCTTACCGGAAGAATTCATCACAGTTTCTTCTTCTCATTCATAGGTTCATCTCTCACTTGTTTCTGTTCTTTTTCTTGTTCCTTCAACCTTCATCGAGCGTTTTTGCTGAAAGCTTATCGTTCTCGTTTCTTCTTCTTCTCTTTCTTCTTGTTGTTATATATGTATATATTTGTGTTGCAAGGTAATTTTAATTGTTTGATCTGTTCTCTTAATATATTACTTGATGATCTTGTTTGTACTCAAGGATCTAATCATGATCAGACAAAATCATGCATTGTTATCCTAGTCAACAGTTTCCGCTTTAGGTTTTGAAATTTAGGATGTTTTGCAACAATCTCTTCTGATTTTTCAATGTATATATGTATATATGATGAAGTTATACTGTTTTTTTTTGCTGTATTTTAACTATTCTTATTATTGATGTTTAGGTAGTGTTAAAGTTTTGGTCAGGCTGCTTAAGCAAATCAATGAAATAGCCTTTGCTTGATAAGATTTTGCTTGGATTAGGAAGCTCCAAAGGAGTGTTTTTCTCCTTTGGAATGACTTCAAGTTGAAGGTATGTTTCAATTTTCTATAATGATCATATTTTGTGCATCTCCTTGTATTCCAATGGAAGTCCGGGTTAGCCGAAAGTCCCTATGGATATATCCGGTTTTAGAGATATTAGAGTTTCAGGTTTAGAGTTTAGGATTTCCATTTTCAAGAACATTGAATATACTACATTTCGAGTTTGGAGCAACTCATTCATATTGCCTAGTCTTTATACTACATTTCGAGTTTGGAGCAACTCATTCATATTGCCTAGTCTTTCTTTCGGTTTTTTAGTGTTGATTGAAGTCTGTGTTGTGGTCTAAAAGGCAAATCTCTTATTCTGGAGAACTCTCCGATGAGCTTTTCGTATGCTGCATTCATGGATTTTTAATTGATAGATTGTTTCCATAAGATGATATTAAGGTCCCCATGTTTGGAATTTACCGGATATCATGTGTAGCCGATATTATATTGCAGCATTTGTTTCATTTTTCTAGGATTAATTGATAGATCCGGCGCTTCCTTGGAGCTTATCAGCTTTGTGTCTGCTTCATCTTCACTAGTAGCAGTCCAATTATCCACATAATGGGTGGCTGCATCTCGGTACATAGTGAGAAGGCACAGTCTAGGTTGCATAAAAGACGCTTTGGCAGATTCCGCAAGCGCCATGGGAAAATCGCCTATTTCATTCCCCATGTATGTGTGAAAAGGATGAGTGATGCTGGGAGTCATATGACAGAATTTTCTGTTAGTGAATATGTTCATCTCGACTTTGAGGCGGATGCTTCAACCACCTGCAATCGCAAGCGCTCAGAGATGTCTAATATGTCATTTCATCTAACACAACTACAATGGAACCGCAGTCAAATCGATGCCAATGGTCTCTTCTATTCATCTCTTGCCCTCTATACACTTATTGCCTTCCTTCTCTGATATTTCTTTCCAATAAAGGCATCCACATCACATTTGTGCTCGTTCTAGGAGACATTTTTTACATATGCAAAATCTAGAAGATGCTGGCTATTTATTCATGGAGTTGAAGCAACTGTGCTTTTTCGAGCAATCTCTAACTGTCGAAATGAAATTATTATGCAGGAAGATGCCAGGAGGAAGTATGTTTTGATTCCGTTAGCATTATTGAGTCCGAGTCAGATGACGATTCCGGAAGTGTCTACGGAGGTAATGCTTATTGCTACCAATTCATTGTTTCTTTAGACTATGATTTTCGATGTTGGGTCGGATGGAAAAGCTTACACTTCTCTTTTGGTATCTCTTTTGCTGTTGCCTCCAGATGCATTTTCTTCATTGGGTAGTTCAGTAGGGAATATTTCAAATGCGCAAATGCTTCAGTATGAAAGTTCATGCTTCGTTGAGAACGGGTCTAAACATGAAACATTTTATGAAAGTTACAGCTGCAAGGGCCATAGAGATGGCTCAGTCAATTCGGGAGACGAAACTCAAGAGTGCCGAAAGAAATCGACCGTTATCATGCTTTCCGTGAAGCGAAAATCTTCCGAAGGTAATGAAACCACAGAATTTTGTAGAGTAAACCTCCCAATCAATATTGTTTGAACATTCTGATAAGAAAAATGATGCATTATTCATAAATATTTCTGAGTTATATAGCATTGGAACTTACTCAAAATCAAAAGAAAAACAAACAAATCACCTTTATTTCATGCCTTGATGACGTTGTGCTGCTTCTGCAAACTAATAGAGTTAATAGCAAGTGCAGCTGAGAGATACTTATACCGTCCAAGAGCCGGACTCGTAATTCCTTGCTCGGGAGAGAAACCGACGGTAGGAAGCTGGTCGGAGGTTTCACCTTCACTTTTTAAGCTCCGAGGCAAGAATTACTTTCGGTAAGCCACTTCACTGCTATTGCATTCCGCAATATATCATATCCTTCATACATGGAACTGAAGTTTGAACCTTGTGGTGCAGAGATAAACAGAAGTTACCAGCTCCAGATTGTAGTCCATACGTACCAATCGGTGTCGATTTATTCGTCTGCCCTCGGAAAGTGAATCACATTGCTCAGCACCTTGAACTACCGCATGTAAAGCCACACGAAAAAGTGCCTGCACTGCTAATTGTCAACATACAGGTTCTTCTTTCACTCTACCGTTCCGAAAAATGTCCCCTTTTCATCATTGAGGGGTACATTGCTTTAGATCAGTTTTCACTACATCTGTAAGTCGTTTGGTTTCCTTCTTGCAGGTTCCGACTTACCCGGCAAGTATGTTTCTTGGTGATGCCAATGGGGAAGGCTTGAGCCTTGTCTTATATTTTAAGATCTCAGATACTTTTGACAAAGATATATCCCCTCACTTCCAGGACGGCATAAAGGTATTTCCTTCATCAATTCTCTCATACACTTGAGTCCGTGTAACATAGAACTGAATCTATTCTTTCCACCTTTGTGTTTGTGCTTTGTTACAGAAATTTATTGAAGATGAAGTTGAAAAGGTCAAAGGGTTTGCAAAAGAGTCCACTGTTCCTTACAGAGAGAGGCTAAAAATTCTGGCCGGTTTAGTCAACCCGGATGAGCTTCAGTTAGGTACTACCGAAAAGAAACTTATTCAAGCTTATAACGATAAGCCAGTGCTTTCGCGCCCTCAACATAACTTTTATAAGGTAATCTATAGTTTTTCCAATTGCAGTGATGGAATTCAATTACATGCATTAAAACTATTCTAAGGCCCACTTTTACATCACTTCCTACAAGGGTTGTGGGAAAAAAAACTATTAAATTATTTGATTTACAATATAAATATTTAGTATGATGTTAAAAAGTATTTTTAAATCAACAAAATATTTATTTTAAATAATTTGTTCAAAAGTATTTTTGAGAAAAGTTTGAAATCAGTTCTTGTAAAGTACTTCTCAACCCAAATTTAAAAAAAATTTTAACCTGAAAAAATCTAAAAATAATTTTGAGAAGTAATGCAGAATCCGACCTAAATTACAAGTTTTTCATTTTTCTAAAAATATTCATGTCTATCACGTATCTAAATAGAAATATGGAAATGCAAACTTTCAAAGATCTTTTAAATGTATGACTCATGATCAAATTAATTATTTCTAGTGATGTGGGATATTATTCATAAATTCTTTAAGAATCAAAATAACCTAGCGCTTAACCTTTCATTTACTGTATAGGAAACTGAATTTGCACCCATTTTTACACCTTCCTGTATTGACTGTGTTGGTTATCGTCCAGGGATCAAATTACTTTGAGATCGACCTTGACATACACAGATTTAGCTACATATCTAGGAAAGGACTTGAATCATTTCTAGAAGAATGGAATCATTAATCTGGGTTTGACTATTCAGGTAAGTTCTCCCCATTTTTCTCTAATTTTCAAGAATCTAAACCCCGAGTTTTAGGAAATTATTTGATATATAGACCGTATAAAATTTAAGCTTCACGATCTTATTTATTTTAATTATAAACTTTTAATATTACACATGACATTCAAATAATCAAAATCGTGATGTCTAAATTTTACATGATATTTGTATAAAAATATTCCAATTAAAGGGGCGAAAATGCGAAGAAAATCATAAGGCTTTGTGTTTTATGGTAATGTTTGCAGGCACAAAAGGCAGAGGAGTTACCAGAGCAAGCTTTGTGCTGCTTGAGGTTGAACAAGATTGATTTTGTAAATCACGGCCAAATTCCTACCATTGTAACCGTTACAGATGATTAAATAGCAGATTTAAATTAAACGAAGGTGATTAATCTGTATCAGCATTATTTGCATTCATTTATATTGTTATTTCTGCCTTGTAACTTTTTATTTTATTTTTTTCAACTATCCACACCAGCCAAAAGCAATTACTAGAAATCGGAATAATTTTATATATAAAAAAAGAAAATTTAATATATTTCCAGCCTTTATAAACAAATAACATATTTAGTAAATAGACTAAATTTTATAATTTTATTTAAAATTGTTCTCAGATGAAAACGATTTTAATGAAGTCATATTGTACTGATACAAATTATTAATATTAGCATGAATTATTAACATCCTTAACTTATTATCTATGATAATATCTTCAAAAATGACAAACAAAATCATCAATTATTGAATTTCATACAATGTTATTATTAAACTGATAAATCAAATAATCTTAAAGAATGCACTAATTAGCAAAACTCTTCATTTAAAACCCATATGGAATTTCAGTAAAAATTGAACATTACCATATTTGATTAGGGCAATGAGAAATCGGAATTTATTTGGGGCCAATGTCCTTCAAAGCACAGATCTGCTCTTCACCCATTGCTGACATCACAGTTACAATCAGATCCTTCCCCTCTGCAAATCCAGTCTTTATCTGTATTCACATAATTCGATTGTGAATATCAGAACACTTGCGAATATAAAATTTTATGTTGGAGTTTATGAATTTAAGAAGTTATATTAAAAAATTTAAAGTAAGATTATAAAAGCTCAAGAATGCGAAATTAAATCATGAATAGAAAATATAAAAAAAAATACTTAAACTACATGAGAATTTAAGATATCGTAGATTTGAATCAATTTGAGAGATAGACAGAGATATCATTGGTCTTCTGAAACTAGCAGGCATTTGACAATCCATATGAGGTTGAATGAATTTATCAATTTCATTATAGCAAAGAAGAAAGAAGTATAAATGCCATTTAATATGCAAACTAACCTGTGTAAGCAGAGCATCATCAGTGGGAAGCCGAAGATCATCCTTAGTATTACCACTTTCAGTAAGCAAACTCACCTAAATCATTATCAAACATTACGCTCTGAAGAAGAAGAAAAAAACCATCCACAAAATTTAAAAAACAAATCAAACAAAAATGGTTTTACAAATCCATCCTCGGAGATATCAATCAGCTGGTAATCAGTACGATTGACATGAGGAATCTGTAAAATGGAACAAAAATCATAAACATTAGCCTCTGAAACCCAAAACATGACGCGTAATTCGAGCGGGAGAGAAGACTTACATCGCAGTTGTGAGATGAAGGAACGATATCTTCGACTTTTTTGCCGGAGAAGATATCGATTCCGATGAAATGACATTTCGCGTGCCCGTGTTTTCCGGTCTTGGAAGTCGAAACTTCCACAACCTACAGAAATTTAACAACAGCGAATCGAATATTATATCATTTAGCTAAACACTAATTATCCTTGAATTCAATAAGTTCTTAAATCGAGGATTATCCTCAGATCGACTAATTATGTAGAATTTTTTTATAACTACATTTCAAATTCTAGTGATCTGTATAATAAAGAGAATTTTACAGAGATCGAGAGCAGAAACTGAGACAAAAAGAAGGCAAATATACATAACAAAATTGAAATTTAAAACGAAAGATTTATGGATCAAAATCGTAACCTTGCAAGGACGACCTTTGATCACAATGTGGCCGTTCTTACGGACGGTGCCGGCCTGCTGAGGAAATGTTTTAGAAGCTCCCGCATCCGCTTTCGATTCAAAATGACGATCCTCATCGGACATGACGACCAAGCTTAAACAAATTCAGAAAGTTTTGGAGAACGGGAGAGATACCGATCAAAGCAAAACTTTGGAAGAGAGAAAGGAGAGTGAGTTAGTGTGCGTAACTGATGCTTTGCTTGAGATGTATCCACGTGGTATATTTTTCGATTCACTATCAATTCAAATAGATTTTTTTTAATATTTAGGGTAAATTACACAAATGATCCCCTGACTATAGAATATTTTTTGTTGAGTTCCAACTATTAAAAGTTATAAAATAATCCCCTGACTATAGGGAGTTGTTTTGTTGAGTTCCTCGACTATTAAAGTTACAAAATGGCCACCCAACTATTCATTATGTTCCAAACGGATCATTTCCGTTAAAAAATTAACGGTTGTTTGAGTTAGACGTTAACATGCTAACTGAGATAAAAAAAATTAATGATCACTCGACTATCATATATCAGTCAGCATATTAACGTCTAGCTTAGACGACCGTTAATTTTTTAACAGAAATTGATGAGTTTGTAACATAATAAATAGTCGAGTGACCATTGTATAATTTTTAATGGTCGATGGACTCAACAAAGTATCCTAATATTTATTATTTTTCTCCTTTAAACAAATCTTATATTAGAAATACATATTGATAAATGAATTTTATTATATATCAACAATTTTTCTATTCTAATAACTAAGTGGTATGGATATACTCTCCTTCAAGGTTAGAAGCTCGTCTTCTCTTTTATGCCTCCGTGTTATACAAGTTATATTAGTTTTGTCTGACTAGTTCAAATATTTTATTAAATCCCCTCAAGTGAAACGATATCATTTTAGGTTTTTTTTTAAGTTAAAAAAAAGTTACACTAAAACGGTATTATTTTGGTTTAACTGCCACATCATCTATCGTTAATCATATCATTGTGGCATTAGCGATTTAATGAAAAAAACGATGCATTAGCATCGTTGAATTAAATTAATAAATATTCAAATAGAATTTGAATATCGAGCAGGTAACGGGAATCGAACCCACATCGTTAGCTTGGAAGGCTAAGGGTTATAGTCGACATTGATTCATTATTTTTAGCGTTTCTAATTCAAAACCGAGCATGAAATTTTGGTTTCATTCGGGTCATTTACGAAAGATGGAGAAATTCAAAAAACAAGAAAAAAAAATAAGGCAAGAACGAAATGGAATAAGAATTCGGCCCATAACATCTATGTTAACTTTTCTGTCCGAATGCAATCAAAACAATTTCGCTTTCTAGATGATCCTTCTAGAAGAGTGGGATTAGAATGGAACAATTTTTAATTAAAACAAAAATCAAAATTTAATATTAAAATTAATTAAATTAAAAATCCAATAATATAAAAGAATCAACGCTCAAAGTTTGATGGTATCTGAAGTAATTTTCTTTAAATTATATTTTGACCAAATCGAACAAGCCATCTATAATTCATCAACGTGTATAATTTGAAAAGACCAAATTAATAAAACAATAAACATTAGAGATAAAATTATCCAAAATGTAACGTTAACTGACAAGCTTTTTTAGAAAAAAAAAATCTAAAATTGATTACGAGGTAGTATATGTTCAAAATTTTCTTAACCGTTCATACACCTACAGATGTAACTGCTCAAACATATAATCTTTAAAGAAAAAAAACATTTTTTTTACCACCGAGATCATTTGATAATGCCGTGAAACCAAATAAAAAGTCGTATCATTTTAAAATTTTACATTATGATATAACATTTTCGTAATCAAACACACCTAAAATTTAGAGAATACAACGAGGGTAAACGAAACCGTGAAAGGGATATGTAAGATATAGGAAAGAAGATGAGGGCAAACGAGAAAATGGCCTCAAATTAAAATTCCATATATACAAACAAGTGTAAAGTTGCAGTGCTACCTAAAGCTTCAATCCAAACAACAAAATATCAGAAAAGATAATTCAGGAATATGTGTTTACTCATCTGGAACGTAGAAATCGAACCTGACATCAACAGAACCAGACCGATCTCCCGTGTTTTTGTACTCGATATTTGTTATCGTCCCAACGTCATCTTCCTCTTGGTATTCTGCCTTCACCCGCCGAACAGGCACCGTGACGGAGTAAATGGTTCCCAGATCAGAATCGGTAGAGACACTAAGCTGAACCTTGTCCTTAGACTCTATCTCGACAAAATCCGACAGAGCGTGCACAATGTTTTTGACGATTTTCTGTTTCGCCTCATCGCTAACTGCACAGCGATCAGAGAACAGGATCATCTTCAAACGCTGCTTCCCTATATTTGCATTAGAGCTCCTTCTAGTTGCCGGAGACGGGAACACTATTTTCCGAGCCAAGTTAAGTCGCTCGAAGAAGCTCATGTTTACGGCATGTAAGAGGAAGCTCTCAACATCTTCCCGGACAGCATTGGGAGATAACTTTAAATCTCCCATGATCCCTGCTGATCTTTTAGTTTGGCCACCAATGCTTCGACTATTTATCGCCAATCCCTTCCATTTTGGTGTGATTTCGAGATACCTTGATCCTCCATTCATGGAACACACGGAATCAACCTATAATAGAGCACCAAAATTAAAACAAAAAGACCAGAGAATTCGCACTTTTCTATAGCTATTACACACAAGTAGAACATCAATTAATCACTAACAAATGGTGCTCTGTACAAAACAATGAACTATTGTACCGAACAATTAATAAACAAAGCGAATGCCCAATAGCTATGCAAAAAATAACAAATGCCACTGCACCTACAGAACTAGCTGGAATGAAAGAGCTAAAGAGCTCAGCAATATGGTAGAAAACTTGAGATGATAATCTGGTTAAACATAATCCAACATAAAATCATCGCCGGTACCACACCAACGTGTTTCCCACAGTGCTATCACACACTAGAGTTGAAGACATTATCACCCAATGTGACATTGTAACCTACAAGCAATCACAATGCATCTTCTTTTCGTTCCTAATCACCCTAATCAGTAAAATGTAGGAGGTTAAAAGATTATGAATTTATGATGAACAAGCAAGGGTACGACTTATTCGAAACACCAAACTCATCAAGCTCGGATCTTCGGTCGATGTCTTTTTTCCCTTACTTGTAATTGCCAGGCATCATATTCGGAATAAGATTCCAAATCCATACCAACAAGTAACAGGTTCTAAAATGTACATACATGCTTAAATTTGACTCTACATGCAATTTGACAAAGATCAGTCCACGGCCATGATTCTTTGACTATTTCTTGGTGGTTAAACCTTTCAGGAATTAAAATGCAGCCCTTTAATAACAAAATGCGATTGAAATTTAAGAATATGAACCCAATAAGGCTAATATTGAAAAGACTAACGGATCTAAAACAATTATATGAAATATTAGGGTAGCAAAACCCAGAAAACATTTTCCCGGAATTGCAAAACCGAGCGCCGGTAAGGGTTTGCTAACCATCATTGTTGCTTCAAATCAGGAAAACCCAATTAGCTCTTGCTCTGATTACTGCAAAAGAACACCTAAAAGACTAGGAGTTCAAACGAATCAGAACAGCATCTCCAACAATAACCCTAAAAAATAAAGTGAATTACCAAACTTAGCAATTCCATCAAGAAAACCCAGACACTAAATTGAGCAAGCAGATGATAAATTACACAAATATTTCACATTCAATGAAAATAAAAAGTTCAACAAAAACTTGGAGGTGAGATGAGAGGGAATGAAGACAGTGACCTTTGAAGATGGGACGTAGCTTCGAAAGGGGTGTTGATGGTAGGAAGCAAGAGTAGCATCCACACGTAAATTCCCCGATACCGCCATTTTTTAGTCAGCTCGAATTTCTCTTAGTCTCTTACGAGCTCGTTTGCTCACTATGACTGTTCTTTTGCCCTTGGTCGATTGGTTTTAACAATTTTATTAAAATTTGAATTTGGAAAAAAAAAGAACATGAGTTACTAGTACTTAAAAAAAACAATGTGGTCTAGTTATTTTTTACACTTAATATGATTTTCAAATTTAGAAAATAAATCTATTTGATCAAATGTTTCCATTGTTAATCATTACGGTACTGATATAGTAATTTATGATAATTGATGATGTGACAAATGAACTAAAATTAATTTTTTTTTTCGAGTTTTGTGGTCAAATTGATTTTTTTTAAAAGTTCAAGAGCTTATTTTATATTTTAAATTTAAACTATACAAATATAAAAATTTGATTCCTTTGAAAAGTTGGATAATTTGGATTATAGATGATATGCTAAAACTGAAGGTAAAAAGGATATAAAATGTTTAAAGATCATGATGAAAAAAATGAGAGAACTTGTATAAATCGACTAGAAACAATTAAAAACATAAAGTTAATATCAATTCATTTGTTCGAGTCATTTTTATTTAATTATTGATTGGATATTAATTTATTTGACATTATTATTATAATTAAAAAATTAAGTATTTATATGTATTTAAATTTATTATTTTTAACTTAAAAGTTGAGATTTAAAATTAATTTAAGTATCATAATTAAAAAAATATTCCCGAGCAAGTATATTTGATCGAGTGGTCAAGTTACTCTTTTTTGTTCTTCATATTTCCTTAGTAATTTATTTTTAATTTTTTTTAAATATATATATATATATTAGTAATTTAATTTTTTTTTTTTATATTTAAAATTTTCTATATTTGTATAGTTTAAATTTAAAATTTAAAATCTAAAGAAAAATCAAATAAGCCCTTGAACTTAAAAAAAACCAATTTGACCCTCGAATTCGATAAAAAAAATTAATTTAGCCCATCTGCCATGTCACCAACCACGGTGGGCTGCCACATCAACACCATAAAATATCACGTCAGTACCGTAATGGTTAACGATGGAAACTATTGATAAAATGATTACATTGAGTTTATTTTTAAAGTTTGAGGACCACATTGGTGAAAAAACTAACAAAGCCCACATTTATTTTAAGAAAAAAAATTATGAGGCCTCACCTTTTGCCTTGAAGTTTTAATTAGTTTATGAACGTTATATATATATATATATATAAATAAGTAATTAAATATTTTTATTAAAAATAGGTAAATTGTGCTAATAGTTCCTTTTGTTTAGGGTCTAATCGACTTTGGTCACTAATTTAAAAATTAAGCGTAAATGGTCCCTCACATTATCGGTATGTCCAATTTAAGTCCCTCAGCTATTAATTTTCGTTAACTCCCTTTTGTTTAAGCCTCTTTTGTTGAAGTCCCTAGCATGGCTGACGGATTATAATCGAACGGGAGTTAATGACTGAGGGACTAAAATTGAACGGATCGATAATGTTAGGGAATCAAATCGAATGGATCGATAACGTTAGGGATCATTTCCCCTTAATTTTTAAATTAGTGAACAAATTCAGTCAGAGTGAAAACATAAGGGATTATTCGTATAGTTTACCCAAAAAATACTAATCTAATTTTATTCAAAAATAGGAAATATCCTAAATCACAATAAAAAATTACTATCATAATCGTAAATTAAATACATAATTAGTACAAATTCCTATAATTATTGCAACAAAACTATAAACTTAAGATCACATAAGGACCATACAATGAAAGATTAAAATCTAACCAAGAAAACTCAAACAAAGATAGATCTAAGCAAATATGATCACATCAACAAACGAACCACAAAAGGAGATCAAGCTATTGAAAGACCACTGACAAACCGCAAATCAGACTTAAGCGACGTGAAAAGTTATCCACAAACACATAACGGGTATCCAAATCCAATCTGAGGGTCCAAAGCACGGTAAATCAATAATATAACATATAAATATCATCTTTATCAGTCATGACGATGTCTAGTCAACCCTTAGAAAAAGATAAGTGAAAACAACAGTCAAACGGCCGAAAAACATGACATAAAAGCAAATGAAAATGTGTCGTGCAGACATAATTATTGAAAATAAAAAATAAAAGAAAATAAAAAGACAATAAAAAATACTGACAGTCGACGACCAACATAAAAATTGGTGCCGTCGCAGGTCAACAAAGACAAAAAAAGAAGAAGATAAGAACGTCTTATCAATGAGAGAAAATTAGGAGAAAAAGAGATTAGTAATTGAAATTTTAATTATACATGTTATAAATATTAACTAAAAAATTATTTTAAAAAACGATTAATATAATTATATTATTGACAAGAAAATAAAATCGTTGAACAAATGTGCAAATTAATCTTTCAGAGGGACATTGTACTTGTACCATATTTTCAGATAAATGTATCGTATTATAATTGTTAAACAAGAGCAAAGTTAATCTATAGAAGTATTTGATAATCTTTTTCGAAATTTATACTCATGTTTAGATTAAATAAAATAATATTATATTCCCAATAATAATATTTCTACGGGTAGATATAGGAATATAATTTCCTTTAATTTCTTAGGTATTATATAATTTTTATCATTTGGACACTAATGCACCATTAGAGATTTATTTTACTTAGATTTTGGACAATAATTCCATTTAATTTCTTATGTATTATTAAATATATTTAATTTTTCAAATATTTTTATGTATTTAAAAGGTTCTTGGATGATCATATCACCATGAGTTGAACACCGCCAAAGGTAGGCAGTGACCTTGGCATCCAGAAAAAGGTAAATCTGAACTTTAATCCCTTTAAAAATTAAGAAATTATAACTTAATACAATAAGAAAATTACATTTTGATCCCTAACGGTCAATAAATAATTATGAACCATGCCACGTGAGTTCATAAAATTGTTTGCATTTTTAATAAAATGAGGCAATAATTTAGGAGTTAATGCTAGGCTGACGTCCAGACACTTAACCATTACTTATAGTAAAATAATATATTTTTAAAAGGCCTGATATTTTTCAAAAATGTATTTTTTGGTCCACCACCAGGGATGATGTAGCTAATTCTTATCATGGAAATAAAATGACTTCATTCCCAAATAAAACAAATAAATTGGACACATCATGGATGGTGAGATAAGCCTAAATATGACTCTGTACTTGTATTGCTTTCATATAATTTAAATATTTTTGTATTATTTATTAATAATATAATTTTATTTTCTTTAAAATTTTATAATCGCATATCTCTATACTTTTAATATAATTTTTTAAAATTTCTCGCTTTCGACCTAAAATATTATAGACCCAAATAGGCGGAAACTCTGAGTTAACAGTAGATAGTGTTAATAATATCTCCATCTGTTAAAACTTGTGGTGGTTCCAGTCATAAGAGTTGAAACCATTAAGTAATATAGGCTCGAATGGTACCGAAACAGGCCCTAAATTGCTCGGTCTCGAAGAGCTCCCACTCGACAAAACTATAAAATAGAACAGAAAAGCCCAATGCCTTTGATGTGTTTACGTACGTGGGTTGTACATATACTCTGTATCATTAAATTATAATTAAATTATCTTTATGAGTAATAAGATTTTTAAATATTGTAAAATAACTATTGAATTTATTAAATTATTATAAAATGATTTTAATACACTATATATAAAAATAAATTATGATAAGTTTAAAATATTATAATAAATTAAATTATTAGTACATAAATTTAGGAGGGTGGAAGATGACACAAATCTTTTTCCTACTGACTTTATCGGAAAAGCCGGGGAAAAGTAAACATGATGTTCTGTAAATTATGAAGCTCATCTCCTCGGAATTCGTGGAAAACAAAATCATTGATTTCCTTACTACCTCTTGTGTAGGGTTGGAAAAAGTAACGACGTTCGTTTAGTTAAAATAGTGGCCGACCTAATTTAATTACTATTAATTGAATTAATCAAATTTATTAACTGTTAATCGAATTAATTTTTTTAAAAATATTAATCAAACTGAATAAATTTCAGTTAATTCGGTTAATTTTTGAATTAATCGAATTTTTTTTAATTTTTCTAATTTATATAAAAATTGAATATTTTTTAATTCAAAAAAAATTACAATTAATTTAAATAATATATAATTATAAAATAAAAATTTTATATGAATTTTTAATTAGTTAATATTAATTTAAGTTTAAAAATTATTGGATCTTAAATTATTAATTGGGTTTTAGATGGTTTGGGCTTGAGTCCATATGTTATATGTAATATATTTAATATTTAAAATTTAATTTCGGTTAATTAACCGATTTCGAACCGAATTAACCGTTAACTGAATTCTTAAAATTTTATTAACCGTTCCCCGATCGAATTAATTTGGTGGCTGACCGAATTAACCGAACTAATTCGATTCGGTCGATTAATTCGGTTAAAACCGAAAAATGAACACCCCTAGGAAAAAATGTAGATTGGTCGGGATATTTCCAGTACAACATCTTTAATATACGATTAAGGAAATACATTATTAGAAATATTATTTTTTAAAAGTTTTTGGTAAAGTGTTATCTAAAATATTATTTTTTTTTCTATGTAAAATGTTAATAATGATCGCTACCTAAAATATTTAACATTTTCAGTAAAACACTATCTAAAACATTATTTTTTCTATCGAAAATATTAATATAGGGTTCTACTGGAAATTAGTTAGCGAAATTAAAATTTTCGATAAAAATAATGTTCTAGGTAACGCTTTACCGGAAATGTTAAAAAAATTAATATTTTCGATAAAATATTTCATTAACCGTATATTAAGGTTACCGTACAACAAAACTACCCAGGTCGATCGGGTTCGAATTGACTTGCTTTTATGGAATCAATTTTTCTAAACCATCTTTAATTTGTTACATATATATAACTTCTATTATATTTTTAAGTAGTTTGAAAATATATATGTTTAGATAGACTTTTAATTTTTTTATTAAAATTTAAAGTAAATTTAATTCTAATAATTATTTAAAATACCAGTAATATAATTTTTAATTCTAGAATAAAATTTAAAAAATAATCATGTATGCACGAACCAATCAATCTTAGTGATTAAAGAGATAATTATCATTCTTATAGGTTTAAAGTTTGAGCACGGCCTGTGTAGAGGTGTTTGAACGTTTGTTGTCAAATAATTGATAATATTACGAATATATACTGCCTTATATTCAACTAATAAAAATAAATATGTATAGTTAACTTTTATTTAAATTAACAAATAAACAAATGAGATACACCACATCATAAGGTAGTATGTAATTTTGATTGCAATATGGTATAAATAGACTATAAATCATGATACATAATATAAATAAAATATAAATATTTAAACGTATTAAAATCTTTATAAAATAAATTATTGTGTCAAATTTATAATAACTTAAATTCGATTGGAATACTTTAAAAAATAAAATACAGTATATATGGCACTAAGTTTATAGCCTTTAGGAAAAATGATTTCAGCTTATCAATCTCAATTTTAAAATTGTTTTATTTTATATACGTCTAGGGTAATATCATTTTAAAGACTCTCAACCAATTAACTATGGACGGTCAGACCCGGTCGGTGCTCAAACCCATGGCTTCGGGAGTAAATACACCAATGACTGTCATTTAAATTTTAGGATAAACTATAAGTTTAGTACCTAAATTTTGTTTCAAAATCATACCTAATATTTAGCTTAGGTTTCCATTTGGTACTATGTAGCTAAAAAATTAAAAGAATTGATGTTGTATATTTTTTTTTTCAATGATCGTTTTACATTACATTATGATGACACATCAACATCATATTAAGTTTTCAACGACAGTGTATCAAAATGAAATCTAAACTAAACATTAGGTATGATTTTGAAAAAAAAAATAAAGTTTGGATACCAAAATGAACTAAAAGTAATAGCTTAGGTACAAAACATGTATTCTACCCTAAATTTTACCAAGATTAATTTTACCCGTCTAAACAAAACTCTAAGAATGGATAAACTATCTTTGACCCCCTGAAATTCTTCAAATATCCATTCAATCATTTTAATCCTTGAAATAAATATGAAAAATGATAGATGGTTTAAATTTTAGTAAAATTGAACATTTTGTCCTCACTGTTTTTTAAATTAAATACATAATAAGTCTATATTATTTTAAATTTAAAAACTTTACTCGTCCCAATATTTGATCCTAGCTTCGCCACCGAAACATAATGAAAACTATAAATTATCATCATAATAAAAAAACAACAGGAAAAGTTTGAGGGACTAGATAATGAATAAAACTTTTCATATGATCTGTTGAAAAGCTGATAAGGAGACGGGCCACATTTATCTCATCCGATCTTCTTGAATTGTCATGGCGACTACATCTTGAACCCACCAAGTAATAATTGGTTGGGAGAAAGAGAAAATAAAATGTATGCAACTTTGAATTACTTCTTGCCTAATTGATACCTCATATTAATAAAATCACAATTTAACACTAATTAATGCATGCATTGTCAATTATTTAATAATCTAATTAACGTCCTCGTTTACATAGAAATTAATTTTTATACTATTAATTTCCTCCATAATAAAATAAAAATTAATTTTTAATAAGCTTTAAGCTAAACCCTTGATATAAAATAATTTTTATATTAAATGCTTAAATTTGAGTCAAAATTTTGATATTTAAAGAAACTATTGTTATCTTTTGAAATTCTGAATTTGAGCACAACGTCTGCACCTACAGGGTCACACACTAGGATTGAAACGAGCAAAGATGTACAATTTGTTGTACGTTACTAAAATATATATAGAGTTAATTAAGTATATATTTTAATAATCTTGAATATTTAATTTCAATTAATTAAATATAGATTTAATTAATTTGAGTTTATTTATTAAATTAAACAAATATGTGTAAATAAAAAATATTTATTTATTAAATAAATAAATTTAAACAAATATATGTTCAAGCCATTGATCTTACAGATTAATTTTTTATAATATTCATTTATTAATTGTTATAAAAACTCATATCTTTACATATCATTCAAAAACTCACTTTCTTAAAAAAGAAAACAAAATAAAAGGGAAATGAAAGAAAGTAGGTTAAGACATTTGGTATTTTTATATCGAATATTTATTATTATTTTTATGGTACTATTTTTTGGGTACAACTACATGTGTATTTATCAAAAAATTAATTTGGATTGGGAACTATAGATGCCTATTATGGAACAACTCTCTCACTATAATTTGCTTTATTTATGACGTCAAATTTCAAATTTTTAACTTTATTTAAAAAATCTAATGTATTATCTCGTTAAATCAACTGATTGTAAGTTTTATATTACTCATTTTAATGTTGGTTAAAATACTTAAAATAATATAATAGTTCTTGAATTTTGTTTCTTATTATATCTAAACAAATCTATAATTTATAATATTTAAATTTAAAAATTTATTATTTTTCTAACATTATATCATATACGATATTTTAAATATTATTGACATTCTTCAATATGACAACGTAGTTATATTTGGAACCACTTACATAAAAATGAAGAAAAAAACCTACGAAATATTCAAAATTTATTTATTTTTAAATAAATAAATTGTTTGTTTGTAAACATTCTAAGAAATGACCGACTTTTCTCTCTCTCTCTTCTTCTTGGCCACATGATCCCATGATAATCTCAAACAGAAGCCACGTCTTAGGTTTTTAGATTTGACAGCCCTTCACCCTTGTTTTTGGTAAAATTTATAATTAGTCCTTGTAGTATGTGGAAGATAATGATTTAATCTTTGTACACTAAGTTAGTAAATTATAATCTTTATACTTTTAAAATTTTAGACTATACCCAAACAATACAAATATAATGTAGTTAAAAATATCAAATCGAAGAACAATAAATGAATATATAACTTATGAACACACATAGTACATGTACTAATATAGCAGGACCTCACCTTATAAAAGATATTTTATTGAGAGAAAGTAATTTTTAATCTTTGAACTCGTCAAAATTTCTCAATCTGGTATTTAAATTTTTTAGCCCACATTGACCCTTAAACTTAAAATTTATTTTTCTTTTATCATTTTGGTAAGTGAAGGTTTGAGATTGTGCAACGTATCACAATATCAGAGTGTTATATCATCAAAAGAACTGAGAATATGAAAAGTTTTCAAACTGAAGGACTAAAGTGTACCAAAAAAAGTTGAGGGATCAAAATGGGAAGAGTTTCCAAGTTCAGGGACTAAAAGTTGCTTTATCCCTTTTATCAATAAACAGCCTTTGTTTGATGGTAAAGTAGAACAGAGGATCGACCAATCAAATTCAACATAAACAACGTCAGTAGGCGAAAAAAAATAAATAAATAAGAGCTAAATTTTGTAGTTATGTCTGATTGTGATTAATCAAACTGTTTTCTCTCTCTTAAACCTCAAGAAAACTCATCATTCACACAGTATCAGAGGGCCCCACCTATTGTCTGTTGTATTAATTAACTATCACCCAGGTAAACACCGATTAAAAATGCAAATTATCTCCAAAAAATACCCTAAAAATTGGATATTTTAAACTTTAATAAATTAGGGGGTTTATATTATAATGGAGGTTAAATATCTGTACCAAAAAGCAAGGAAGGTGGAGAGAATCTAGAAATGCTCATTTATTTTATAGTTCCTCAAAAAACCCAAAGGGGAGAGAAAATTATATAAAAAAATGTATAGAAATGAAGGAAATGTGAGAGAAAGATGTGAAGAAGAGCAAACAGAGAATAAAAAAAAAGGAGAAAGACCAGATGTTGACAAATTTAATGTCACTGCTCTTAGAAGATCGTTCGTTTCCTGAGAATATTTCTTCACCTGGGATCTCCATCTTTCTCTCTCTAACTCCATCCCAAAGCAATAAACTCCTCCATATATATTTCCCTTTTTCTTCTCAATATTCTCTCTCTAGAAGCAAAAATAAATATTAGAATTTTAACAAGATTATTTCTTTCTCTTTCGTCCCGATGACGATCTATAGTGTTAACAAAGCACCCACTTTGTTGTTTTAGCTGTATTGTCTTTTTATTACTATATTTTTGTTGTTTTAAAGCTTTAATCTTTTGTTGATATTCCGGGTAGTTTTGGGAGCTTTTGAATTTATCTATGATGGGGAAGTGTTCAAGCTAAATCCATGGGAGAATCTCGAATGAATTTTGATTAGAGGATGTGGGTCTGAGGTAAAATTTTGTTCCTTTTTCACTTTCTGGTAATTTGACTTATATATATATATATATATAATTTATTATCTTATGATTTTGTTAATTGGGTTTTCTTTATTTTCTTTAATTATTCATTACTTTTTCCTCTTTTTTGGCTAGTCTGATAAATTGTGGGGGTTATAATGGCTTTGCAATTGAGTTAATTAAGCCTAAATCTCAACTTTATTTATATTTTGAATTTTTGGATTTTGGTTGATGATTATTTTGATTGGATGGATGATCTCAGCTTTTGTAATGATATGTTCATCTGTTAATATTTGCTTAATTTCTGTATTAGTTATGTTGGATCTTTTGCCTTATTGATCATAGGATCCCTAACTTCCCTTCTTTATCAGTATCCGTTTCTGCAAAATTTTGCCTTTATATGGGAAGTTATAACATATAGGAAGTGTTGTGGTGATTAATTGATACTGTTGTTGCTTACATTATACTTGTATAAATCTTAGTGTATGTGTATGCTTTTGGTTGCATTGCTTATGGACTTATACGATCACGACTTATTTCATCGAGCTTCGATTGCTGTAATTGCATGCATCATATGAAATTGCAGATATCATCAATGAGGGTGTTTTCTTTAATACTATGATTCTTGGTACGAAGGTGAAACTCTGCAATTTTAGGTGGATTGTGCTCTTTATACTTGTGATAGTTTAAGGTAATCCCGATTGGCTGTTGAATTCACTCGTCTACTGGGAACCTAGGCCTTCAACTATATCGGATATTAGGCTTGGTTTAATGTTGGTAGTCGTTTTTGGGTAGAGCAAAAATGACTCCATAACTGATTACTCCATTCTAATGGTTATTGCTTTTAATGTTCATGGAGTCTGGCAACAATAGGGTTCTATTCTCCTTGTTATGTCATTCTGGTCTTGTTTATTGATTTCAGGAATGGGAACAAAAGTTCAGTTGAAAAGCTGTTTGCCCGGATATTTTTCAATGAGGGATCTCAACGAGGATTCAAATAGTTGTAGCTGGCCACATTATTATGAGGATAAAACCTTGACAAATGGTCAGCATTACAATGGCTTTTTCTCGAGGAATGTCGATGCATATCTCGGGCATGATAAGGACACATTGAAGAGAATAATGTTCAAGCACGAGGATATTTTTAAGAATCAGGTAATAAGATCTTTGCTGTTTTTGTGCCTTTATATATGGTCTTCACCTGCATGTTTGAATGGAGTTGAGTCACTGAATGTTGCTTGTTTATATAATAGACTTTGTTTCGAAGATATTTAAATATCTAAGTTCTTTTTATTCCTCTAGGTGTCTGAGCTTCACCGCTTGTACAGAATACAAAGGGAGTTGATGGATGAATTTAAAAAGAAAGATTTACAAAACAATCGGATTCCTATTGAGCCATCGTTATCATCAAGCCTGTTAGCGTCGCAAATTACAACCGAAGAGGCTAACAAATGGCATATCCCTAGCTTCCCGGTGGCAAACTCTCTTAATGGTCTACCATCAGTTTCTGCTGTTGAAGATACTTATTCTCGCCTTAGTTCAGTGAAGGGAAGTAGCAACCGAGCCGATCCCTTAACCCGGAATGGAGGTAACATAAAGGATGCTGAGGTGTTGGACTGCAGACCCACAAAAGTAAGAAGGAAAATGTTTGATCTTGAACTTCCAGCAGACGAGTACATTGACACTGAAGAAGCAGAACAGTTCAGAGATGACACAGCATCTGGCACGTCAAGTTATCTTCTGAATGGAAATGGGAAAATCAGGCCTGCGGGTGGTGGAAAGCCATTTCATGCAGGGAAGACTGATTGCCTCGAAGATGCTTCAAAGTCCAATTCATGCTTGAGGGGTAAAAATAGTTTGGCTGACTTGAATGAGCCTGCTCAGATCGAAGAAACTGATGGTTCTGCATTTTCACACTTTCTAGGCCATGAACTGTCTGCTAAGCTGAAGCAAGAGCTTCCTTGTTTTCCAAAAGACATTTCTGTGAATTCTCTTCGCGAAAGTGAGAAGAAGTCTGTAAGTAATGTACATGTTGAAAAAAACGGAACCGTGAGACGATTCTTCTGTGACGTGCTTGAAGCAGGTAATACTCACTTGTGAACTACTGAACTTAAAAAATCACTGATTGCCCTTCCTATCATAATGTTACATGTATTTATGATTATTCTTGTGTGGTTGTTATCTCCGTTTTCAGGGCACAGTGCAAGCAACTCAAAGTTGATTTCTAAAGGTTTTCAGCAACAGAAGTCGCCTGTATCTTCTCAGCAGGTACAGGTTCCTTATGAAAAAACTCCTGATCCTCGAACATTTTGGGCAATCGATCAAAGCAAGGCCGATCTCTCAAAAGAAATAATACTCCGAGGTTTAGAAGTTCCCAAAAGAAATGGTGAAATCTTTAATAACAGTCATCCCGAGTCGATTGTCATGTCTAATGTACGTAATTTGAATCCATTTGCTTCTTCTGAAGTCATAAAGCCGTGGTCTCATTCGGTTACTTATTGGGACAAGCCTTGCAGTAGCTTAAGCGAGAAGTCAATGACAGTTCCAACTCACCCATTTTTGAATTCACCTGGTCCTTCAAGTAAGAGTTCTGTGATGTCGTCTCCGAGCATTGGGATTTTCGGAGAGAAGTGGCAGATGAGTAGCAATTCTAGACTTAATCCAAGTTTCGGAAGTGAATTTTCCAATCGAAATGGTTTTTATTATGGTTCCTCATCGGTGTCCAAGGAATCTGCAGTTCGCTTCCCATCAGTGAGTTATGATAGTAAGGGGGTCTCTGAGCACTTCCCTTCTCATGGTTCAACTAAGCCTTACGGCTGTTCAACTAGCGGTGATATGAAGTCAACAAGTGTTGTAAATTTGAATGTCGTGCTTTCAAACAGGGCATCAGATGAGCCGGTTTTGCAATGCGGTACTCGAATAGATGGAGGAAGAAACCGTGAAGATCATCTCCGAGGGCTACCGTGGCTACAAACCATGCCTTTTTGTAAGAATGATGCCACAAGTGCTGGCAATGATTTCAATCAAAATGTTACACAGGATGTGAAGTCGGTTTCATTCTCCAATAATGTTGACACCAGCAGGAGTGAACATCTGCACAACGAAAAGATACTCGGGATCCCCATTTTCGAAAAGCCTTTTGTTTCTAAGAACGAATCTTCTTTGACTGCACCGCACACATCTGTTCCTCGATTTGCCGAAGTTGAAGCAGAAAATAAAGGAAGGAATAGGTTACTTGATATTAACTTACCTTGTGATGCAACTCTTCTGGACATGAACCAAGACATTGTTGCAGAGAATTCAGCCATAGAGAAGGAAACAAATACAAAGGTCTCAAGTTTCCGACTTCAGTTGGACTTGAACTCCTGTG
Source organism: Hibiscus syriacus (assembly GCF_006381635.1). Taxonomy (NCBI): domain Eukaryota; kingdom Viridiplantae; phylum Streptophyta; class Magnoliopsida; order Malvales; family Malvaceae; genus Hibiscus; species Hibiscus syriacus. Next base: position 356,084 of record NW_024063511.1, on the reverse strand, counting down.
TTGACGAGGATGAAGCTTCTTTTACACCCTCCGTTCCGAGCACCGGTACGAAGACAACTCCAGGGATAGATTTGGAAGCACCATTAATTTCGGACCCTGAAGATGTCATTCGTGGCGAAGAATTATTGGAAAAGGCATCTGAACCATCTTTGCAGTCAAAACAAAGTAAAGATCACTTTGTGCAGGATGAACTTGCAAAGATTGCAGCTGAGGCAATAGTTGCCATCTCATCATCTTGCCGGGACAGTAATTCGGATGATGTTGATTGCAATTCATCTGAAAACACTATGACAGACCCCCTAAATTGGTTTGTTGAGACAATTTCCTCTTTTGGAGAAGATCTCGAGAGGAAGTTCGAGGCTCTTACTAGCGGTAAAGATAGAGATCGAGATGAATCTTCCTTAGAAGAGATTGATTATTTTGAATCAATGGTTTTGAACTTAGCAGAAACCCGGGAAGAGGATTATATGCCTGAGCCTCTGGTACCTGAAAACTTCAGAGTAGAAGAAACAGGAGCTACATCTTTGTTAACGACTCGAGCACGAAGGGGACAGAGAAGGCGAGGAAGGCAGCAGAGGGACTTTCAAAGGGACATCCTTCCAGGCCTTGTTTCCCTATCAAGGTATGAGGTTACGGAAGATCTTCAGACATTTGGAGGACTTATGAGAGCAACCGGTTATTCATGGAACTCTACCAGAGCCGGGTGTGGCCGGGGGAGGCGACGGTCGGTAACTAGTTCCTCTACTCTAGTAGCTGCCACAACTTGCATGTCATTGACACAGGAGCTTAATAACATTGAAGTGGGGCTGGAGGATCGAAGCCTTACTGGATGGGGGAAGACAACTAGGCGGCCACGCAGGCAACGATGTCCAACGGGTAATCCTCCATCTATTGCATTAACCTAAGAAAAAAGAATTTGAGGCTTTATTCATCGAGATTGCTATAGAGAAAACTAGGTCATTATTGTTCATCTGCTTTGAGATTTCCTCTTAGCCTGAAATTAGGCAATACTTGATTTTCTGTCTTGGGGTGATTAAGAACAACTTGCATTACCCATAAATAATGTTGCATTATTTCTTCCAAGACATATAGGACAAACATGCCTTCAGTTTTGCCAATATAGTGAAACCACAAGAGCTTTTCTTGTGTCATTGCGGCTGTTTTGAACGGCGCCAAGTGTTTGTGGTTTGTTTGGTCTGGTTAATCACTAATCTACGTTCCTAGGATTCGGTTGTAAGTGTCGTCGGATATGGATGAGTGTCCAATATTGGTATGTTCAGTTTTGTTCAGGTTCTTTCATGTGTTTGGAGGATCTTTTCAGGGTCATATATCCATACTCATGTTCGGATACGCATTCATCGAATACGAGCATCGGTTCCTCCAACAGATATATAAATGTTAAAGATTTTCGAAACATTTTTCGGACAAAAGGGTAAATATCCCAGAAAGAATTTCGAATAACAGCTGAGAAAATATGGGAAAATTGTTTGTTTCATGAGAAAGTTGCAAAAGAAGAATGGAAAATTTGTGTGGTTCATGACAAAAGGTAAATATCCATTCAAAATTATGTGATTGAATTGGTACTAGGATTTTTTTTCTTCAAATTTTTGTAAATTATAAAAATAACAAAAAGGAGAATAAGAAAGTGAGAAGCACGGAGAGAAAGAGAGCGTGGAGAAGGATTGATAAGATGAAGGATTTCGTATGCAGCAGAAAAGGAGGTGTCCGAGTCCGAGTTGATTCGTAGTACAATATATCTCCCGATGGTCGTTAGTCAAATGCCCCATCGCTTTTAGATTCTCTCTTGCCCAATCACCATTCACTTTCCACTTTTCAATGTCGAGTCCCCCGTCTTATTTTATTTCTCCTTTTGAGGCTTGCTTAATTTTTCATTTGCACATTGATCCTCCATCTTTTATTTATCTATATGATAGCGCTCCATTCAAATAACTAATTAATGATAAAAATATATTAATATTAATATATACTACAATTAAATAAACTAGTTTAACTCCTTTAATAATTAAAAGTTTTAAATTAATACACCGCTTAAATATATTTTGGCCCCTCTAAAAGGGTTAAACTTCAGTTCAATCCTTTCAAAAAATTTAAAAGTGTAATAAGCTAAAGCAATGCTAAAACTACAATTTGACTAGAAATATAAAATTCAATTTCGACCCTCCAGGAAGTTTTGTGATTTCACCCCTAAGAAGGTTAAAATTTGACCTTTTTCTAAATATAGTTTTATATAAAAATATATTATTTGAATTAATCATCGGTATCCGATCTATTGATATATTAATTCAGTTGATCGAATCTAAATTTTTTAAGAATAATCATATTTTATTTTACCATTGAGGTGACCTGATAAGTTTGTAATTTTTTAAAGATAATTTAGATACCGTATAAAAGAATTTAATAAAATTAAATTAAATTAAATTATAAATAAAAATAAAAATATATAGATAAGAAACCTACCTCTTGGAATTACTTCAAAAATCAACTAACGAATCAATAACTGAGGAAACCAAACCGTACGACAAAAAATGGCGGGTGCGTTTAACTACAAAGCTTAAACGTTAAATAACAATGGTGACAAAACTTCTCGCTTTCTTTCACAGGCGAGTTTCTCGTCCTCTTACTAGGAGGGAGCCTTACTTTCAATGGAGATCTCTTTCTTACACTATTGACCGCCCTTCTGAATACCCTTCGTCTTCGAGCCATTCTTTTGCATCAGTGCTCTCGATTTCTTCGAACCCGTCTTTTGCTCTTCTGGGTTTTTGCAAGAACATCGATTGTCTGAAGAAAGTCCGCGCCTTGTTCGTTGTAAGTGGGATCAAAAGTGATCTTTTGTGCCATACCAAATTGGTTGGCCTTTATGGAACATTTGGGCATGTTGGTTGTGCCCGGTTGGTGTTCGATCGAATTCCTGAACCAGATTTTTATTCATGGAAAGTGATGATCAGGTGGTACTTTTTGAACAATTTGTATACGGAGATTATTGGGTTTTATACTCGTATGAGAATGTGTGTTGGAACGTGTGATAATGTCTTCTTTTCGATTGTGTTAAGGGCGTGTAGCGAATTGCAGGATATTGATGGAGTAAAGTACAATGTGAAATCATCAAGGTAGGGAATCCTGATAGTTTTGTTCAAACTGGCCTTGTTGATATGTACGCTAAATGTAGACAAATCGAATGTTCGCGGAAGGTTTTCGGTGAAATTCTTTGTAGAAACGTGGTTTCTTGGACTTCGATGCTCGCAGGATATGTACAGAATAATTGCGCTAAAGAAGCATTGGTTTTGTTTAATAGGATGAGAGAAGCAATGGTTGAGAGCAACCATTTCACGTTAGTTAGCTTAGTGACTGCTTGTGGAAAATTGGGGGCTTTGCATCAGGGGTGCATGGATATTTTATTAAGACAGGTATCGAACTTAATTCTTACTTGGTGACTGCTGTTCTAGACATGTATGTTAAGTGCGGTGGTCTACGGGATGCTCGTTCTGTATTCAACAAACTTTCTTCTGTTGATCTTGTATCAATGACTGCAATGATTGTCGGATATTCTCAGAGCAGATTTCCTGACGAGGCTTTGAAGTTGTTTGCTGATAAGAAAAGTTTTGGGATATTCCCCAATGCCGTTACCGTTGCAAGTTTGCTTTCAGCATGTGCACAGTTGAGCAATTTGAGCATTGGAAGGTTAGTTCATTCTTTGGGGATTCGGCTTGGAGTTATTGTTCCAACAGTGGTAAAAGCCCTAGTGGACATGTATGCAAAGTGTGGAGCGATTAGAGATGCTAGGTACTTATTTGAGACTGTCTCAGATTAGAATTTAATTGCCTGGAACACGATCATCTCTGGTTACTCACAAAATGGGTTTGCATATGATGCACTCGAACTGTTTCATCGAATGAGATCGAAATCAGTGTCACCTGATGCTGTCACACTGGTTAGCGTCTTGTCAGCCTGTGCTTCAGTTGGTGTTCTCCAAGTTGGTTCTTCACTTCATGCTTACTCTATAAAAAGCTGGCCTACTATCGTCTAGTGTTTATGTTGGCACTGCGCTTTTGAATTTCTACGCCAAATGTGGGGATTCTAAATCTGCTCGTGTCGTGTTTGACAGTATGGGAGAGAAAAACACTGTCACGTGGAGTGCAATGATTGGTGGTTATGGAATTCAAGGGGACAGTAGTGGTTTTCTTGCACTTTTCAGTGATATGATTAAGGAAAACTTAGAGCCAAATGAAGTAATCTTCACAAGGATTTTATCTGCATGTACCCATACGGGGAGGCTCGGGGAAGGATGGAAATATTTTAACTCAATGTGCCAGGACTATAACTTTGTTCCTTCTATGAAGCACTATGCATGCATGGTTGATATGTTGGCCCGTGCTGGAAGGCTTGAAGAAGCCTTTGATTTTATCGAAAAATTGCCTTTTAAACCAGATCTTACTTTGTTTGGAGCTTTTCTTCATGGATGCGGACTCCATTCGAGATTCGATCTCGGGGAAGTGGCTATCAAGAAAATGCTCGATCTGCATCCTGATAAGGCTTGTTATTACGTTCTTATTTCTAACTTGTATGCCTCGGATGGGAGATGGGCTCAGGTTAATCGGGTAAGGGAATTGATGAAGCAGAGTGGATTGAGCAAAAACCCTTGTTGCAGCATAACAGAGATGGAAACTAATAAAAACCTTTCGTTTTCTAGAGTAGCATGTCTTGCTTAATCTTTGACATGCTTCGTCAGAGTTGACCAGACCTTATCAGAAAAACTGAAGGTAATCTGGCACTGTGTTGACTTTGAAAGGCATGTCGAGTTCTAGATGTTGGTTTCTAGAGTAGCATGTCTTGCTTAATCTTTGACATGCTTCGTCAGAGTTGACCAGACCTTATCAGAAAAACTGAAGGTAATCTGGCACTGTGTTGACGTTACAAAGGTTCTTTGAAAGGCATGTCGAGTTCTAGATGTTGGTTTTGCACTAGAAGTCGTAGCTGGTTGAAGTTGAAATGTCCTGGATCTTCAATGGGTATCGGTAATGAAGCTTGTGGCAAGAAATAAGGTGCCGACGGAGAATATAGTTTCCGAGAGCAGTTTGAAGATTCATTGCTGTAACTTTCTTGTGTTATTACTCTAACATGCGAGCATTAATTATTAGCAATTTTCAAGGCCCGGGAAATCGTTCAGCCAATTCGAGCTCTATATATGGAAACATGAGATGTTATCCAGCATTTGGTAATCTATGAATACAAAATATAGTTCTTATGATATTGCAGAAGAATTCCCCTTGCCAACATTTTCAGTTCCAAATGGTTACAATATTAAACTAGAGAACACGAAATCGGGACGGCCAATCACTCGCGAGGAACGTAACTGAAGAGTCGCACAAGTTTATCTATTTACACGGCTTTCTTCCACACCTGTAGATAAGTTCCAAGAACAAATTACAGAATCATTTTTCAACGGCAAATATTTAAGACATACCGCATCCTCCACGAACGCTTGTAAAGCGAAAATGGTATCCTTTATTTATATTTGGCCGATTGGGCTTTATTTATATTCTTTTAGGTATAATGACAAAATTAAAACCTAATGTTTACATAAATTGTCACTTTACTCTTTTTGGGAGTATTTTAACTCAAATGTTTCAATTTTTTTTTTTTATCAAAATTACTCATATTGTATGAAAATCGTTAGTTAACTCACAATCAACACATGTTGCTAACGTAATATTTTTACATTTGTTTAACTGATGATGTGACATATATCAGATCATCACGTCATTTCTTCTTGTGTGACATAACAAATATCTTGTCATCATTTTGAGTAACATGATACATGATTGTTTTGATGACATGACACATATCAAATCATTAACTAAACATATAAATGTCCACATTAACAACATATGTTGACAATTAGTTAACTAATAATTTTCATCCAATATAAGTAAATTTAATTTAAAATGTTTTAATTAGAAGCTTTAATACTCCAAAAACGAGTAAGTAGCAAAGTGGTCATTTATATAAACGTTGAGAGTTAATTTTTTCATTAAAAATGGTTAATAAATTCTGAAAAATAAAATAAAATAAAATAATGGTTTCAATTTATCTACTATGTTAAAATTTGGAATGTAATCTCTAATTTAATTTAACATAACTTAATCCCTCTATTTTCATAATATTTGAATTAGATCTAAACTGACAACACCATTATTTTATTGCTAAAATGATGACATAAATTTTATAAAATAAAAATTACTTATTTGCTTGACATGTAAATTTATAATTGGACCAAGAACATTATATAAAAAAACAAATTATAAAAAAATTAAAATAGATATCAAAATAGAAGGACTAAAACCATAATTACACCAAACAAAAGAGAGCTTGCTGACTGTGAGGTTCGAACTCACGCGCATTTATATGCAGCAGATCTTAAGTCTGCCCCCTTAACCTCTCGGGCAAATCAGCTGATTGTTATATACTTAAAACAACATTTATACATATGATATTTTAGCAAAATAAAGTCAATAATCAAATTCATGCACCAAAATCACATTAACCTATTTTATTCATACCAAACTTATAAGACTGATGCTTGTTAAGCAGAATGATAAACAATTTTGATATCTTTCAAGTAAATCTAAGTTTTAAGTTTCAGAGAGTTTTTTCGTATTTGCAATTTGATACGACTCAAATTTGAAATAATCAGGCTCTAATGTGATTATCAGATACCGAGTCTTAGACTCAAAAATGAATCAGAAATGACAACCAGAAGAAATCATATATTGTTGTTTTGACTAAATTAGTAACTCCGAGTCTGTAATTTCGAGAAATATGTGCAAACCAATCAGGTTTACACCTTCAAGGAAAGAATTTCCTTCAATGTACCGGTAAAGAAAGTTAAATAACCTCCCAATTAACAGACATTATAAGAGTTAATTTTGCATGATCAGGGCGTTAAAGAGAAACTTACATTTCTTGCAAGAAGGGATGCTTATAGAATGCTTCAGGAATTCTTCTTGCAAATTGATTGTGATCTAAATACCTGCATTTCCAGTATGAGCAAATATTAAGAACATGTACGAAGACAAGTTCATACTATTATCTTGCTCCGACTCTTCATTCTACTTGAAGAGTTTGTATCGGACAGTTTAAGTTCACTCTATTATCAAGCAAACAAGCAAACCAATTAACATCAATGTTTTAATTCAACGAAACTGTACCCCAGGGCACCCGTGTCTTGTCAATCAGAACCAAAAATGTAAAGCAATGAACTTACAACGACATCAACGCACGGAGACGAGCAACTTCAGATGGTGTTTCTCCCGACAGTTTGTTGTGAGATAGGTACCTGTAATCAATATACCAATTAATGAAAATCAGAGTTATACTCCATGTCCTCAAAGGTTAAAAACTTAAAATGACTGTACTTACAAGATTTCTAAGTCGGTCAAGTTTGCGAGCTGTGCTGGAGTTCCACCGGTCAAGTAATTATTGTTTAGGTACCTATAGGCCATAGTTTCAAATAAAAAGGGCTGCCATTTAGACAATTCTTAAATACAGGGTTTCAAAAACACAACAAAGTCATTGTTAATACTCGACTGAAATGAATCTTGAATCTTACATGTTCCGAAGTGCTGGGAAGCAACCATCAATGCTTATGAGTTGTTTTATAGTACTGACCACATGATTGTTCCCGACATCCCTACAATGATAGTGTTAGAACACGATGCACAATAGAAACAATGGAAATAGAACAGATATCCTTATGTGCAAAGACTGATCAAGAATGTTAAACGTTTTATGGAGATTAGTAGTCTTACAAGAACTGAAGTTTGTTCAAACTGCCTAGCTCGGCCTGCATATGACCCAAGTAACGGTTTTGATGTAGATGTAGGTAGCGAAGTTCCGTAAGAGTTGCCAGCTCCTTTGGGATTTCCCCTTTCAAATTATTGAAGCTCAGGTACCTAAACAAGTTCCACTTGGTGATTTCAGAACAACTTAAGATACATACACTCACCACTCTCAAACTAATAAAGCAGGGAGAACATCCTGTAGCTTATTCCACCTCAAATTACTACACCAAAAACAAAAAATCAAAGAAACGGAATCAAACCAAAGTTACAAAAACCTGAGAAAGTTAACTTGTATTTGAATGTTACTCTGACATGGGTATATGTTTAAATTTTTCTATAGTTTTTCGTGTATTTGGTAGGTTATATTCTCGTATCCATGTCCGGAAATGTGTTGAGCACAGTTGTCGAACATAAATATTTGGAGAAAAATGAAGATGCAAAGCAATACAGCTTTATTCCATAGTCAAAGAATCTAGTTATGACGCTGCAGAACATATGATGTTGATTAAAACCAAAAGAAAAATAAGGTAACATACACAGCATTCGAAGATGTTTGAGCCGACCAATTTGAGGCGGAATCGGTCCGGTTAGCTTGTTGTTATGCATATCACTGCCATTTTCAACAATCATACTAGGTTTCAGTAAAAATCGTTCAATTAATTAACAGAAAAAAATTGAGAAAAATATTTAATCATACAGTCGAGTAAGATCTAGCAAATTCGTCACTGCAACAGGAAATGGCCCGACGATTTAAACTGCATAAACTTCCCTGCCAATTAAACGAACCAAACTAAAAACAAATAAAAACTGAAGCTAACTAAATTCAAGAGAGAGAGAGAAACGGAAAAGTACAGATCGGTGACAACTCTATAATCGCCGACGAAGGAACAGGTGACGATTGGCCACGGCGGAAGATTGCCGCCGCCACAAGGATCGTCGCCGACCCAGGTGTACACAACCGTCCATCCCTACGACGCCTTTACTTCATTCAATGCTTTAGCTGACAAAACCAAAACAAAACATATTACAAGAAAGAAAGAAAGAAAAGGAATTTTAACGTGGAAATTCAGGATAACTAAGTTCATTACCGTCGCGTTTGAGAGTTGTGCAAAAGGAAAAAAAGTTTTGGATTTAATTGATATTTTAGAAGAAATTAAGGATTAAATTGTAAAATTTTAAAGTTTGAAGACTGATTTATAAATTGTATGAAATTTAGTGGCTAAACTATTAATTTAGTCGATTTTCTATAGGTGATAATTATAAACTCTCCCCGCTAGTTTTCTAGAGAGATTTTTACAGTTTTTCTCTTTCCCTCAATCCTTTCGTTATGAATCGTCGTCGTTCGTCGTTAATTTCAGATGGAAGTATCGTCAATTTTAACTCGATTTCAGTTGATTTTTCGTCGATTCACGACAATCCGTTTTCGACACCTTCCGCACCATCGTGTTCCTTGTATCGTTCTGAGTCCATCGGTGTTCTCCGTTTCTCTGTCGTCGCCGCCACGTGGAGGGGGTGAGAAAGTCAAAGTTTTTGACGTTTCGGAATCGAGCTCTCCGCCGTTCAAAATTGTGAACCGAGCTTGGTAAGTGTCTCAAAATTCCTTAAAATAATTTTAGGAATTTTTCCGGGAATTTTCCGACACCGTATCACTGTTCACGCGCCACCCCCGATAGTGGGCATCGTCTGAGTGTTAATTTTGCAATAAATTTATGTTTAGGTATTATTTGTGTAAAATTTGGATGTTAGTTTTGTAAATAATTGTAGAAGGTGGCTAATTTTGTAATTAATTTTTGTTAGTGTGATATTTGTGTAAAATGATCGACTGTTGACTGCGTTGATCGTTGACCACAATTGACCAGAACTTTGACCAGCGTTGACCGGGCATTAAATGATATTTGAATTTGACCGAGAATACATATCCTAACGTTCTTCGACGTTCCGAATCCGATTCCGATGTCCGTTTTTCGAAATTCGAACCCGAATGCCTCGAAACTGCCAGTCAAAGCCGTTGTCTTTGACCGAAAATTCAAAATTTTCGAAAAGTTATATTTTATGTTTTTGATGTCTCAAATCTATTTTTGGGGTTCGTTTCGTCAAACTTGAACCCCGGTAAGCTATTTTTGACTGATTTATCACCCGATTCGATCCGTTTTTCGAAATTAAGCTTCATTTTTTTTGTAATTTCTGTTGATATGCATCTGAGGAATTATTGGAATATGATTTAAAGATCGAGAGCATTCGAATGGAATTTTTATAGTCGATCAGTATGTCACGAAAATCGAGGTAATATTTTACTACCTTTTTATGCTTTATGGAACATGTTGATATTGATAAATGTATGAATATAAAAATGTTTGGTCTCATTTGTGTAGTTAGTTAATTTCTACACTCGAACTGAATACAGTAAAAATGCGATAACTGAATATGATTCATATGATTAATATAAGAAATTGGAGGATAGTTGGAATTAAATTACAAGCTTTGTGATAAAGTGATAAATGAATCAGTCTGGTTGTGCAAATTATAATTTATTTCACCAAATGTACTTGGATTGGAAATTATGAAAATACTTCGATAGGGTAAAATTAAGAAAATACCCTTATGTTGTAAGATGACAAGAATTGTCTCTGAAAGTTGATTAATAACTTTTGAAAATATATATTGATCTGATAAAATTTCATATGTGCTTAGGAAGTGATAGTTTTACTTGGAAAATATGGATAAGCGGTTTTTAACCCCAAGAGGGTTTGTGCAAGATACTAGAAGTATGTTAAATAATCATTTCAAGATAAGAGAATGTTGGATAAAGCAATTAATCATAGGATCTCTAAATTATACTATTTTTGTTAAGATTTAATACCGAAATTATCTGGTTAAGAAATTATGAAAATGCCCTTGAGAGGTAAAAATAGCTCGAGTTGACCCTGAATGAGAAAGTACATTGAGGATTCGTACTTAACTCGATTTAAGTCCGTATTTGATTGTTAAGATCCTGACTTAGTGCAGAAAAATTCCTGATATTTCGTTTGTAAAATCTGAGAAGGCACTTGACCGAAAATATTCGAGTTATAAGTTAATACCTGAAGAATGATTTATCAATGGTGCTCTTTTGTCAGAATTGTTTGAATGGACTGAAATAAATGATAAGTTTTGAATTTAATAATAAGATTGGACGGAATGAATTATTGGACTACAATAGATCTGTAAAATGACCAGAATACCCTTAGAATGCAAATGACCAAGAATATCACCAAGCTCAGGAATGATTGGATATCCTCGAGCTCTGAAATGAATGGAATAAAGCTGAACACCAAAATAACCAAAATACCCTTATGGCATATACTAAGCATATGTTTTGAATTAATTAAGAAATCTAAGTAAATATGGGTGTTGTACTACCCTTAAAAGTTATGGAACACAACTTAAGTAAGTTGATCAACGTTAATGATATGTCAGTTCCTGATCTGCACAGATATCACTTGAATGAGTGTACGTCTACTCAAGTTTGGCTCGAAGATAATTTTTGGAAGTATTCAGCTCAGCTCAACTCTAGATCGCATTCAATACTAAGGATTTGATATTTGTTCGACAAATTAACCACGAAGACTGAACTGAACTGAAAGAAAGTACAATATATATCCGAAATTCAGAGACATCCAAACTAATCTGGAAAACCCTAAAGTAACTGAAATGAACTTGACTACTAAATGAATTAAGTAATATCAAGGACTGAGGATTAAGTAAGTGATTTGGATGAGTATAGAAACGTTAATGATCATACATGATGTAATTTTCTTATGGATCATGAACTATAAATCAAGCACGTCAGCAGTTCATGATATAATGAAAGCGTGAACATGAAATTAAGAGCATTAGAATATCTGTTAGTCTCCTTAAGATCTGTTCAGTGATGACTCGGAAGATGATCTATGGATAAGAATATTTGGTATTAAAGAGTAAATACCCGGGAAGGTTAATGAATTGACAATTATTAGTCCTGAGAGCTATTCATCTGGAGTTGTTCGATAATCCGAGTAATCGACATAGATTGTAAAGGTCATGAACCTTCATTTCTTCCTTACCAACTCAAGTCATATTCTGAATAACTGATGATTTCGTCAGTTATTGAACTCTTCCAATAGTGATTCTAAATTCTGATATTCTATCGGTATACTGAAGATCTGTATTCCTCCACCTGTTAAGATTATCCAATATCTTTGAATAATATCTATAAATTCTGGTGTGTTCCCTACTCACATGAATATTTTATCTGATTTTCGATTTGAATTCTGATCTGATACTTGACATGGATTCTGATATGATATCTGACATGGATTCTGATATGATACTTGACTTGGATTCTGATTTGATACTTGACCTGGATTTTGATATGATACTTGACATGAATTATGCTTTGATTTTTGATATATCCGTTTACGGACGGAACATATTTTATTTGGGGGGTATTGTTGGAGGAAGAATACTTGGAGGCTCTTCGGCTGTGTGCTCAGGGCCTTACTGGACGTGACGGGGTTGTATGGTTCTGGGGAACCTACACATTTTGTTCGTGACGGATGGGGATATATATATATATATATATGTTTTAAAAGATATGTATCTTTTTACTGGTTTTACGGTAACACACTAGATAACCTATTCTGATATCCTGAACTTAGTCGTCTGAAATATTTCTTTGAACTGAAAGCTCATTGTCCGTTACCATTTGAAATACCAGTAGGATTTCTGCTCAACATAAATATTTGTAGATGTCTGAACCGATAAGAAAAATATATGTTTATATGTATCTGCACGTTCATCAGCATCATCTGGTAGTTCTGTATTACTGAGCATTTCAAAGCTCACTCTATTACTCACCTTTGTAGGTTAAAAGAATCGTACAAGTATATCAATCAACATCAGTAAGGAAGTTCTTCCGGGGTTACTTGCAGAGTACGCTACATGTGATTAGGGAGCATGTAATTATATTTTATTTTATATATGAGTTTGAAAATCTATTTTTTTCTGCATATTAATAAATCATTTTATAAGTTACATGTTTTAAGAAATTTTTTAAATTTTCCGCTATTTTTACAGTGAGTTGCTCCGGTGGCCCTAATGTGACACTCCAGATCGGATCAGGTTATCCGTATCGGTCTGAGGAGGTTACATTTAGTAGTATTATAGCTTTGGTTTGAGTCAAAATTTTCAAGATAGACCGGCCGGTCGAATTTTAAAAGGCGTTTGATCAGTACATGCCCCTAGACTACAATCGTACTTCTCTGAGCCGAAACTCCAAGGTTGGGTCCCTATCTGTAACGAGCAAACCTAAGTTTTTATCCATTAAGGTTCTACCCTTGCATAAAGGAATACCAGTAACGTCTGTCTAAATTATGTAAAGTACCCTACGAGTAATGTGAGAGTTACTCATTCGAGAAATTTTAACATGACTCCGGAAATGAAATTGGGATATGTTGCTACTCTATGAGCCTATTCTCGTAACCAAGACTAAATTGATTTCACAAGGATAAAGTTGTTTTGATTATTTATTGAAATGAGAGAGAGTTCTAATGAGAATATATACTCAGCTCGTTAAGAATTTGTAGAGGATCTGTACTTTTGGTAAAAATAATGTGAAGCTATGAAAGATCTGAAGGAAGTTTCATTTCTGAAATAATGTGACATGAATGAATTTCGAGGACGAAATTATTTTAAGGAGAGGATAATTGTACACCCCAATTTAGAGGCTAAATTTTAGAAATTATAAAGTATTGGATTTAATTGGTATTTTAGAAGAAATTAAGGATTAAATTATAAAATTTCAAAGTTAGAAGACTATTTTATAAAGTGTATGAAATTCAGTGGCTAAACTATTAATTTAGCCAATTTTCTATAGGAGAGAATTATAAACTCTCCCCCGTTAGTTTTTCAGAGAAATTTTCCCAATTTTCCTCTTCCCCTCAACCCCCTTTCAACTCCGATCTACTCACCATCCGACGTCCGATCGACGAACCGAAACTACCATCGTGTACGTTGTTGACCAAACAAAACCCTTCAAACCTTTCGTTATGAATCGTCGTCGTTCGTCGTTAATTTCAGTTGGAAGTATCGTCGATTTTAACTCGATTTCAGTTGATTTTTTATCGATTCACGACGATCCGACAATCCGTTTTCAACAACTCCTGCACCATCGTGTTCCTTGCATCATTTCGTGTCAACCGGTGTTCTCCGTTTCTCCGTTGTCACCGGCGCGTAGAGGGGTAAGAAAGTCAAAGTTTCCAACGTTTCGGGATCGAGCTCTCCACCGTTCAAAATTGTGAACCGAGCTTGGTAGGTGTCACAAAATGCCTTAAAATAATTTTTAGGAATTTTAGTGGGAATTTTCCGACACCGTATCACTGTTCACGCGCCACCCCCCGAGAGTGGGCATCGTCTAGGTGTTAATTTTATAATAAATTTCTATTTGGGTGATATTCGTGTAAAATTCAGGTGTTAGTTTTGTAAATAATTGCAAAAGGTGGCTAATTTTGTAATTAATTTCTGTTAGGGTGATATTTGTGTAAAATGGTCGACTGTTGATCGTTGACATGTGTTGATCATTGACCGGCGTTGACCATTGTTGACCAGCGTTGATCGGGCATTAAACGACCTTTGACTTTGATCAAGTATACCTATCCTGACGTTTTTCGACGTTTCGAATCCGATTCAGTAGTCCGTTTTTCAAAATTTGGACCTGAAGGCCTCGAAATTGCCAGTTAAACACATTGACTTTGACCGAAAATTTAAAATTTTCGAAAAGTCATATTTTATGTTTTTTATGTCCCAAATCCGATTCGATCCGTTTTTCGAAATCAATCTCCGTTTTTTATGTAATTTCTGTTGATATGCATATGAGGAATTATTGAAAGATGATTTAAAGATCGAGGGCGTTCGAATGAAATTTTTATGGTCGATCAGTATGTCACGAAAATCGAGGTAATACTTTACTACCTCTTTATGCTTTATGGAACATGTTGATATTGGTAAATGCATGAATAAAAAAAATGTTTGGTCTCATTTGTGTAGTTAATTAATTTCTACACTCGATCTGAATACAGTAAAAATACGATAACTGAATATGGTTCATATGATTAATATAAGAAATTGGAGGATAGTTGGAATTAAATTACAAGCTTTGTGATAAAGTGATAAATGAATCAGTCTGGTTATGTAAATTATAATTTATTTCATCAAAGATACTTGGATTGGAAATTATCAAAATACTTCGATAGGGTAAAATTATGAAAATACCCTTATGTTGTAAGATGACAAGAATTGTCTCTGAAAGTTGATTAATAACTTTTGAAAATATATATTGATTTGATAAAGTTTCATATGTGCTTAGGAAATGATAGTTTTACTTGGAAAATATCGATAAGCGGTTTTTAACCCCAAGAGGGTTTGTGCAAGATACTAGAAGTCTGTTAAAGAATCATTTCAAGATAAGAGAATGTTCGAGAAAGCAATTAATCATAGGATCTCTAAATTATATTATTTTTGTTAAGATTTAATACCGAAATTATCTGGTTAAGAAATTACGAAAATGCCCTTGAGAGATAAAATAATTCGAGTTAACCCTAAATGAAAAAGTACATTGAGGATTTGTACTTACGTTGATATTTAAAATTGTATTGTACCAACTGTTGATTAGTTTAATGGGATGAATTGTTAGATTTTTTTGTCAAAATTTCAAATTATAACATTATAAGTAAATAATTAAATTAAAAACTCAATCTTTTAATTAATATTTATAATATTTGATACAAATTAATTTAATTAATAGATCAAATTTTACCGACAAAATTGAGATTGAATGGTTTGTAAGTTCAGGTGAGAAAAGAGGTTGATTTAATCTTATATGTTAGGGCAATGCATTCTACAAATTTGGAAGAAAATTATAATGGTATCTATAGATTATCCTTTTTAATAAGAATATCTATGAATTTCATATAATGATATTCACAATTTTTTTGTTTAATCAAATCATAATACTAATAAAATAATTAATGAAATTTATATATTTGTATTCTATTAGATATTTTACTATTTTTTGTATAACCACTTATTTTTCATTTATTAATCGACTAATTTTGATCGGGTACTACAGAGACAATAGCGTCAACCATCCCAATCCAGTTTGCTCCATTCGTAAACGTCAAGATTCGAATATCTATATAAAGGCTAAGCAAAGCATCTACAATTAAACAACAAATTAAGGGTCGGTGGGTAAGCACCTCATGTTTTAGTTTTGGAGTGTATGAAATAATACATGCTTCGGTTATTATGATGCATGGCAATCACATACATATAAACGCCACGCGTGTCGGAGTTGATTAATTGATCATATACGTTAAACCTAATTAATTAATTAACATTAATTGGATATCGACAACGCTGTGTTTGATCCTCATAAAGTAGTTGTTTCCCATAATGGGTTCAAGTAATGTGCGGTTTCTTACAATAGGTGGACTGACAAATTATGAATACAATATACTTCAAAATAATTATAAATTTTAATTAAATAAGAATTTGTAGAGCACTATTGGCTAAATTAAATAAGAATTTCGTGGTGTTATTTTTTAAATTAAATAATATTAAAGATGATTATGACAAGTGTGGTGGGATTACTTATATTGATTTCGCAATATAAAATATAGGAGTAAAATCTTATTGAAATAATTAAGTGGGATCCAAACCAGCTTTGTATGCTGAAGACGAGACTGCAACCGAATCAATTTGGCTTATCAAATTAGTCACACAAAAGATGGCTAATCAAATGAACATCATGTATAAGGGAATCTATCTAAATTGGTTACTTTAAGTGGTAGTAATATATTTTTTAGGATAAACCACATATTTGGTCACCTACCTATTACTCAATTTATGTTTTAGTCACTAATTATTATTTTTTTCAACATCGTATCTAAAGTTACGTTTTAGTTACCCACCGTCAAAAAATTAATAGTGATGATGATGTAGCATCTTTTTTAAAAAAAATTAATATTGACATGACATTAACTTATGGTGACATATCATCATCACCGTTAATTAGATTTAAACTAAAATAATATCATATTTAAAAAACTAAAATAAAATCGAATCTAAAACTTCAACTATCAGTTTCAACCTTGATCAATTGTGCTAAAGATTCAGTTTTTAATTTTATATCATAATTAAAATTATAATAGTAAGATGAATAAATTTTAATTAACTACCAATTAATCTAACACATTAGATCTCTTAAATAACATTTATTATTTAATTTTTGACGTAATTAAAGAAGTAAATTAGACTGAGTAGATATAGGCCTAAACATATATATATATATATATATATATATATATATATATATATAATATATATATATATATATATATATATATATATATATAATTTCTACAATATTCTCTTTAAAATAATCAATCAAAAAATTATATATATTTATATCAAACTTCCACGAAATTCCAATAAAATTTCCACATCTCCTTATTTATATTGTTAAGAATTTCAATCTTAAACCAGTTAAAAAAATTCTTAACCAAAATATAAACAACTTACCAAAATGCCGCTAATAAGTTAACATGGGAAAGTCTTACGTACGACAACTTTAATATATAATTAAGGAAATGTGATACAATTTTTTTATTATTTTTTAATAAAAATAGTAAAAAATTTACGGAAACATTATTATTTCTACCGGTTTTATTATTATTAGGTGTTTTACCGATTTTGTTAATATATTCGATAAATTATTACTTAAAATATTATTTTTTTCTACTGATTTTTTTATTATTTAACACTTTACCGAAAATATTAAAAAATATTAATATTTTAAATAAAAATAATAATATTTTAAATAATTTTTACCGATTTTATTAAAAATAACAATAATAAAAAAACCGGTAATATATTAAAGCTACCGCTGAGTAGAACTTTCCAAGTTAACATAGGCGACGCGCCAACAGACTGTCGCCCTTTCTCTTTTTCCCAATCCCGTTGCTCAAATATCAGCCTCGCGTCACTATTCTGGTTTGACGCCAATACTTGGTTTAATTTTGCTATAGTCCCTTTCATTTTTTTTCAGTTTATAAATCTAATCTTATTTTTAATCTCGAAAATTTAGTTCCTTCATTAGTGTTGGTCTAATAATTGAAGTGTAATTAATAATACTTCAAAAATATTTCATTAAAATGAATTCTTTTGAATTCTCAAGCTAACAAATTTGCTTACGATACCTATATTACTCATAAGTAAATATTTTTTTTGAATATTCTACTATAGATAATTAAAGTGACAGTTGATAATATTTTTTACACGATTTTTTAAAGCGTTAAGTTGATTGCGTGAGCTTTTTTTCTCTAAAAAATTCATATAATCTATTTGAAATAGAGACAAAACTGAGATTAAAGATTAAAAAAGGTTAAATTATTTCACATTAGAAGAATAAGGGTATATTAGATATTTAAATTTAAAAATTTGAAAGAAAAAAGTATTATCTAATTAGAACTAAAACTAAAAAAAAGTCTCAAAATACTATTATTCCAAACAATTTGGAATCAATTATTAAACTAAAAGAGCAAGAAATATTAAAATCACAAAATTAAAGGTAGATGGACTAAATTTCAAATATACAAATATTATATGGACTGAAAGCAAATTAGTCTTTTTTGTGTAACTTTTAATTTTTTTCCCTTAGTCGTTTCCTTCACCTCTTTCGATCGATGGGAGAAAAAGAAAGTTTTTCAAAAACCACGCGTGCCTTCTCCAGCACTAAAACTCACACATACGCAGAACGCCAAAACCCTAGCTCTTCTTATTTCTCTCTCCGCGTTTCTTTTAGATTCTGTTTGGATGCTTTGAATCCTTTGATTTTCCACCCTTTAGTTTGCTGATATGGAAGATAAAGAGGGGAGCAATCCAGGAGGTGAGTTTACATCGGAGTCGAGCTGGACACTTTCCGAGGGAGGACCTGACTCGGTGTCCAACAGCGTTAATTACTTCTTCGACTGGGAGAGTAGTATACTCAGTGAATTCGGCTTGGATCTACGGCAGGGTCATGCTGACAAGTTCGGACGGTTCGCTGAACTAGATCGGCCTGAAGCCAGGCCTGAATTGGCGGGAAAATTTAGCGGCTCACAAAGCTGCGCTGCAGCTGATGATGTTGCTCGTTGTTCAGTTTCGGGGACGGCTTCGAATCCGGGTGGGTCAGCTGTCGTGTCGACGTCGAATCTGTCGGGGTATTCGAGCTCCAGCGAGGATCTGCCGGAGAAATCTACGGGATCCGGCAGAAAACCGCCCGAGATACCGTGAGTAGTAGTGAACATAACCTTCGCCAATGATGAAAATGAGATAAAAAATCATTAAATAAATTGACCGTTTATTTATTTCTTTATTTTTATTATTTCGAGGACTGAGTCGCAACTACGTACAGATCCTGGTGGTAAAATAACAGATTGTAGTACAGAGGGTGCAATTTTCGGTGTCAGTACATTCTGAAACTGTAGAAATAAACAAATTGTTTCGTGCAAGTTGGGGAATGAGGTAAGGTAGTCTCGTAATTTTTGTGAAACAATGCGTTTAAGGGAATATAGGCGTGAAACCAAGAGGGACTTTTCGGCTATTAACGAAATGGCATTGAACGCCGTTACGCCGCCGCTATTGCGGCTGGAATATGCCGCTCTTCCTTTTCTTTTACTTATTCTTCCCTTTCGGTTCTTGTTTCAAGTTTTAATCACGTTAATTTTAAGGCAAACAGTGGGAATATAGCTGGTAAAATCCCTCTTTAGATAACGTAAATCATAGAGTTTAGATCATATTTTCTTCCACGATTTTTTTATGAAGTCTCTTTTTTGTTCTAAATTCATCCCCTCCTGTAAAAGTGAAACGGGCGTTGCAAATCATTCATTATATGTTATCTGAGTGTTATTTTTTAGGCGGGTTTCTCGATTGCTTTAGGAATCTGCGAATGCCGTTCATATGGTATTGCATTTCATGTTCTAAGAAAGTTGCTTGTTATTTGCATAGTATTAAGTACAAGTATCTTAATTCTTCGCATTTAATTCTTTTTTCAAACAGAAGCTTTTAATATTTAGGGATTTTCTTCTTTTCATTTTGATAATTGTAGGTGGGATGTTTTTGTAGGAGTAAGGTGAGGAAGAAGGGGCAAAAACGAATACGGCAGCCACGTTTTGCATTTATGACCAAGAGTGAGGTTGATCATCTTGAAGACGGCTACCGATGGCGGAAATATGGGCAAAAAGCTGTTAAAAACAGTCCATTTCCTCGGTCTGTTGCTATTTCTCTATTATTGATGATACACAGAAATTTGACATTTTACCCACTTTTAGAACTGATTCAATGCCATATTTCTGTTAAAAAATTAAACAATATACTGAAACATGGTTTCTATCAGTTCTTTTCTGTTTGTCATAGGGGTGGTTTCTATCGGTATACTGACAAAAAAGGGTGGAAAAATGAAATCAAAGGGTTATTATAAAGTAGAGTTAATAATGCCGTTCTTCAACAACGTTAAATTTTGGTTATTAATTAGTTCAGTGTTTTTCATAGTCTCGGAAAGGGAGATTCAAACAGTTCATGAGTATGCCATCTTTAGCACAAGGACGAAGCCATTAAGGATTTGGGAGGGACTGTGACCCTAAATTTGTTATATAATGATACATTAGATTTTTTCTAATTTAAATATTAATTAAATAAAAATTTTGTTTCTTTTAAATTTTAGATTTAAATACTTATTAAATTCTTGTTCTCTTTGTGTAAAATAATTTAATTCATCCCAATGTTTAATTCTAGCTTCATCCTTGTCTAACATCCTAAAAATTGATTCTCTATTTTCTTAAACCACAAGTCTGAATTTTTTGCTGCATAAATAGTTTTGTTCAGCCTTATTTATGCGAGAAAAAGTTTACTTTGCATTATCTAAAGTGGTCAAATTTATAAAGCAAAGTCTTCAATAAGGGAAGGGGTAGGGTTGTTCAGGAATCGAATCTAAAATTTTGTAAGTTAATTTGATATAAATCTTCTAAATTCTAACACTCCCTTTATGGTTTAGTTTAGATTCTTTTATCAAGTAGCAAAAACATGATATTGTTTTTCATAGAATCATTATGTTAGAGCGAAGTCAAATAAGGAATTCATGTTTAAAATAATTAATGGAAGTAAAATTTTCATATTGTTGTGCAAATCTAAGACACATAATTGGTCTTACAGGAGCTACTATCGCTGTACAAACAGCAAATGTACAGTGAAGAAGAGGGTAGAACGCTCTTCTGAAGATCCTACCGTTGTCATTACTACATATGAAGGTCAACACTGTCATCACAGTGTAGCATTCCCCAGAGGGGGACTCATCAGCCATGAAGCTGCCTTTGGTGGTCAATTGACGCCGGCAGTCTCACAATTTTATCATCCAGAGGTACAGTTACATAAGGAAATTCCTCCAAGCAGGACACAATCACAGTTACAGGCACACGAAACACCGATTGACGTAGGAGAAACTCGTTCAGAGCCCCCGACAGATGAAGGGTTACTCGGTGATATCGTCCCTTCCGGAATGCATAACAGATGAGAAAGAAAATATGGTATGCATATCTTCCTTTAACTAAATCAAGTTAATTAACTTACTTCCATGCTCTGCATGTGGTTGTCCATTTGAATTTGTGTGCTTTAAAGGGAGGAATGCAGTATCATTTTTTATCTCAAATTAGGAGGAACAATCAGTACCGAAGTAGCTTGATGCCAAATGGAAATTATGAAGGCATAAGGAAGATGCATAGCTTTGTTATTGATGTGTAATTCAATCTACCATAGCCATGAGGGCTGAGGCTTTCACATGTCTAGACCTTCTTAGCTATACTAGCTAGTGGACCACTGTAATGTTTTTTATATTAAACCCCACAAGCATGAGATATATAGAAAGCTCTTTGATTGATCAGTCTTAATCCATATTGGAACAGTTTAACTGTATTGGAGTACTAATAAATAGGATAGAATATTAAAATAGGACCCTTAATGTTTATCGATATACTGGTATCTATAGTGATATATCCACAGTCATACTTGTGATTTCTTCGCTTGTTTCCACATCATGAATAATGTCTGGTGCATAATTTTATCGACTACTGTTTCTTAGGATTCAGCGTTTGTAGATTGCCTAATTGTTTCTTGATGTTGCCCGCTTACTTGTGTTTATCAGGCATTTGGAAAGGCCTTTCTAGACATGGGTTTTGATAGATTAATGCAACTTTAGTGATTGTGAAAAGATTCTAAAGTACCTGTAGAATCATTTAGATTGACGTTTTAGACGTTCCTTTGCCACTATTCCAGTTGCGTTCTTCGATGAATCACTCCAAATATCAACTAATTGTCTTGTTATATTTTTTATTACTCTTTTAGTTTATACTTTTTCAAATATCTTAAAATTTTGTGAAATTTCAATTCAAAACTTAGAGAAAAATAATTCTGATCTACTTTCTCCATCATCTTCAAATGAAGATATATTGTTCGTCTTCTCCTTCTTCACCTCTTCACTTCTAGAATTTAGAAAATAAATGTTCCAGTGTTGAAAAATTAGAGGAAGTCCGAAAAATTAGATTAAAAATTCAAGAAGGAAGATTTTAGGAATATTTTTCACTAATTTAGAATAAAATTTTAGGATTTCATTATAATTTCTTACATATAGATGTCTTATCATAACACTTTTAAATATTTAATAATGAAATGATGTAAAAATAATTTAAAAATGCATGAAATAAGATTAAAAACAATTGAGCCATGAAATGTATAGTTTACCATTCTTTTAATGTTGTTTAAGTAACAAAACAAAAGATCATGATTATCACTAAATTACTCTTTCCTAATCACATCAAAACACAGTAAGTGAACCTTCAATTTTACTGTTACTTATAATATTACTTTCAGAACTAAATGTAAACTGAGTAAATTGTTCACTGTAGAGTATTAATCCTATGGTACAGGAAGTACAATATCTTTTATTTCTAAATAGTCATGGTCTACAGGATTATGCCAACCGATCATATGATAGGAGGAACCATAGAACTTTCTGTTTTATATAATGTGGGGGGAAAAACAAAAAGCATGTGACAGTTTGCCGACAAAAAAAAAAGTCCATAGAACTAGGGTTTGCCGTTCTCTTTGATGTTTTTCTCATTAAGAGAGTTAGTATTACAAAAATAATGCTGATCGTATCTACAGGCATGTTATTGATTGGTAGAAGCTGAAGAGCAGGCACGCCATGCATGCAAGGCGATTTTTAATCAAGTGGAAGTGAGTACTTCACCAGTTTATCAGATATAATGGCTATAGCTTCTGATCAGTTCATAATCTTATGCTCAGATTTATCTAATCTCAACCCTTGAGTTCTAATTTATGCATCTGAATATTGATATTCTTGGTTATTAGTTTTAGATGTTTAGGAGCATATATAGACGGGGATGGATAGGAACAGTCACTCTTAAAAAAATTAAAATTATTACATATTTTAAATATATTTTATATTTTTTCACCTCCTAAATTATATAACTTTATTCCTACTAAAATTAAAAAAAAATTATTCTTCTAACTTAAAATTCTACGTGGGTCCTTATTCTGGATATTAATCACCGTTAAAGCTGGATTGAAGTAGTTAACTGTTGGTGGTGGTCTACGTGAATGTGAAATGCAGGAATCCATAATAATAATATGAGCATATAGTAAAAGAAAATGGTCCACTTGTTTTGTTCTTTGTTCGTCAGTTGCGTGGATTTCAAAGTTGCTTCAGAGTTGGCAGCCAGCCGACATTGCTTTCTTCTCAAAGCCTGCCCCTACCCAATTACTGTTTCTCAGTACTCCACCAGTTCTTTATGCCGTTGCCTTTATATTATAGTTTCATTGATGTCATCATTATTAGATATGACGGCATATTTAAAATCTGATTATTTCGAATAATTTTTTTAAAAAAATTATAAAATATTATTTATTGGATAATCAATTAAATTTCATTAATCAATTAGGAATTGAGAAAAATTCGACTGAGTTTAAAAATTTGATTTCTTTACTCGTAATATCAAAAATTTAACTCGACTACAAAATTTAAATCAAATTTAAGTTATAAAATAAGACTTGAATAATTTAAATATCTCAAAATTTTTAATAATTAGTGGATTAATTTTTAAGTTTGAGTCGAATCCCTAAACTACGAATGATACGTGTATCTTATATAAAAAATATGAATAAATATGTCTATAATATATGTTTATAAAAAGCCATTTAAATTAAAATTATTTAGTATTAGAAAACATTATAAATACTTTCTATTGAATGTAAATAGGAACTCGAACCAACTCGATTCAAATTTATTAAACTCAAATTGACTTGAAATTTTTTAAATAAAGTTTATATTGTGAAATAAAACTCGTCAATTCAAATAATTTAATTTTTTTAACTCGACTCGATCAAATGCTCATCCCTACAATTAAATACTATTTTAAATCAATTTTTTTAATTCCTTAAGAGTTATTAGAAAATTCACATAGTTAAAAAGGTAGTTTTTTTATTTTAAATAATAATATTATTTGTAAAATTATGAATAAATTTGCTATGTTGTTACTCTATTTGTGAAATATCAAATAATTGTCCGATAAATAAATGCAGGGATTGTCAAAAACTAATGTGCGCGCGTGAACGTATTTATTCTTTCCAATCCATTCAACACGTGAATGTGGTGTTGTTTTCGGATGTAAAGGCCACTTGTTACCGTACACGTGTCATTGTATTTCTCCCGTCCCCACGATCATCGTACGACGGTGGTAAGATGTGTTGCTTTATTCGCCTCTTTCTTTGGGAGTTAATTCGAAGGTTTAATGTATATTTTGTTTTCTGAATTTCTCCTTTAAGTATTTGATTAGTCTTTTAAATTTTTCTAAATTAATTTAGGGTTAGTTTGTTTCACAAAAAAAATGGATTTTTTTTGTAAAATTAGTTATATCTTATGAAAAATATTTTTTGAAAAAGAATTTACGGTATTTAGAAGATATTGTGTAAACCATTTTCCAATAGTTGAAAAATTTTATAGAAATCATTTATTGTAAATATGAAATATAATAAATAATATTATTTATCATAAAAACTTAATATTATTATATTAAAAATATTAGAATAATTTATTTAATTTTATTTATGCAAATAATATTATTAAAATATTATTTCTAAAATTTTATAAATAAAAATGTTAAGATGAGTATAATCTATTAAAATAAAAATATTATAAATTATATTAAAGTTTTATTAAAATAAAAATAATATTTATGTTTTTAAAATTATTAATAAATATATTTTAAATATTTTTATTAAAATATTATTTGACTATTATATTAATATTAAATACATAAATAATATTATTTATTATTATTAATTCAATAATATTTTTAAGAAATTAAGAAATAATATAAATTTTATTAATAATTTATTATATATTATTAAAATAAAATATAATAATATCATGTATTATTATAATATAACTAACTATAATAGTAATATTATTATAATATATTATATTGTTAAAAATATTAATAAATAATATTTTAAATAAATTAATAATTAATATTTTTATTAAAATGATACTAAAATATCATATTAATATTAAATACATAAAATAATATTATTTTAAGTATTTATGCTTTGAAGTGAAAAGTTCATAAAATGACTTACGAAAAATCAAACCGTAAGTCATTTTCCAGAAAATGTAAAAAAAATTATGTTGACTAGTAAAATGTTTTACATTGACCAATCTGCTTTCTTCCAACCAAACACTGAAAAAAATGAGGAAAATGTTTTCCGGAAAAATATTTTACATGAAACAAATAAACCCTAATATCTAGATTTAGTTTTAAATAATTAGTTAATATTCGAGTGATGAAAGGCAAATATATATACATATATATTAATAGTTATATGACCCTATCAATATCTAATATTTATTTTGAAATTTTGCTTTTTATATTTTTTTTTCTTTTTATTTACTGAGACGTTAATTCAGTAAAAAAATTATAAATAAAACGTAGATATTATGTCGATAATTGTTCTAGTGATTTGTGAAAACCGAATCAAATCATAATTTCAAGTACGTGATTGTATAAAATCAAAATCCATGTATCGCATTGTATATTATACCAAAGTTTATGAGTAGCTTTGATATTTATCCAAATTAAACTACATAACAAGACTTCCACTAATAGCAAGCTCAGGAGTTTGGGAAATTTGAGATTTTATGTTTAAATTCGTATATGATGGAATTTTACCTTAGCAAAAAGAAAACAAGTTTTAGATGCAAGAGAACAGGTTGAGGAGGTAAATTCACTTGTCTATACTCTCTAAAACCTCTTGCATCATGAGGAACCTGTGCCCAAAAGTTTGTTAACTTGGAAAATATCAAACTCAGATAGCAACGTGCCGACACTTAATCCGGATGCAGGACCGTCTAGACTCTAGAACCATCGGTTGAACACCGATACAGGCAGCCGGTGACCCTGAGTTATGACTCAAGTCTACCAAGACATGAATCCAACAGCATTCCCCACTGCATCTTCCTTGACAGGAGCCGGAAGGTTAAGGTCAATTAGAGCCGGCATGTCGGCCGTCTTGTTTGATCACCAATGTTCTGTCATCCGAACCTCCTCCGACAAAATGCGACCTTTTATGACCCCCCAAAGCTTGGCCTGGCCTGAAAACCCTGAAGCAAAATGGACACTCATGGCCTTTGTTCTTCTTTGAACCCAATATTTTCTCAGCATTGCTAGATTAACCTTTAGCAACACCAAGGCTCTTAGACTTGGTAACTTTGGTATGACTCGTAGGAGCCGTAAATACGACTCTCATGTATTGATTCGTTGCAGTCGTTTGCCTTCTTATGGCTCGCTCGGTGTCCTCCAAGGGCCCTATGGGAATCAAAGGTCTTGTTACAGGTTAAACACTCGTATTTGCTTCCCATTTGAGGACTGTAATAAGCATTCTTTCCATTCCTTCTTAAATCATACTTGAATTTGCTTTTAAACCCTGATCCAGACACCATTTTAGCCTTCTTGGACCCGCGAAACTCATAGACAGAATCCTCCGATTCCACCTTCTTTGGTCCATTTCTAAAATACCCTGAATCAGAATCCTCGGAAGAATGACAAGTTTCAGCAGATTCCTTCAACTTGTTCTTGTTGGAAACACATTTCATGGCATTCTCAATGGTGATCCTCACATCGATCAACGACGATTTTTCTTCCAACGAGAGCAAGTTGTTGTCCGAAGAATCGGCAACTGAATTCGGCCCTTTCTTATTACAGGAATCCCTCGACAACATCACCAAACACATCGCCACCTCCTCCTGTTCTTGCCCTATCTCCGAAACAGATGAAGAACCATTCCCCAAATTGTCCGAATTATTCGGCTGAACACCGATCGTCTTATACTTAACCCTCTTAAATCTCCTTCGACTCGGAGTCGTCGACGTTTCGGTATTCGACTGACTATCCATAATCAGCTTATGTTTATCGCCACTGTTGAAATGATAAACTCTCTCCTTGTCGGAATGACAAGACATATGACCGCAAAGAGCTTTCATTGATCTAAAACCCTTACCGCATTCTTTACAAATCATCTCTTTAAACGAAGAGCCATTGCTTGAATCCGAAAACCTCTTGGTTTTCTTTGGATTTTCCCTCAAACCAGCAAATCTCTTGAGCTTGTTTAAGGGTAAATCAGCTGATTCTTCTTTAGTTTCAGCATAATTATCGTTGTTCATATGAATTCTTATGTGACCACCTAATGATTTCCCACAAGGGTACCTTTTGTTGCAAAATTTGCAAACGAACTTCTTTTCTTGGTTTAACTCCATTAATGAATCAATGAAACAAACAGAACAAAAAGAAAGAAAACAAAAACCCAGTAAAGGGGACAAGATCAGTAGCTCATTTCTTACTTCAAATCTTCAAAAGAATACTGCATTTTTTCTCTCCGGGATTGCTTCTTTGCTGTAACCAAGAAGCAGAGAAAATAAGCAATTACAGATCGAGAAAATAAAACAGATCATAAAGTTGCTTGCTTTTTTTTTGTTTTCAATGGAGATGATGATCAGACAAAAACCAAGAGCTGTGATGTAACACTTCTTCGTTTCAAGTACAACGAAGAGGTCCAAATTCAATTCTTTATCACTCTTGACTGTTGAAACAGATTAAAATTAAAAGAAAAATATGGGGGTTTTTTTCGAACTGAGGGAAATCAAAAGGAAAGAGATGACGAGTCGCTAATGATGGCGATTGAAGATACTATTTTTTATCCATATTATTATTATTATTATTATTATTATTATTATTATTATTATTATTATCATTATTAATATTATTATTATTATTTTTATTTTTATTATTATTATTATTATTTTATTATTAAATATATTAAATACATATAAATCACAAACCAATTACAATTCAACCGGCCCAGTTATAAACCAACTGAAACCGGTCCAAATCCAACCAGAAACCCTAAATATTTGGGTTTTCAGTTAGGGTTTCCTAACCCTAATCATCCTCAGCCGCCTCATCACATCCGTTGGATCTGGCACGATCCAACGGTCCACATAGCTCCAGAGAGGAACCCTAGGGTTTGATACCCTAGGGCCACGCGGCGCCGCCCCAGCTTCCACGCGGCTGTCGACAGTCTTCTCGCCGCCTCCGGCGCTGCCACGTCCCGAATGAAGGCTCCAGAAGATCATACCAGCCGTCCACGCCATGGCTACTCGGTGAGTCACCACTGGTAGTCCGGTGACTCACCGAGAGCCCTTCTTCGGACCGGTCCGACGGCTACAACGGTGGTGGCTATAAAAGCCACCACCCCACCTGCAAAAAAAAAAAAAGAGACAGAGACAGAGACAGAGACAGAACCGGAGAGAAAGAAAAAAAAAAGACAAAGAAAAGAAAAACAAACAAACTATACCAACGATCTCAGCAGCAAAGAACCAGAAGAAAAAAAAAAAGAAAGAAAAAGGAAGAAGAGGCTTACCAAGGAAACCTTGACCGTCGCCGGAAACACTGAACATCGCCGGAGAACCAAAAATACCGAAGGTACTTTTGTAGATTTGCTCCGATTGGGAGCCTTTTAGGAAGAAATAACACCGGAACCGTCCTTAGGACGGTCCGATCTATATATTAGTGTAAAGAAAAATTTTTCCGGCCACCGGATGCGGTGGCCGGCGGTGATGGTCACGGCGGCAGACGGTTGCCGTCCGGTGACCGGCTTCCCTCCGGTGAGGGAAGCTAGAGAGAAGGCAGAGAGTTTTAAAACTCTCTCTGCTAGAGAGAGAAAAAAAAAAGAAATGAAATGGCTGGCCCTTCGGGCCAGCCGGTTTGGACCATTTATAGTCCTTCCCAAACGACGTCGTTTCGGGAAGGACTATACGTGTAATTATGAAATAGTTAAACCCCGTCCGCAGTCCTCCGGATTTGTAAAATTTACATTTTAGTCACTAAATTAAATTTATAATATTCTTAATTTAGTCTTCGAATTTTAATTTAATTTATTTTAGTCCTTCATATTAAAATAATATATTTAGGATAAATTACAGATTTGATCCATTAATTTCTATAAATAATTTTTTAATCCCTAGTTTATATTTTTAATTTATTTCATTATAAAAATTCGAATTTTAGATAATTTTATTTTAGTCACTAAATCATTAAATCAGAAAATAACATATTTGATCCCTATAATTTTGATTAATTACGAATTAGACTTTTAATTTTATTTTTACTGTAATTTAGTCATTTATTTTATATGTTTTCTTTTATTTTATTGTTTTTAAATATATTGTTTTAATAGTATTTTTATTTTTATGAATAAATATTTTTATATATTCATAAATATATATATAATAGTAATTTTTAAATATTTATCTTAATAAATCGAAGAAAATGAAAGTCTTAATACAACTGGATGTCCTATTCTGATATTTTAAAATTAAAAATTAAATAATATTATTTATCAATATCAAAGAAAAAGAGCTGTCTTAAGGCACCTAGAAGTTCTTTTTAGATATTTTTAAATAAATAAATATTATATATATATATAATTTTGAAAATAATAGAATTAAATAAATTTTCGAATTTTTAAATTTTAATAATAGAGACAATTTATAATTGCAAAGTACCAATTTTGGGCATTGTAGGGGTGCTAATCCTTCCCTAAACGTAACCGACCACGAATCCCTTTTTATTACTAAAAAGAACGAATTTTTGGTTATAAACGCAGATCAGTTTAATTTTTTTTAATTGATGTTTTCTTAAAACTCTTTTAAAAGATATTTTTTAGGTATTCGACCTACCTGACCCAAAAGGCCGATGGCGACTCTTAAATTATTTTCAAAATTATTTATTCACATCAATTTCCTCGCCCAATTTAATATTTCGTGCCCGGACGAAAATCGGTTACGACAGCTTGGCGACTCTGCTGGGGACTGGTCAAACTTTTAAAAAAATCAATTATAAATTGTCTCTATTAGTTAAAAATTAAAAATTTATATATTTAATTTTTAATTCTTTTTTTCAAACTTTTTATTTATTTATTATTTTTATAATATTTATATGTTTTATTTTCTTTGCAAGTATTTCATTTCATTATTTATTTTTCTAAAGTTTGAACATTTCTCCTCACACACAACACTTGCATTGCATAACATAAAGCTCTATAATTGAGTTGTCCCTTTTAAGTGAAAGTGAAAGCAACGTCTTCGTGAGAATTTATTCTCCGTGTCAGACCTAGCAAGTAACTTTCGGGGTTCATATGCTCTCTGTCTTCGTGAGAATTTATTCTCCGTGTCAGGCATAGAGAAATGTATCCCCTCGAATTGAACTCGATCCACTTTAGTCTGTAATGGACTAGGATTGAGGGTTAGCAACCCAAGGGGGCACTAACAAGGACAATTCGGGTACCTTTACTCCTAGTTCTGAAACCCTGCATATAAAAAACCTTAGAAACTCTTCCAATCAGAAGTCATGCCGAAATTTTGTCCAAAATAGGTGTACACACAGGAGAAATGAATTATGTCTTTCCTGTTAATTTATTTTATATGTTTATTTAAATTATTTAGAAAAGCATGTTTAAATTAAATAAATGTTATTATCCTTTAAACTAACTTATTTTCTTTTTGTGTGTTCATTATTTTTCTGTTTGCATTGCATCATACAGGATAAAAGACATTGATCCTTGTGTTAATTGTCGCATTGGAAAGCCTTCATCTATGGATAAAAAGTGTTCAAATCAAATAATTCTGAACTCAGAAGTAAGACAGTGGGCTGAGGATTTACAAAGACAAGAAGGAGATAGTCTGCAGGATGATTATGTATCTGACTTGGCCAGTTATGCTTCAGTTTCACTAAAAAGAAATGATATGCAAGATTTGCGAAGCATTTGGGAAAGTTGGGATTCAAACAAAAAATTGCAGTTTTATCAGACTTACGGAGACATCCCATATCTGCTCTATGTAGAAGTTGATGATGAATTACTCCGAGCCCTAGTTCAATTCTGGAATCCAGGGTACAATTGCTTCACTTTCAATAAGGAGGACTTGGTCCCTACTATTGAAGAATACACAACTTTGTTACATATCGAAGGGGCTTTGGAGAATCGAATCTATTCAAAGTCAATTAAAACTCAACCCTTCCGAGTTAAATTAGCAAAAATTGCCGGGGTACGAGAAGAATGGGTAGCATCCCGTACAAAACAAAAAGGCGAAAGCGAAGGCATTGCTTGGACCAACATCAAAGAACTTATTCAGAGTCATCCAGATATTAAAGTACGATTCGATCTATTTGCTCTGGGTATATATGGTATGGTCATATTCCCAAAAGTATTGGGATATATTGAAGCTGCAGTGGTAGACTTGTTTGAACAACTACCGAAGAAGATTAATCCTGTTTCTGCCATCCTAGCAGAGACCTTCAGATCATTAAATGCTTGCAGAAGGCTAGGAGGTGGACGATTCTCAGGGTGTACTCAGTTGTTATATGTTTGGATCCGTAGTCATTTCTGGAGAACAGAAAAGGTTTCATACCGACGCTTTAATACGGATTATTCACCATTAAAGGAATTTCTGGAGCAGGAATGGCCGAAAGAAATTAAGAAAGATATGTGGATTAATGCCTTTCGAAATTTGCAAAGCAATGACGTTGTTTGGCGAGCCCCGTGGCAAATACAAAGGGAATTCATTTACAGATGTGGGGATTACAACTGGATAATGCTGCTCGGATTATGGGGAGGAATTGGATATGCACCACTTCTGGTTATAAGACAATATGAAGGTCGTCAATTTGTACCTGTCACTGCTGGATTACAGTCATCTGAGTTCGCATTTCACAGCAAAAATTATAAAAGAAATATCATGGAAGCCGTTACAGCTTGGAAAACAACTTTTTGTATTCGAGCTAAAGCAGCAAAAGAAATGCTAACTCCTGATTATGAAGATTGGAGATCTGTCAGAAAAAACGAAAATATTCCTCTACCAGATCAAAATGAGGATATCTCTATGGAAGATCGCATTAAGGTGGTTCCATCAGAGATTGAAATCCTGAGAGCTGAGTTTGAAACAGAAAGAGATGGTTGGTCGAAAGAGTTAGAGCAAATGAGACAAGATAAAGCTATGTTAGGGGTTGACATTGACTTTCATTCATCACAATGTGCAATGTTGAGAAGAGATAAAGAAAAAGGTGAGGATGAGTACAGAGCCTTACAGAAAGATTATCAGGAGTTATATAAATCCCGAAAAGCATCAGGACCTAGCCAATCGACGGTACAGATGACCAGAGAATTGAACATCGAGAAAAGACGAGTTGAAGATCTGAAAGAAAAGAATAGCCGTCTACTCAAAAGCCTGGAAAAAGGAAAGCAAAAAATGGAAGATTTTGAGGTCGACAGACGAGAGCGAATTATAAAGCACAAGGCTGAGCACCGCGAGATCATGAATGAAATACAAAGAGAAAGGAATCGAGCCAAAGATTTAGAAGAGATGAAGAATGACATCTTTGATAAATTTGAAGGCGAGAAAAATATCATGTTCAAGGGATTTGAATCTGAAATGAACCAGTTGATTGCTGAACTTGAAGTCAGAGGCCAAAAGATGGAAGAATCCAATGTTGAAAAAGAAAATGGGAGTTAGAAAGAAAAATTTCAATACCAGACTTGAGGTAGAGCAAGAGGTGGCTAGCAATTGGATGCAAAGATGCAGAAACAAGATGTTCAAATCCAGAAGCTTAATCAAAGAACGCAAGAAGCACGAACAAAACTTGAAGAGGATTTGGATCAGTCTAGAAACAAAAACTCAGAGTTTAATGCTTACATTTTGCAACTGGAAGAATCATTGTTTCAAGAAAAGGTTCGTCTAGGACCTAATGATCTCAAAGAAAGTAATGAGGAAAATGCTTCACTGCGAAGACGCATTAGAGATCTTGAAAAAATTCTGCACAATTGTCAAGTCAGAATCACTGAGTTAGAGCAAACTCTTGAAGGAACAACTGAACGATGGCAAAAGTCAACTGAGTTCTATGTCGAAAGAAGTGAAGAAAGAAGCAATATGGTGTTCGAGGCCATGGTACAAATGAGCGAGGTTGCCAGATATGTTGGGGAACTAGCTGTTGAAGCCGAAATAATTGAGCATCACGTTGATCCAGTTTCTAAGTGTGGAAAGAAGGTGTCATGGTTAATGAAAGAAATTATAGAGCTTAATAGGAAAGCTACGCCTTATCTGTAGTTCTGAACTATTATAAAGAAACTTTTGTATGCCGATGAAAGTTGTTCTATGACAGTTAACTTTTTGGGATCAATATCTTTTTTGCATACATACATTTTGCATACATTCATCATTCATTTCATAATTTTCGCTATGAATTATTTTATTTATTAAGTTAAAATTCATTAATTAAAATTTGAAAAAATAATATTAAGAGATTTTTCAATCGCAGTTACTCTGGCCAAAAGAGAAATACTACATCACTACGGTACTAGACAAGCTACTAAGAGAATTATGGAGGATAAATACAGCGTATTGAAGAACAGCATCATAAAGAACAAGAAGAAATGAGAATGAAGTTGGAAAAAATTGAAGCCAGCATTGCAAATTCACAAGACAGTATGATGAAGAAGATAGAGGATATGTTTAAAAGGCAGGCTATTATTGGAAAAATGCCTGAAAATCCTGTATCTTTTGATCAAGAATCTATGTATCCTCTAGGTTTTCCACCAGAACCAATTTATCATTCTGGTACTACCCCTATACAAATCAATGCTCGTACATCTGCATTACAAGAAGTCAAATCACATGAAGATCAACAAGTGGATCCTGCATCTTCAAACAAAAATCCGCTTATATCAGATGTGAAAGTAGGGGATCTTAATACTGAGCATTTGATCCCAGATTTAAATGAGCTGAATGAGAAACAAAAAGTAAATGAAGAACTGACCAGACAGATCAAGAGTTTAGAAGAGCGAATGAAATCCGTGGAAATAACTGAATCATTCTATGGATTTGATGCTAGTGAGTTGAGTTTGGTTCCAGACCTAATCCTCCCTATCAAGTTCAAAGCTCCCGAATTTGATAAATATAACGGTACTACATGCCCTTCATCCCACATTACTATGTTTTGTCGAAGAATGGCAGGATATGTGAAGGACGAAAAATTGTTAATTCACTGCTTCCAGGATAGTTTGACAGGACCGGCTTTAAAATGGTATACTCAATTGACCAAAGCCAACATTAGATCTTGGAAAGATTTGGCTAAAGCATTTTTAGAGCAGTACCGCCATGTGACAGACATGGTCCCTGATAGATGGACTCTTCAAAACTTGGAGAAAAAGAATAATGAAACATTCAGACAGTATGCCCAGAGATGGCGTGACACTGCAGCCCAAGTTCAACCACCTTTATCAGAAAAAGAGGCCACAGTAATGTTTGTCCATACATTGAAGGCCCCTTATTTAAACCATTTAATGGGGAATGCAACAAGAAATTTTGCAGATTTGGTCATTTCTGGAGAATTAATTGAAAATGTCTTGAAAAGTGGCAAGATTGAATCAAATGATGGGTCTAGTTCCAAAAGACCTACGTACCGGAAAAAGGAGAATGAAGTCAACAATGCAAACTCTTATAGCAAGGATTTATCTAAAAGTGTTACAATAACCCAACCAAGGGTTAAGAAAGAGGAAACAAACACTAATCGAGCAGAGTCCAGAGGATCTCGAAAAGAAAACGAAAGGTTGTCTTTTACACCTTTACCAGTACCATATGCAGAGGTCTATGATTCGCTGTTAAAAGCAGATGTTATACGGCCCTACCCTTTGGTTCCCATGCAACCACCATTCCCTCCTTGGTATGATACAAAGGCACACTGTGTTTACCATGAAGGAATTACAGGACATTCTATTGAAAACTGTCTAGCATTCAAAAGGGTGGTTCAAAATTTGATTAACACTGGGAAGTTGGAATTCAATACACCATCCGCATCAAGTCATCCATTGCCAAATCATGGAGATAAAAACGTGAATGCAATTCATGAAGAGAACAGAAAGAAAGCAAAGACTGACATTTCTGAAATTAAATCTCCATTTGTTTGGATATTCCAACAGCTTTCTTTAGCCGGTATAATTCCACAACAATTCAGGCCAAAGCAGAATGAAGGCAAGAATTATTGTGAATATCATCAGGAGAAAGGGCATAAAATTCAACTATGTCCTGAGTTTAGAAACTTGGTGCAAAAATTGATGAACAACAGAGAAATAGAATTCTTTGAAGAAGAACCCGGGAAAAAAGAAGATGATGTTTGCTCATCAGAGGATTCTAAACCAAATCAAAGAATAAATGATCCTGTGATCATTAATGTGAAATCATCCACGGTGATTCCGGCACCAATAAGGCCAAAAGTAGTCATTACCACTCCTCTACCATTTCCATACAAAGATACCCGCAGGGTACCTTGGAATTATACTACCCATGTTTCAATGGTAGGAGGATCTGATTCTCTAGATAAAACAGAAGAGAAAATACAGAGTTTGAGTACTACATTGACGTCTGAAGCAGTGAGCGAGGTCGGTTTCTTTACAAGAAGTGGGAGATGTTATTCTCCCGAAACATCCAATGCTTCAGAACAAGTGAAAGCAAAAGGAAAAGCCATGGCAA
Source organism: Hibiscus syriacus (assembly GCF_006381635.1). Taxonomy (NCBI): domain Eukaryota; kingdom Viridiplantae; phylum Streptophyta; class Magnoliopsida; order Malvales; family Malvaceae; genus Hibiscus; species Hibiscus syriacus. Next base: position 319,970 of record NW_024063511.1, on the reverse strand, counting down.
TACCTCAGAAGGTATTTGAGGATGAATCCCTTCCAGCATTCAATGAACCTGTGACAGAAAAACAAGCTCAAGAATTTTTGAAATTCTTGAAACATAGTGAGTATAGTGTGGTTGAACAACTACACAAACAACAAGCGAGAATTTCTATTCTTGATCTATTGATGAATTCAGAAGCGCATAGGAATGCTTTGATGAAAATTCTTAATCAAACATTTATCCCCGAAGATATATCCCTCAATAAACTTGACAGAATTGTGGGACATATAGCCGCTGACAATTATATAACATTCACAGATGATGAAATACCGGAAGGCGGAATGGGGTCAGTAAAAGCTTTGAACATCACGACACATTGTCATGGTCATGTGTTACCAGGAGTATTGATTGACAATGGGTCTGCTCTCAATTTGATGCCTCTAATCACACTTCAAAGAATGCCTTTGGATCAATCACACATGAAGAGTTATCAGAATGTGGTACGAGCATTTGATGGTACTAAAAAAGAAGTGCTTGGGAAAATGGAAATACCTTTGTTAATCGGCCCAGTCGTGTACAATATTGACTTTGTGGTGATGGACATCCACCCCACATATAATTGTCTCTTAGGGAGGCCATGGATTCACTCAGCAGGAGCCGTTCCTTCTTCATTACATCAGAAATTGAAATTTGTTGTTGATGGACAACTAATATGCGTCAATGCTGAAGAAGAAATCATTGCGTCTGTAACAAGCGATGTTCCATATATCGATACCAATGATGAGGCTCTTGAATGCTCTTTTCGAGCTCTTGAATTTGTAAATACAACTTTTGTTGCAGAAGGAAGGAAAATTCCATATCCCAGATTGTCTGATTGCACCAAGATGACAGTACAACAAACTTTAGGCATCGGAGCTAAAACTGGGAGAGGTCTAGGAAAGAATCTTCAAGGGATTTCAGTTCCTGTCAGTATAAAGATGAAAAAAGACCGTTTTGGGCTGGGGTTTAAGCCTAATTTTCAACAAAAGAACAAAGAGATGAAAAGAAGATGTGAAGACAGAAAGGCAAAATTGAAAGGAGGAGAAATCCTTTGGAAACACATGTCTTTCCCACAGTTGAGGACAACATTCAGATCAGGGGGAACAATTAATGTGGAACAGCAGCTTGTTGAAGCCTTTAAAGAAGAAAAGTTGACGAAAGATCAAGACATAGTTGAAGAAGCTATGAATGGATTATTTATCAACATGATCACGAATAACAACAAGACTGGCAAGTACTTGGATATGATTCGACCATGCCTTCCTGGAGAAACACTCACCAATTGGACCACTGAAGATCTTCCTATAGTTTTTAATATTAATACAGAGTAATATTCAGAACTAATCTTTATGTTTAGCTCAAAAATATGAAAACTTTTTGTTATCTTGTAAAAGAAATTATGTTAAATATAAGAAATTTTCTTTAAAATTTTCAGATGGCAATCATTCTTTACATTTTCTTACATTTTTACATTTATTTATTTTCATAAATTTACTATATTCTTTCGGAAATGTTCCGACTTAAATTTGCAGGTGTCACCGTGTTAATAGCATGTTTATTCCTAGATTTAATCCAGTGATAAATTTAGAGCAGCCTATATGTCTGGAAGAAATCAATGGTTGTGAAGATGAACTAGAACGTGATGTTCCTACTGAACTATTAAGATTGGTAGAAAAAGAAGACAAACAAATTCTACCCCACAAAGAAGAGGTTGAGACTGTGAATTTGGGAACAGATGAAGAAAGAAAAGAGGTGAAAATTGGTACCACTCTGACAATCCAGATAAAACAAGAATTGATAAATCTCCTTCAAGAGTTCAAAGATATCTTTGCATGGTCTTATCAAGATATGCCTGGTTTGAGCATAGATATAGTGATACACAAGCTTCCAATCAATCCAGAATATAAACCGGTCCAACAAAAGCTCAGAAGAATGAGGCCAGAAATGTTGTTGCAAATCAAAGAAGAAGTGATGAAACAAATCAATGCAGGTTTCCTACAGGCATCTAAATACCCAGAATGGGTAGCCAACATTGTTCCCGTACCAAAGAAAAATGGAAAAGTTCGAATGTGCGTGGATTACAGAGATCTCAACAAAGCTAGTCCGAAAGATAGTTTTCCCTTACCCCACATAGACACATTAGTGGACAATACTGCAGGGCATGCATGGTTTTCATTTATGGATGGCTTTTCAGGATATAATCAGATAAAAATGAATCCTGAAGACATGGAAAAGACAACATTTATAACCATGTGGGGCACATTCTGTTATAAAGTGATGCCATTTGGATTGAAAAATGCAGGGGCAACATATCAAAGAGCCATGGTAACTTTGTTTCATGACATGATGCACAAAGAGATTGAAGTATATGTAGATGACATGATTGCCAAATCCAAAACGGAAAAAGAACATATTCAAAATTTGAGGAAGCTTTTCCAGAGATTGAGGAAGTATCAATTAAAGCTTAACCCCGCTAAATGCACTTTTGGGGTAACTTCTGGGAAACTTTTGGGATTTGTAGTCAGCAAAAAAGGAATTGAGATTGATCCAGATAAAGTAAAAGCAATTCAAGATCTTCCACCACCCAACACAAAAAAAGAAGTTCGAGGCTTTTTGGGGAGATTAAATTATATATCTCGTTTCATTTCTCAATTGACTGACAAATGTGATCCAGTGTTCAAATTACTTCGAAAGAACAATCCTGAAGTCTGGAATGAAGAATGTCAGGAAACTTTGGATATTATTAAGAAATATTTATCCAATGCCCCAATTTTAGTATCACCAATGCCTGATAGACCATTAATTCTCTATTTGACGGTCTTCGAAAATTCGATGGGATGTGTACTAGGACAGCATGATGAATCAGGAAGGAAAGAAAAAGCTATTTATTATCTGAGCAAGAAATTTACCGATTGTGAAGTTCGATATCCACCAATACAAAAATTATGTTGTGCTTTGGTGTGGACTACTCGAAGACTCAGACAATATATGTTATACCATACTACTTGGTTGATATCCAAACTTGATCCTTTAAAGTTCTTAATGGAATCACCAGCTTTGACAGGCAGAATGGCTAGATGGCAGATGTTATTATCTGAGTTTGACATTATCTATGTCAACCAAAAAGCAATAAAAGGAAGTGTCATAGCTGATTTTTTGGCCAGTCGTGTATCAAATGATTATCAGCCTTTGAACTTCAATTTTCCCGATGAAGATCTGTTGTACATATCCATGAATGAAGAAGTCAGAACAAATGATGAATTTACAACTTGGAAACTTTATTTTGACGGAGCATCTAATGCTTTGGGACGAGGAATCGGGGCAGTGTTAATTTCTCCAGAAAATGTTTATTATCCCTTTACAAGTAGACTGGAGTTCTTTTGCACCAATAACATGGCGGAATATGAAGCTTGTGTCATGGGGTTGAAAGCAGCTATAGAAAGAAAAATCAAATTTCTCAAGATATATGGAGATTCATCTTTAGTGGTGTATCAATTGCGAGGAGAATGGGAAACAAAAGATCCCAAATTGTTGGAATATCGAAATTTTACCCTCGAATTAGTGAAAGAATTTGAGAAAATTACCTTCAATTATCTCCCTCGAGAAGAAAATCAAATGGCAGATGCTTTGGCTACATTAGCTGCTATGTTTCAGGCAACTAAGAAAGTTGATATGATGCCAATCAAAATGCAAGTATATGAAATTCCTGCACATTGTTATAGTGTGGAAGAAGAGGTAGATGGTAAACCATGGTATCATGATATCCTGCAATATATCAAAAATCAAAGTTATCCACCGAATGCATCGGAAATTGATAAAAGAACCTTGAGAAGAATGGCTGCTGGATATCTTCTTGATGGAGAGATTATGTATAGAAGAAGCAGTGATCAAATGCTATTGAGATGTTTAAATACCAGCGAAGCTAGAAACGTCATTGAAGAAGTACACAGTGGAATATGTGGAACACATGCAAATGGTCTTTCCATGGCCAGAAAAATAATGAGATATGGATATTATTGGGCTACCATGTACACAGATTGCATTGATTACGCAAGGAAATGTCATAAATGCCAGATATATGCAGACAAGATTCATGTACCCCCATCTCCTTTACATGTAATGACAGCACCCTGGCCATTTTCTATGTGGGGAATAGATGTCATTGGGGCAATCACACCAAAAGCATCAAATGGACATTGCTTCATCCTTGTGGCAATTGATTATTTTACCAAATGGGTTGAAGCTGCTTCATACACCAATATTAAGAGATCCACAGTCTGCAAGTTCATAAAGAAAGAGATAGTTTGCCGGTATGGTCTACCAGAAAGGATCATTACAGATAATGCTCTGAACCTGAACAACAAAATGATGACCGAACTTTGTACACAGTTCAAGATCAAACATGCAAATTCAGTGGCATACCGTCCAAAGATGAATGGGGCAGTTGAAGCAGCAAATAAGAACATCAAGAGAATCATTACAAAGACTACTGAAACTTACAAAGATTGGCACGAGAAGTTACCTTTTGCTCTATATGCATACCGAACTACTGTTCGAACATCTACTGGGGCAACGCCTTTTTCTTTAGTCTACGGGATGGAAGCAGTCTTACCAATTGAAGTTGAGATTCCATCGCTTCGAATATTGAGAGAAACAAAATTGGATGAATCTGAATGGATCCAAGCTAGAGTTGATCAATTGAACCTTATTGAGGAGAAAAGATTGAAAGCTATTTGCCATGGACAGATGTATCAGAAACGGATGATGAAGTCTCATGACAAAAAAGTACATCCAAGAGAATTCCAAGAGGGTGATCTAGTATTAAAAAAGATCTTGCCTATACATAAGGATTTCCGTGGGAAATGGATGCCTAATTGGGAAGGGCCATACGTTGTGAAAAAGCCTTTTCCGGAGGAGCGTTGATCTTGGCAGAAATGGATGGAAAAATTCTGAGAAATCCAATAAACTCGGATTCTGTCAAGAAATATTATGCTTGAAGAAAAAAGAAAAGAAAAAGAAAAGAAAGAAAGAAAAAGAAAAGAAAAAATAGAAAATGAAAAAAGAGAAGAAAAAGAAAGGGGGTCAAGGTGAAAACCCGCAAAGGGCATCTTGTAACCAAATGAAGGATTTGAGTTGAAAACCTGAAAAGGCGGCTCAAAGGCAGGTTGATATTAGGCATCCGGCAATTGAATTCTCTTAAGATTTTGGTAGTTTGGAAGAAACTTCACATCTACAAGCATTTCAACAACGTTTGAGATCTTCCAGACAAAAGCTTACATCATCTCTAAATTGTGTCAACTTGATTAATTTAGAAATACTTATGCTTGTAATTTGTTGAGACATTTGAATTTTTATTCTTATGCTTGCCATAACTTTGAATACAATTATATCTATTTCAAGTTCAATTTATTTGAGATTCAATTTATTTTTGGAAATTCAATTTATTCTTTTCTATTGAATTAACATAATTTTGAAATAAATTAAAGATTTCTGAATATCACTTTATGTTAATACTTTTAAATACATGGAATACAAAATAAGCAAATCATCACCATTTTGAACAATAAGGGTGTTATGCTAGATATAACCTACAACAAGGTCGAATCCGCCAAATCTACTCATCAATTGCTCCAACCGATCACCATTCAGTTCTTGCACATCTGTTTTCAAAGATATACTAAAACAGTAGAAGATGATCTTTGCAGTACTGATTCCAGCAAAAAGAAACAAGACATTGATATCACTGAGAAACATATCTCTATACAGATTCTTGTGTATGGTTTTTAAGGAAACCTAGAAGTATTTCCACCTCATCAGGTTCAAATGGAGCAACTTTATTCCTTCCAACCCATACTAGATTCCATTTTCAGCACTCATTAAGAACATACTTCTGGACACTTGAAGGTGGCTCATCGTCATAAGCTTCAAGAGCCTTACAGATCCTTTCTGTCAATTTGGCACTTCCTGTACATGTTTATAAACAATTCGACTTTGTTCTTGGATCCCACGAAAGCCATCATTTCTTTGTCAATGGAAAAGCATCAGCACATGGAGGAAGCAGAATAAGAGAAACTCTGTTCTTAATTGATAAAATTATGAATATAGCCTTTTCAGTATAGTAGCATGGAAATGCTTCGAATTTACAAATTTTGGCTCTACATCAAATGAGCACTGTGATATCTTAGTCCAAACATTAATTGAAAGAGACTAATAGCATCTTCTGGAAGTGTTCTTTGAGTTATCTGATCTGGTTTGCCAATAGCATCTTCTGGAAGTGTTCTTTGAGTTATCTGATCTGGTTGGGCAGAACAAATCATTGAATTTAGAAGATGAATTTGCCAATAGCATCTTCTGGAAGTGTTCTTTGAGTTATCTGATCTGTTTTGGTAAGAACTACAGAACCAATAATTAGAATTAAAAGATGAACTGCATGATCTTCTTCATTAAGAAGTTTCTTTTCAAGCTTCTTTTGCTTATTCCTTTCCCAAAAATCATAGCACAAGTTTCGCCTTTGCTTGTAACTGGGATCATCACATAATGGCTTCCCATCTTTTACCGGAAGAAGGCTATTGAAGCTTCAGCCTCTGAGAATCCCATTTTTGTCATGTATAACAGTTTATTCTCCTCATCAGAATCAGAATTCAAGATTTCTCGGTATTAGAAGAACTATCGATATCTGTGAAATCATCCTGAAAGGTTACTTCATAATCAGATGAGTTGTTATCAGAATCAACATGTTGCCTGAATGCAAGCTTTTCAAGAGCCTATACTATTGAATTTTATTCTCAAGAAATTTTTGTGACATATTATCTACATTTGTCAAAGATGATAGATTTCTTTCATTTGAAGAAGAAAAATCTATTGGGTTTTTACAATTGAAGAAATAATCAATTCACCAATCTGAAATCAAATAACTCAACATTCATGCATCATATTTTAAGTGTTTACAAAAATAGGTGCATTTTCATTCATTTTCATCTATGTTGAATTTTTAACAGGAATTTCAAAGATTTTAGCAAAGATTTGAATCCATCACTTGATGGATCATTCTTTTCCAGAGAAAGTTCATAATGAGAAGAACTCATCTGAAGAAGGAAGAGGAAGTTCATAATGAGAAGAACTTGTTCAACCTTTTGCTTGAATTCATCACTTGATGGATCAATCTTTTCCAGAGGAAGAGTTCATAATGAGAAGAACTCGTCATCTGAAGAAGGAAGAAGAAGTTCATAATGAGAAGAACTTGTTCAACCTTTTGCTTGAATTCATCACTTGATGGATCATCATTTCCAGAGAAAGAGTTCATAATGAGAAGAACTCGTCATCTGAAGAAGGAAGAAGAAGTTCATAATGAGAAGAACTTGTTCAACCTTTTGCTTGAATTCATCACTTGATGGATCATCATTTCCAGAGAAAGAGTTCATAATGAGAAGAACTCGTCATCTGAAGAAGGAAGAAGAAGTTCATAATGAGAAGAACTTGTTCAACCTTTTGCTTGAATTCATCACTTGATGGATCATCATTTCCAGAGAAAGAGTTCATAATGAGAAGAACTCGTCATCTGAAGAAGGAAGAAGAAGTTCATAATGAGAAGAACTTGTTCAATCTTTTGCTTGAATTCATCATTTGATGGAACATCATCCCCAGCAGAAAGTTCGTAATGAGAAGAACTCATCTGGAGAAAAAGAAGAATTTATTCAATATCTCCAAAATGATCAAAGTAAAGTCAAATGGATAAAAAATTTTATTATCTTTTCATCTTTGCCCTATTCTTGTTAACACAAGAATGAGCAAAGAGGGGCAGCTGAAGATACTATTTTTTATCCATATTATTATTATTATTATTATTATTATAAATATTATTATTATCATTATTAATATTATTATTATTTTTATTATTATTATTATTATTATTATTTTATTATTAATATATTAAATACATATAAATCACAAACCAATTACAATTCAACCGGCCCAGTTACAAACCAACTGAAACCGGTCCAAATCCAACCAGAAACCCTAAATATTTGGGTTTCCAGTTAGGGTTTCCTAACCCTAATCATCCTCAGCCGTCTCATCACAGCCGTTGGATCTGGCACGATCCAACGGTCCACATAGCTCCAGAGAGGAACCCTAGGGTTTGATACCCTAGGGCCACGCGGCGCCGCCCCAGCTTCCACGCGGCTGCCGACAGTCTTCTCGCCGCCTCCGCCGCTGCCACGTCCCGAATGAAGGCTCCAGAAGATCATACCAGCCGTCCACGCCATGGCTACTCGGTGAGTCACCACTGGTAGTCCGGTGACTCACCGAGAGCCCTTCTTCGGACCGGTCCGACGGCTACAACGGTGGTGGCTATAAAAGCCACCACCCCACCTGCAAAAAAAAAAAGAGACAGAGACAGAGACAGAGACAGAACCGGAGAGAAAGAAAAAAAAAAGACAAAGAAAAGAAAAACAAACAAACTATACCAACGATCTCAGCAGCAAAGAACCAGAAGAAAAAAAAAAGAAAGAAAAAGGAAGAAGAGGCTTACCAAGGAAACCTTGACCGTCGCCGGAAACACTGAACATCGCCGGAGAACCAAAAATACCGAAGGTACTTTTGTAGATTTGCTCCGATTGGGAGCCTTTTAGGAAGAAATAACACCGGAACCGTCCTTAGGACGGTCCGATCTATATATTAGTGTAAAGAAAAATTTTTCCGGCCACCGCATGCGGTGGCCGGCGGTGATGGTCACGGCGGCAGACGGTTGCCGTCCGGTGACCGGCTTCCCTCCGGTGAGGGAAGCTAGAGAGAAGGCAGAGAGTTTTAAAACTCTCTCTGCTAGAGAGAGAAAAAAAAAAGAAATGAAATGGCTGGCCCTTCGGGCCAGCCGGTTTGGACCATTTATAGTCCTTCCCAAACGACGTCGTTTCGGGAAGGACTATACGCGTAATTATGAAATAGTTAAACCCCGTCCGCAGTCCTCCGGATTTGTAAAATTTACATTTTAGTCACTAAATTAAATTTATAATATTCTTAATTTAGTCTTCGAATTTTAATTTAATTTATTTTAGTCCTTCATATTAAAATAATATATTTAGGATAAATTACAGATTTGATCCATTAATTTCTATAAATAATTTTTTAATCCCTAGTTTATATTTTTAATTTATTTCATTATAAAATTCGAATTTTAGATAATTTTATTTTAGTCACTAAATCATTAAATCAGAAAATAACATATTTGATCCCTATAATTTTGATTAATTACGAATTAGACTTTTAATTTTATTTTTACTGTAATTTAGTCATTTATTTTATATGTTTTCTTTTATTTTATTGTTTTTAAATATATTGTTTTAATAGTATTTTTATTTTTATGAATAAATATTTTTATATTCATAAATATATATAATAGTAATTTTTAAATATTTATCTTAATAAATCGAAGAAAAGGAAAGTCTTAATACAACTGGATGTCCTATTCTGATATTTTAAAATTAAAAATTAAATAATATTATTTATCAATATCAAAGAAAAAGAGCTGTCTTAAGGCACCTAGAAGTTCTTTTTAGATATTTTTAAATAAATAAATATTTTATATATATAATTTTGAAAATAATAGAATTAAATAAATTTTCGAATTTTTAAATTTTAATAATAGAGACAATTTATAATTGCAAAGTACCAATTTTGGGCGTTGTAGGGGTGCTAATCCTTCCCTAAACGTAACCGACCACGAATCCCTTTTTATTACTAAAAAGAACGAATTTTTGGTTATAAACGCAGATCAGTTTAATTTTTTTTAATTGATATTTTCTTAAAACTCTTTTAAAAGATATTTTTTAGGTATTCAACCTACCTGACCCAAAAGGCCGATGGCGACTCTTAAATTATTTTCAAAATTATTTATTCACATCAATTTCCTCGCCCAATTTAATATTTCGTGCCCGGACGAAAATCGGTTACGACAGCGATGAACAGTTCTAGGAGAAGAACAACAAAGCAAAAAACCATGACTATTTCTCTCTGTGTTTTCTATCTCTCTCTCTCTCCATTTGTTTATGTGTTGTAGCTGAAGGAGAATTACATGCATGGAAGGCTAAAGATTAAAAAAGGGAAGTAAACGATAGGCACCGCGTGTAGTCTATTGCGAACCATTCGCTGCTGGATTCAACGATCATGATTTCTCCAGTTTGTTTCAATTTATTATAAATAGATTCTGTATTTAAACTAATCTTCACCAACATATTTATTCGTCTCATCTTAGTTAAAGTGACCGCAACCACATTTTATTCTCTTTTGATCAATCGGGTATAGACCTTCCAATAATCTCGGAGTCGGTTTAAAATCATTTTCATAAGTGCATGGAGTTGATGATTTATGAGTAATTTTGGCCACCTCGACGTTATCCGTTTCGACTTCAAACTTCTGAATACCCAGTCTCTTCGCATGTTTGAGAATTTCATGCAATGCCCATAATTCTGCTATCTAAGCCGAACAACAACTCCCAAGGCTCTTGGTGAAACCAAATATTCGTTTTTTCAGTTCATCTCTAATGACACCACCTACCGACGCATCTTGATTGGTACCATGGACGACGCCGTCTGAATTTGCTTTTAGTCAACCACGAGGAGGGCGTACCCAAGGTGTAACTTTTTGTTGAACTCTACTCCTCTATAGGGATGGCAATAGATACCCTCCGTTCAAACCCTACCAAACCCGAAAATATATACTCTTCACTCGACTTGAAAAATATGTATAATTAAATCGATCCGATCCCGATCCAAATTTTTAAAGTATAAATCTAACCCGATCATATATAAAATGACTTAATTAAAAAATAAAAAAAGAGAGGATATTATAACAATTATCCATAAATTTATTTGAAGAAATTACACTATTACCTCGATCGGGTTGAGTCGAAGTTTTTTTTACCCTCTACCGACCCAACCCAACCCGACCTCACACCTTTATAAAATCTAACCTGACCCGAAATCAATTTTTTTTTTAAAAAAAATCAACACTATCGAATTAGATCAAATCTAAATCCTTTGGTTTCGGGTAAATTACCATCCCTACTCCTCTCTGTCTCTTCTCTCCCTTGTGCATGCATACATATAAACATACATAAGGCTGGCAATGAGTTAGGTTAGATAGGATTTTTAATCAATACAAATATGATCCGAGAATTATATCATTCATTTGACATTTAATCCGACTCAGATTTAAATTTTTTAACCGAATCGAGTCTTGATCGAAATTTTAAGATAAAAGCTCAAACCGACTCAAATATAAAAAAATCATTTTTATTCGATAAAATAAGATCTAATTGAAAAAAAAATATAAAGAGAATGATATAATACTAATTATCCTTAAATACATAAAGGTCAATTATACTATTATTTTTGTATTAAGCATTTTTATCTTAAATTCAAGTCTGATCCGATCTAATTTTAAATTTTAATTTAACTTTATAAAATTATATCAAATTGAAACACGTTGGTTTTTTTTATCAAATTATCATCCCTATACATATACATTTTGCCATTTTGGTTGCCACCCATGTGTGCGTTTATTTTCTTTTCTCAATTTTCCTCTTTTATCTTTAAATAGAAATATATTATCTTTAAATTTAATATTTTTATTTCAATTTAGATCATAATTTTTTATATTAATTTTTAAATTTATTTTTAAAAATCCTTTTAATGATATAAAACATTAAAATTATATTCACTCAGATTTATCAAGAAAAATGTTGAATTTGACAAAAAATAACTAGACACTTAAATTATATTAAAAAAAAGCATATTTTAAGCACCTACTTTTCAAATAAATATTTTTAAAAAAAATAATCATCTAATAATGTGTTTTGATTATGGATAAATATTTGATACACTGAAGGTGTATAATTTTCTACACTATCATTAAAAGTATCATCAAAATAGATAAAACATTAAACACACTAAAAATATATAAAATTATATATTATTAGTGCATCAAATATTAATCATTTTATTAACTTACTACTATTAATTATTTTCCAGTTGTCTTTTCATTAATTTTCAATAAGTAAATAGTAAGTTTTATTTTAAGTTTAGTTAAAATTTATTATTATTTTAATTTAATCAGATTATAAAAGTCAACTAGATGAAATTAAAACAAAAATCAAATCACTCGAATAACTTAATTCAAATTATTAAATAATTTGATTTGATTAACCCTAATCACGTCGGTTCCAGAAAAATATGAACACGCATCACCATGATTCATGCATAAAAAAGCTCTGATTCAATAACATGCATCACCATCAACATTATTCATGCATAAGATAATTGGTAATATAATTCACTAATACAGGTTCTATTATAATAAAACAACTATAAAATCGGTAAAGACAGAGAGCCACATACTGCTACTGTGTCATGTAATAACTCAGTATAACTCCGAACATAAACTTGGAACTATAACAAATGAAAATGTGGTGCAAATGAAATTTGTATAATCGGATTATTGTCTCTGAAAAATGTGGTCTATGCCACGGCTGGCATGTCCTTCAGCCATTGATCCAATGGCTTGCCGATGGAGTAGACGATGAACCCGATTTCCCGCAGCTTAGCCTCGTCTACGATGTTCCGACCATCGAAGATGAATGCAGGCTTCCTCATGTTGTCATAAATCCTTTGGTAATCGAGGGTTTTAAACTCGTCCCATTCCGTCAGAATGCAAACCCCGTGAGCATCCTTTGTTGCTGCATAGGTATCCCAAACAACGTTGACTTGCTTGATCGAAGTAGGGCTCATTGGCTGAAGGTGAACCGGATGGTCCCAATCGAACTTCTTCATTGCAAGGTCCCTCTGAATCTGCTCCTCGTTGACTTGAGGGTCGTAGATGCTCAGTAGAGCCTTGTCGCCCAACAGCCCTTTGCATACGTCGATTGCTGGGGTCTCACGAGTGTCACCGGTGTCCTTCTTGAAAGCAAACCCGAGAATGGCAATCTTCTTGCCTGAAACAGTGTTAAACATTGAGGAAACAATCCGGTTTACAAACCGAGTTTTCTGGTAGTCGTTGATCTTGATGACTTGTTTCCAGTAATTGGCAACCTCGGGAAGGCCATTGCATTCACATATATAGACCAAGTTCAGAATATCCTTTTGGAAACATGATCCACCAAAACCGACACTAGCATTCAAGAACTTGGGTCCGATCCTCGTGTCTTTCCCGACAGCATGTGACACTTGACTCACGTCAGCGCCGGTTGCCTCGCACAAGGCGGACATAGCATTAACCGAAGAGATTCTCTGTGCCAAGAAGGCATTGGCAGCAAGCTTTGATAACTCCGCAGACCAGAGGTTGGTGCATATGATCCGGTCCGCAGGGACCCAATTCGCATACACGTCCCTCAACGCTTCAATTGCCTTTTGACCTTCTGGGGTCTCCCTGCCTCCGATAAGAACCCGGTCAGGATTGAAAAGGTCCTGAATCGCGGTTCCCTCGGCAAGGAATTCCGGGTTCGAGAGAATCTGAAAATCGATGCCTTTACTATTGTGGTTCAAAATTTTCTCTATCGCCTCAGCTGTTTTAACAGGAACAGTGGATTTCTCGACCACAATCTTGTTAGATTTGGATACATCAGCAATCATACGAGCAGCACTCTCCCAGTAAGTCAGATCAGCAGCTTTCCCAGCTCCGAGACCTTGCGTTTTCGTCGGGGTGTTAACCGAAACAAACACGATATCAGCCTCCGAAACAAGCTTCTCCACATCGGTGCTAAAGAAAAGATTCTTCCCTCTACACTTCTTAACAACCTCGTCAAGCCCGGGCTCGTAGATCGGAAGCACATCACTGTTCCAGGCAGTGATTCTCGAGACAGATATATCGACAACGGCCACTTCAATTTCAGGGCATTTCAATGCAATAACAGCCATTGTCGGCCCACCGACATAACCAGCACCAATGCAACAAATCTTCACCATTTTCAATATCCTACGAACATAAAAAATAAAACACCCGATTTCTTATCAGATCATGTAGTGTTTAAAGAACAGCTCCCTAAGATATTACTAATTAAACATCGGAATTAGCAAATAATGATGTCCGCAGCAATAAAATAATCGGATCCATTTCTAAGTAAAACAAAAACAAGACAAACATCGATGAAACTACTGACAGAAATCAGATCTATGGTTTCCGGAATAAAAAACAGGGAATTAAAACATCAGAGTTCCGACATGTAAACCGACCAAGAACATGCAGTCAAATTTACTAATTCCTTTTAAAAAAAATAAACTAGAACTTCAAGTAAAGACATTTATCTTAGAGATCTGATAAAAAAAACAACAGATCCACCAACTAACAAATCCAAAAAGGAACAAAACGGAGTCAAAATTGTAGACCCCAAGGGAATAAAGTTGACAAGTGCAAAATCAAAGCCGAAAAGAGAAGAAGAGATTAAATTACCTTCGTGGGTCTTGAGTTGTTAGATCAAAAGGGAAGGAAACAAAATTTGTGTGAAGAATGAGAACAGGGAAAATATTTTGAGGTGAAGAATGAGAAAGACCGACGACCTTTTAAACTGTATTTATAGAGTCACCTAATTGCCTTGAAGACCCAACTTTATTATTTTTTAACTCAATTTAATAGTTCTACCATAAACTATACCTTTAGTACCTAAACTATTACTTTTATTCTATTTCTGTATCTAAATTTTATTTTTCTTAAAATTATGCCTAACTTTTAGTTTATGTTTCGTTTTGGTACTCTATTGTTAAAAATTTAGTGGTGATGTTGATGTGTCACAATAAGTTAATGCCACATCAATATTGAGAAAAAATAAAAAAAATATTACGTCAACAATTATGTTAGTTTTTTATAACAAAATATCAGATTTAAACCTAAACTAAATATCATGTATGATTTTGAAAACATATATAGTTTAGGAACCAAAACATAACATAAGTAATAATCTAGATACTAAACATGTAGTTTACCCATAGTTTAGATAAATTACACTAGGACGAATCAAGCGACATCGGTGCTAAATGAATTATTGTTATTCATTGAGGTCTCGGGTTCGAGCAGCATGAGCCAAGAGTGTAAGCGTTCAATATTAAATGATTAATAGTTATCTTTAAACAGATATTGCCTTGTACTCACCCTAAATTAATATAAATAAATAAACTAGTGGTAGCTTAACTACATTCAAATGATCATTTTGATCATTGAACTTTTAAAAAATTACAAAATAATAATTACTCCTATTATATTTTATCAAATTGTTATAAAATATTCATTAAATTTATCAAAAATTTACTCTTATTATAACATCTTAGTAACAATTTTATTATCATATCATAATTTGTGATATAATAATTTTAAAAATAACTCATAATTTGCAATTTGAAAATTTTGATCGTAATTTTAACGTCTATTTAATTTTACCGTTAATTGATGATATAAAAACTATAAAAATATAAAATAATTGTCAGTCCTTAATGTTTATAAAGCTTTTATCAATTTTATTATTGAAAAGTTGTAAAAATATATTATTGAAAAATCACATTATTTAATTAATAATAATTATATATTTTTAAATCAATTTAAAATTTTATAAAAACTATAATTATAAGGGGCCAAAAAGTTATTTACCTTGCAATTAGCAGCAAAATTGAATAAAAATTTGGGATGAGATCAAAATATTCAAATAGAAAATAATACAAGGATTCGATTTTATAAAAATAAAGTAAAAAGACTAAAGTTTAGAATATTAAATAACCCAGGGACCTCTCATATATTAAACCACTTATTTATATAATATGTTTGTTGGAATTTCCAGAGCATTTAGAAGCAGTTGTATAAGGCCAGATGTGCAAAAGCTTTATATTTTGTTAATATTATTAAGCATGAGAGCGTGACAGATAGTTTGTCTATTTTGCATATTTGATTCCTTAAGGACCACTTTTACTACCATGATTGCGATTCTATTTTGATTTTTTTAATTAATTATTATTATCCGATCTATTGACCGACTAATTCAGATTAGATACCGCAGAGGTGAGGGCGACCCTCCCAACTCAGTTTGCTCCATTCACAAACATCAATATTCGAACCCCTAACCTTACTTAAGGGACATGTGTTTAATCCCACTAAACCAACTGATTGTTGGTGATTCCATTTTGATTTTAAAATGTGATTATTTTTCTGTATTTTAATTGATTTTAGATGTCATATATTCATATTCTTTTTACACTTTTTGTTATTTATTATGTTATTATCATAATCTATTTCAACGTCGTTTGACGAATTTAAAAATTGTCATTAAATATAATATAATTGACGTGTGACGTGGTAATTAATTTTGTCCAGATTAATGGTGCCTCTCATCATATCATTCGCGTTACTGTGTCGTTAAGCCTTTAAAACAATGCCATAATGAGTTAATGACAAAAATCACAACTTTCATCGACGGTCAAATAAAGAATAAATTATTCATTGTCTTATTTTATAATTGTATATAGATATTAAAATGAGATTTTTTTTATTAAATGATATTTAAATAAAAAGTTGATGATAAACTCTGTTTATATTTTGTTATGTGACAATTATTGATTAAAAATTAGTGCAATTTAAACGTTATGATGTAAACTATGTATCAACATTCAACAACTTAATAATTTGATGGGTGGAGGAAGAATTTCTTTGAACAAAACTGGCAATTGAAATAGACCTAAAACCTACCACCTAATCGTGCACAAGTTAGGGCATCGTTTTCAAAGTTGCAAGCAACTAACTAAATATTTAAGTCAAGATCTCAAGTGTTAAACCCAAATTGGAAGATGACCAAACTACAAGGAATTGACACAACAACTTAAAAACATTACATTGATTTCTATATATATTTTTTATAATTTCGAATGATTATGAAATAGTACGTGTTCGGAAATTTTTTAATCTATTTGTAATATGTATATATGGTATATCTTGTAGACATACCTGATTGAACTCGAATAGTTTAAAAAGAATAATATTTTTTTCTGCCGTGGACTACACAATAAATTATGGTGTTGGATGTAAATGATAGGTCATCGAATATATATATATATATATTCATATTCAATAGATTTATAATTCTAATAATTCGAAGAGGAAAATAGAAATTTAACATGTGATTATTTTATGAAGTAAACAATACATCAGCAAATGTTACAGGCAAAGGTGGTGGGATTCCATTGCTGTTGAGGCCAAACCGCATAAGGATTCCATTGTCGACCTTCCATACGTTTACGGTAAGGAGGCGTTTTTTTGAAAATAAGATAATTAGAATACAATATTACTTGATATATTATGGAATATCATATTATTGTATTTGGCATATATGGTAAAAATGTAATATTACAGTATTTGATTGAAGGAATAAAAAATTATTGAAATATATATAAATACTAAGGATGATGGCTAGAAGTTTATAAGTCTTGAAAATTGTGTATAACCGTAATCATATTGTATTCTTATTATTTTTGAGATTGATGAAGTTTTCTTCTTTTACTCGTAATTTTTCAATTAAAATCTCGATCGATTAAGTCTCGAAAATCATTGATAATCACAATACTCTTATGTTATTATCATTATTCTTTATTGTTTAATGAATAATTAAGATTGTTATAAAATAAATTTAAAATATTATTTTAAAATTTAAATTTTAGCACAATTTATAAAAAAATAATGAACATAAATAGAAATAGATTGAGATATAATAAGTGGATGGTAAGATCTTTTAACTAGAAAACTTATTAGATTTGATAGTTTTTAAAAATATTTAAGAGATATATATATATATATATATATATATATATATATATATTGATAAGATAAATATTTTTAAATTATTGCAGTTAAGTAAATGATAATTCTTTAAAAAATATAAAAATTGGTTATGTTTGAAATTTTGAAATTTTGAATGTTTTGACAGTTTTAATAAAATTGGATTTTAATATGAATATATTTATTTCAATTTAAATTATTATTATTTAGTGTATTGATAAGTGAAAAATAATTAAAAAATTATTATATCTACCGTAAAAATTAGAAAATATACTTTCCTTTTAAAAATATTTTATTTACTAAAAAAAAATATTTTCTTCTTCACTCGTTCACTCTGTCGTTCTCTGCATTTGTCAAATTCGGATTTTGAATCTCCACCGGTACGCTCCCATGTAAACCCTAATTTGCTTCTTCTTTATTTTAAACTTTTCCAGTTTTCGATTTACTATTCTTTTTTTTTTTGCTTTTTCAATGATTATTGTTTCCTTTTTGAGATCTAACTTTCCTTTAACGGATTCCCCCAAACGGAACGATTTACATTTTTATAGGAAGTCTGCATTTTATGTGTACTAAATTTTATGTTGTAAGCTCTAGAATACCGTAGTTTCAATACCGTTTCATCTGCCAAAGAGACCGTTAAATTATTCTCTCGTGTGAAATCCTGATTTCATTGGATTATTTGCAGCTTGATGCAATTGGTTGCTTGCTTGTTGCAAACTGAGGAGTTGGCATTACTCAAAATTTAGTTCCGATCGGCTCTGTTTGGAGTACGGTGAAAAAATATATAGTGCAATAAATTTCGGTTCAGTTTTGATTTTCGTAGCTTTTCTTTATACTGGCCGTGGTGGATTTATGGTGAACTTTGGTATTTTCCGTTATCTTCTTATCTATTGCTTGTGATGATTGGGTAGAGATCCGTGAGAACAGGAGTGTAGAGGAGTGCAATTGGTTGTTTACTTGTTGGAAACTGAAGAGTTGGCATTACTCAAAATTTAGTACAGATCGGCTCTGTTTGGAGTAAGGTGAAAAAGAATATAGTGCAGTAAATTTCGGTTCACTTTTTATTTTCGTAGCTTTTCTTTATACTGGTTATGGTGGATTTTTGTTGAACTTTGGTATTTTCACTATCTTCTCATAAGTTGCTTGTGATGATTGGGGAAAGATCCGGGAGGGCAGGAGTGTAGAGGAGGTGGTTTCAATGCTTATTGGTCTTGTTCTGGTTAATGCTAACACATATATAGAAGATTATATGTGATGATAGGTTATGTTTTCCGTGGTTCTTGTAGATTTAAACTAAATGGACTGGTTATTTAGTGGTTTTCCCAGACCTCTATTGTTTAAAGCTTTGGACATGAGAAGAGAAGTCCTTGGGTTAATAAACTTTCTGTTTCTTGCGGCCGTAGACTGCCGGTCTGTTGGTTGTTATTGTGCTTCGTCTGCTTGCTTGTACTGATTGCAGTCTTAGGATCGATATTTTCTAATTCCTTTGACTCCATAACTTTCACTCCGGTACCTGAGATTTATTCAAACTATAGAAGGTTAAAGGAGCAAGTGGCAGTCGATTATTTTCAGCTGAGAACTGTCTCGTCAGGAGCTGGTCACCAAGAGGAGGTTGGCTTATGCGCAAAAGAAAGAGAAAATTATGTTCCTTGTTACAATGTGACGGAAAATTTATTGTTAGGGTTTACAGATGGAGAGGAGTTTGATCGGCATTGTGAAGTATCAAGCCAAGGAAAGTTTTGTTTAGTCCGCCCACCAAAGGATTATAAGATTCCACTTCGTTGGCCTGCTGGTAGGGATGTAATATGGAGTGGGAATGTCATGATAACCAAAGACCAATTCCTTTCTTCTGGAAGCATAACAAAGAGGTATTTATTAAATGCATTTGGATGTTTCCCAAAAGTAGGAGAAAGTATCAGGCATGTCTCCCTTTGTTACAAACTTTGCCTTTTAGAATTTGCTATGTAGCAGCTTATATCCTTCATTCTTTGTTCTTTATGCGATCAAATACAGCTTTCTAATCTACCTTCATAATCTTTTAATGAACTGTATAGAATGATGTTGCTCGAAGAGAATCAAATTGCTTTTCACTCTCAGGACGGCTTAATCTTTGATGGTGTCAAAGATTATACTCGCCAGTTTGCAGAGATGATGGGACTGGGAAGTGACTCTGAATTTTTTCAAGCTGGCGTAAGTCTTTAATTCATTCCATGATGCAATTTTTTCCCTTTTGGGGTACCATGAGCTATGAGTGTTTGGTATTTCAGAATCGTTTTTCCCCAATATTTTAGATTGTCATGTTTACTAATATGAGAAAGATAATTTATGTGTACGGTCTTCAAGGTAAAGTAAAACTGTCTGCCTGCATTACATGGTATCTAATGATCCTACTTTGGTTACAGGTACGCACTGTTCTTGATATTGGTTGTGGATTTGGAAGTTTTGGAGCTCATTTAGTTTCACTAAGGTTGATGGCTCTTTGTGTTGCTGCATATGAGGCAACCGGAAGCCAAGTTCAAATAGCTCTGGAGAGAGGTCTTCCAGCAATAATTGGCAATTTTATATCAAGACAACTACCATATCCATCATTATCATTTGACATGGTTCATTGTGCACAGTGTGGTATTGTTTGGGACAAGAAAGGTACTTTCAGAGGTTAATAGTATTGCTTCCTGTGGTAAAATTACTTATGCTTTACTTTCTAACTATGATTTTATAAAATAGAGGGGATGTTTCTTATAGAATTTGATCGGTTACTCAAGCCTGGAGGTTATTTTGTTATAACCTCTCCCATTAGTAAGTTACATGGACGTGCAGCAAGTAAGAAGAAAAGAAGCATGTTAACACCACTGGCAGAATTCACTGAAAAAATTTGTTGGAGTCTTATTGCTCAGCAAGACGAGACATTCATCTGGCAGAAAACTGCTGATGCTCACTGCTATTCTTCTCTGTGAGCATACACTGATAATTTTCATTCTTTTCAAAGTGACATTCAATTTCATTGAGTAATGAGTTCGAGTAATTGTGTCAGTAGAATATGTGTGTTACCCACTAATTTAAAAAGAATATTATATTGTAATTACCCTAAACTATTAAAAAAAAAAACTCTCTCCCCATAATCACAATCTTAAAGATGTCCATTGTCTACTTGATTTGATTAAAAAACTAAAAGAAAATGAGTTTTTAATTGAGTTACTCGTTTTTTTAGTTTAAGTCGAATTATTATTATTTTTTAACTCAAATAAACTGTGGTGTAAAAACGAGTATCTATCAATTATGAAAATATACAAATAGATAAACTTCAATTTAAAAAAAATCATTTTTTATAATAAATTAGTTTAAATATTTAAGAAATAATATAGTAAAAATATTAATTATAGATATCCTATTATCTAATCTTGACTCCATTTCTAATTCTCCTCGAATTTATTTTCATGGCCGATAATAGAAACCTAATTCAAATAAGCGATCCTCTTACGGTAGCCAACTCATGTTTTTAGTTTTATAAGCTTAATATTGTTTTGTTTGATTGGTTGGAACTTTAGTCACTTATTATATTTAAAAAAAAACATTTTACTCAATTTTATTTTATTATACTCAACTTTAATTATTTTGTTGGTAAAACTTTGATTATGATGAATTGTAGTATACTGTTAGAAAGAACACTACACCTCCATAATTATTAGTAATCCTGAAACCAACAGTATATATCTTTGAAATCAGTAGTTGTTCCGATTCTTCCTCGATCATGGTCCCTTTACTTTACCTAGTGGTGTTCTTAGCCCTCACTGGTCATTCAAGTAAGATCCTTGTTTTTCAACTTAAGATCCATAGCTCAAGATTTCTGAGATGGGTTTCAAGGATTCTGATAGCAATATTTGTTGATTTCTGAGGAAAGGGTGTTTTGATCTGTTTATGCTTTGCTGCAGGTGCCACTTACTGTTTGTGCAAAGATGGAGTGAGTGAGCAGGTGCTTCAGAAAACACTGGATTATGCGTGTGGAGCAGGAGCTGATTGTTCTCCGATTAATCAGAATGGTGCTTGTTATAATCCCAACACTGTGAAAGATCACTGCAATTATGCAGTCAATAGTTATTTCCAGAAGAAAGGTCAAGCTCAAGGGAGCTGTGATTTTTCTGGCACTGTCACTGTTAGTGCAAATCCTCCTCCAAGTAAATTCCCTTCAAACTCAATCCATTTCACAACATATAAATGTTTTGGATTTTTCGTGATTTTCTTTGTGATTTTTGCAGATGTGCCTTCTTCTTGCAGTTTTCCTTCAAGGTATGGTTATTGGTACCCTTTGTTTGGTCTCTCGGAAAATTTTATTTATGAATGGATGTGTCATGTGTGTTTATTTTGTTAAATTTTGCAGTAGCTCAAGCTCGACACCAACAACGCCGACCATGGGTACTCCTCCGACAACTCCGAGCATGGGTACTCCTCCGACAACGCCGACCATGGGTACTCCTCCGACAACTCCGACCATGGGTACTCCTCCAACAAATCCAACCCCGTGTACTCCGACAACGCCGAGCACGGGGACAAACAGCGGCTCGACCAACGAGACTCCGGTATTCGTTGGTGGTGGCAGCTCCACGCTGGGACCAACGGGGACAACCACAGGATTCGCTGATCCCAATCGTGCTGTATCTCTCTTCACAAGCACCATCAACATTCTCTTCACTTCTGCCATCACACTTTGGATTGTTGTAGGCTGCTCTTGGATCTGAGGAGGCAGCATCAACATTCATGCATGTGTATGTATGCATGTTATGTATGTATGTATGTAGAGCGAAAACATGAGATTTGGACATGAGCAGATATGTTTTAAGATTCATATATGGATGTAGTTGTAGTAATCCTATGTACAAAAGTCATGGGAATTTGATTCCCTTTGAGAAAGGCTTCTCTCTCTCGCTGAAGTTTGACACATCAAAAGCTTCATCGTAAACGTGTTATTGTTTTATTAGTTCGTTTATGTTTGCCCCTTCCTACTAGGGGTGACTCATTGGGCATTTCATTAAATAGTTGATAAACTAACCTAATTAATTAAAATATATAATCGACATAATTAAAAACTAATTATAAATATTATTTTTATAAATGATTTATTTATTAAATAATTAAAGAATAATATTATTTTAGCACATTAGCCAGTACTTTCTCCTGTCCACATGGGCAGGAGCAACATTTTTACACCGATTTTAATTTTTTATAAAAAGATCCCGCAAGGACCATTTTTAAGTGAACATTGTTAGCTTAGAATTTAGATGGTTAAAGCTACATAAAAAATTATAAAAATCTAAAACCATCCCGTCACACCATACTTAGTCTCAAGTAAGGGGTAAATGAGATGAAACAGATAGAAAACTACTTGAGGTTGATTTGATCAAAGCTCGATAAATATTCAGATCGAATGGACTCGAATTCGGGCTCAACTCGAGTTCTTAACGAGCCGAAACGAGCTACTTGATATTCGACATAAAAAGCTCGTGAGCAGCTCGAAAATATAATATATTAAGATTTTATTTTTTAAAAAATAAATTATTAATAATATTAATATTTATGTATTTTTTTAAATACAATAAGATTTTTATGTATTTAAGATTCAAGTTCGAATTTGAGGCTTCAATCGAGTTAAGTTTAATTTTTTTTTCATTTCGAGTTGCTCACGAACTTCAGTTCAGGATTTCGAGTTCGAGTCGAGCTTGAAATTTTTAAGCTCGCGAGTTTTCGAGTTGAGTCGAGCTCCATTTCAGAGTTTTCGAGTCAAGTCGAGCTCAACGATACTCGAGCTCGACTCGGCTCGTTTACAACCCCTAGTCTCAAGACCATCTAATTCCCGTCATTTTAAATTTAAAAAAATGAAAAATGCATCAAACAATGAGTGCAAATACACAAAATGATAGTAAACTGGAAATAATATATGAAAATAGACTAATGTCAATACATATTAGTACCAAAGCAAAAGCCCCAGCCAAGGATGATGCCTGGATAGTGTTGCACTACATGGAAGTAATTAAAGGTTTTACAAACAACACACCTCAACAACAATAAACAACACCTGCAACTTCCTACTCTTCCCTTTACACAAAATATCATCACATTTTTTTATGTCTAGGGTCAGAACATTTTTTTCCCATAATCATACAGGGGGGAAAGGGATTTTATCAATACAATTGTCCTTCGTTTTGCGGCACCAGTGGTGGTTGTGTCAGTTCCGGCGGCTGAGCATCCTCTTGAATTGGTTTGCCGATGTCCATCGTGGCAAGTCCTTCCAACTCTTGGATTGCATCGATTGTACTGATGTTTTCTCTGCTGTACTGAGACTTTAGTACTTCAACTGCTTGCTTCACTTTCGATTGCTGCAATCAACATTTTCCAATCATATATAATACTAAACTTAAACTACTTGATACCGGCAGATACGAGTACAGTAGCATGATTAAAATCATCTCACTTACAAAGAATTCAAGTTTTCTCTTCAAATCTGCATATGTTGCTGCTCCGCCCGATGTCTTCATATAAAAAAGAAGAACAAGGTCAGTGACATTAGATCAACATAAGAACATCAAGCAGAAGATAAAAATTAAAACAAAACTGAAAAGCTTAGTGGCCTGTTATTACAAGTTGCAACATCATAGTGCTTATTTTATTGACCTAAATATCACTTAATCTACATACTCCCACTCTTCGTTGTCCCCTAAAATATCCGTATCCGACATATATCCAAACACGAGTACAGAACTTTGATCCTCCAAATTCGAGCACTGCGATGTTGCATTCATCCCAAGTCCGAGTAACGTATATCATTCTCTTAAATATTATGCATTTCTTCATCAAATTTCCCCATAATCTTTGTAAAGAATGATAAAAGTGACTAAAAGGATTAAGTCTGTTGTTTACTTCGAATACTTTTACATTGTAAGACGCCGCATTTATGACAAGTTATGCTTAGAATTATGCCCCAAGCTTAGACAGTTCCAGTCTAGTCTTCTACAGAAAACCATATATAAGTAAAGTGGTTTTACCTTCTTGGGACGGCCAACGGGTTTTCCAGTTGAAGTCCTGGGCTTGGCGGCGACCCCACCGATCTTCGGTGGTCGACCTCTCCCCTTTCCACGGACGGCATCGCCACCAGTAGCAGCTACGGTCGTGCCCTTGGGCCTTCCTCTGGGTCTCGGACTAGCAGCAATGACAGTCGTAGCAGCAGCAGTATCAGCATAAGGAACGGCCACGGGCTGACCCTGGTTCGGTATAGTAGCCGATTGAGGCAACTGGTTCAGGGCCTTGGGAGGCCGTCCGCGACCCCTTTTGATCGCATTGGCCCCCACCACTGACCTCACCGTCTTGGGCTTCCTCGGTCGACCTGGACTTTTCTTAGGTCCGGTTTTGGGTGGCCGACCCCGACCCTTCCTAACCCCAAGTTGATCGACCGGACCATTTTTCCGCGGCCTACCGGGTGTCCTTTTAGTCACATCGGGAATCGGAGCCGGCTGTTGCTGAGCCGGAACGGGTTCAGCGCCAGCAGCGGGGATTGCGGGTTTGGGTTTAGGAGGACGGCCACGGCTTCGTTTGAGGCCGGTCGAAGCATCGGGAGGAGTAGAATCGGGGATCGGAACTTCAGATCTGGTAGCATCAGAAGCCAGCTTGTAAGATTTCTTCACCATAACTAAGATGCCGTTGTTTTTCAAGCGCTTCAAGTGGTGAGTCAACAAGGCCGAGTGAGTTGGTGGCAAGTCCTTGTGAGCTGACTCTATGTATTTGGCTATAGCCCTTTTGCTTGACCCGTTGGCGTCTTTTAAACCCGCGATAGCCTCGCATATCATATCAGAGTAAGACGGGTGGTCGAAGCTCAGAGGAGGACCACCGGCCACCGTCGTAGCGGGCGGGGGGTTGGAAGCGAAGGGAGGTGCGACGACGGTGATGACGGGCGGGGGAGGGATCGGGGTCTGAGGACCTATAGCGATGGAAGAGAAAAAAGGGTCCATTTTTAGGTAGGGTGAAACGTCAGGAAATAGATAATTCTAGTAGAAATAAAGATGAATAAAATACAAAATTGGTTTTTAATTTTTCAAATGTAATAAATGTTATTTTAAATAAAAAAAAAAGTCAGATCTGGTTCTAATATAAGTGGGACCCACCATTATCCCTCCTTCAGCCAGAAAACCTTTTTTTTTTTTTACCGTTTGTTTGTTTGGCATTTTGAATTTAATTCAAAATGTTTTCATTTGCACTTGGATGCACCCCTGAATTTAATTGTATCCAGAAACATTATAGTCTCATATGTACTTATAAGCCCGTTAGATATACATAACTATTGAACATAAAAGCATCCCCAGCAGTATTCTTCTCTTCTAATTCACAATCAAAGCCTTGTTTCTACATATAGATAAGAGTACATTCAACGAGTGTTACACGAATGCGAGACTTTACATTAGTGGACGAATAAAATTTTAAGAGAAGATAAATTTATAAAAATTTTAGTGGAAAAAAAACAAATTATAAAAAAATCTTTAAAAATCTAATTTTTTTATGGAAATGACTGCTCCTTTCATTTTCTCTCGGGTCATCTCTGTAAACAAGTGAAGTATTGACCGAGGGATAAGGGTCAAACTCTAAATGAAGAGGTATCAATACGATTCTAGTATTGGGATATTAAGAGTATCAGCTCAACATATAGGGAGGAAGTCATAGCTAAGCATTGTTCTTAGCTTTTAGGACACGGAGCACGCGAAGATCAAATTAGAGTGTAGAAGAAACTTCATGGCCTTTTACTAACAAAGAATTATTACCCACTAATAAAATAATTATGATTTGAAATACACAAATGCAATATTTTGGTGTTCATCATGTCCATGTCTTCATCTGTATTTTTTAAACTTTTGATTTCTTCCGTTTGTTTTGGCAGAAACGAAGGGAACTTATCAACCGCCGCAACCGAAACGGTGAATAGACGCCGGTGGGTTTTGCATTGCGGGAACAAGGTGAGGGTGAGCATTTTTCGTCACCGGACGAATGGAATTAGCAACGCCCGGAGATTTACTTGTCCCTCCTCCATGAAGTGAGTGGTTGAGCATGCTTATAACTGACACTAACTGATAAACCTCGCAATCTGGACTTTTGCAATGGAGCTTCCTCTTCAGGCTAGTGGATGGCGCGTGCCATAACATCTTTTTCTATAACATCTTGCTAGCAATACTGATATATTAAAGGTGGATTTAGTTTGCGGAATAAAACAATATTTTTTTTAAAATAAAGTTTTTGAAACTAAAGATTATCTTTAAAAATATTTTTTATGTAATCTTTTTCTAAAGAAAATTCTAGAAAAGATAAACATGGATATTTATCACTAATTTTATAAGGCAGAATGTATAAATTGACACTAAATTATATTAAAATGATCATTTTAGGCATCAAACTTTCAAAAGTTATATAATAACATTATTTATTATAAAATAAAATGGGCACATCACTATTATTTATCGTTAAAGAAGTGATGTGGCATGCAACAGGATGGTTTTGGGAATGGTCCATGGTACAGGATCGATGATCTAACGATGAGAAATGGTATTATAGGGTGTGCTGAAGGGAACGATAATGTCAGGAACTCGGGTGGGGGAGGACTGAGGAGCAAGCCTTTCACCATTCACCACTCTCGAGACCAAATGGAGTTTATATATATATATTATGATTATGGATTTGTTAAACTTACAGCATTCGATCATTCGAACTTTGATGTTTGAATACAAGAAGAGCAGTGACAGGGAGAGTTATGATTCTTTCAGAATATCCCGGGATTATCGAGACATCTTGACCTGCACTGTGGATAGTTGCTCAGCTACAACACTTGTATCCTGAAAATAATTCAGTTTGCTGGTATTGTCTTGGGTCACCAGCCCGTGCATGCTGTCTGAAAATATTGCATGTGAATCCTACCCTCAAAACTGAATTTTTTGCAGTATTTCTGCCGGTAAATAAACTACTTGATAAAAGAATAATAATAAGCATCTTCAAGCTCACCGGCTTACAATGGGAATACTTTCTTGTACCTGAAATATAACAAGAATGAACAGTACAATAACCCACATCCAGCACCTGTTATAACCAGAACCCAAGTAAATGCAGATGGGTAATCGAAAACTGAAGCTACAAAGTTCATTCCAAAGACGCCTGCTACAGCAGCAAATAATGTGGCCACAAAAGTCGCTGCGGTGAGAAGCAACTCGAATTGAATCAGATGGTTTTGAACATTGCCCTGTTTGGGAAAAGAGGAAGAAAAATGATCTTTATTATTATTTTCATTTCCTATTTCCCAATGCATGGTAAAGAGAGGGCATCATTGAGACAGTAAATCAATCCTCACCAACTTAATGTTGATCAGATCTTCAGTATCATCGATGTACTCTTTCAGCTGAATAATCAATAAGATTGGGCATCAGTGGTTTACAAGGCATAGGCCATTCTCAACAATCTTAGAAATGTAATTGTTAGTTTCAAGTTGCCAGAACACTATTTGTGGTGCCTAAAGTCAATGCAACATCTATATGTTAAACTTAGCAGTGGCAAAAATAGACACATTGTTGATTCTTGTACCTCATCTGATTAGTGGTAGACCAGTAGGATACGATCAAACTAACATATCTATGGTAGGAAGTCAAAGGTCTCTTACCGATAACAACTTGCTGAGTGTATGATCAATAACAACAAAGTATGCTTCAAGTAACATTTCAAGTTGTTCAATATTTTCCCCATCATGTGAACTACTTAAGCTTCCTTGTTTGCTTGTCACAATACTGCTAAATGCCCTTTGCAGTCTCGGGGCTCCATTGGTCGATGCTATTGGTGAAACAGGAGCAGATTTTGAAACTAATCTGATCCCACTGAAAAAATTATTTTGAGCATTTAGTTCGCTGGGGGTGTTACCCTCTGACCTTTGTTTTTTCTCTGTGAGATACATCTCAGCCATGTCACCGTCATCATCCATAAGATGCTCTAATTCATCTCGTACCTGAAATTTCAATCTAAAATCAATTATATAAGAAACAAGACTACAGTAGGTGTATTCCACAAGGTACTGTATATAAACATCCGTACCTTCTGAACTCGCTGGGTTAATGTAAGGAGTTGACCCTTCAATCTACGAACACGTTCCAGGTTAAGGGTATTAATGGATGATGCTAATTCATCTAGCACTGGGTATATCTCCATTTCCAGTTCTCTCACCTATAGAAAAGAAATTTCCAGAATGTGAAGGATTTGGGCTAATATTGATTTTGTAATAACATGAACAATGATTCCATCCAATATCAGTTTACTTTGGTTTGAATCAACCTAACTACCCTAACCTTTTCTAGAAGACCAGATCCTATATCATCAGACAGACATTTGGCTTGATGAGATTACAATTGCATGCCAAATACAAAGATCTAGACATTGGGTGGAAAGAATCAACTATGGAAATAACAGATACTATCAGATCAGAACCTATCCAGTGTGTCGATTTATATGTATCTCTCAGTTTTTGACACCTCGTTGAAAGAGTCAGCTAGGAAAATAAAAAGTACCTCAAAGGATATCTACTTGAAAATAATTTTAGGATCTTAAAGACCATACAGGATGCACCTCTAGGATATCACCTCAGTGACGAGTAAAAGAAATTCAATGGGTTACATAACTGAAAAAAAAGGATTTGACGCATTCTTAACATTTAGGTAGTGATGGAGGTTATGGCATACCTTTACATCAAGGGACATGCAAGTTAGTTCCAATGCTAGTTCCAATGCCTTAAATTCAAACGGAAGGTCATCTGAATCAAACCAGCAGATGAATGTAAGCATGTTATATGACAATTTTATAAAAGTTCCAAACTGCCAAATAAATTAAGAAAGATGACACAATTAGAACTGTCATCAAAATCCCTAAGGAGACAAATAAATTTTGAAAGAATCATTAGAGTTAAATTTGTAACTTTTTTCTGAACTCAGAGAGATGTCTTTGTTTTTTCAGGAACAGCATAGCAGTCGAATTCAGTTACATTATCAAATGCTTCTCCACACACTATAACAAGTCAGTGGATATTGTGGAGATAGAGCCTAGGGCCTAGAGAAGAGCATATCAGATATTTTGCAACAATGGTTTCAACAGAAAATAGCAATCAAAATTGTTTATTGGTAAATATGTCAGCCATCCACTTGAAAACCAAATTAAACTACAGGCTAGTAAGAATGCATTTTTACCCGCTTGGTCTTTTTTCGTCTGAAGACGCTTGCATAATTCAGAATTGTATTGAACAACATTTATATCCAAAGAATTCATCAAGATAACCTCCTCAGCTGTGATTATACATCTTATTTGCTCAAGATTGACCACAATAGCCTTCTCCCTTCCTAGTATTGTTGAAGGATAAATAAATAAAGGGTCCAAAAGCCTTAGGTCTCTGGATGGCAAAGAACAGTGCCTCATAATTTTGGCTTTATCAAGCTCCAAAACCTTCGAATTCCCATCTTGATCAATCTTTATCCACGAACGACTGCTGAGTCCTCTCTTCTTCACACCTGGAAAGCCAGACCCACGATTGGCATGTGCACTTGAAGTAAGCCTTTCACCAATATTAGAAGATGTAGATTCAGGAACATCTGAGGGAAGAACATGCCCCCATGATTCTTCCATTGATCTTTGGTTTTTCCTCCTTTAATTCCAGGAAACAGTTTTGTGAAGAGGTAATTTATCAGTTGACATAGTAACAACAGCAGCTTGCTCACGAGATGGTAATGAGAATCTTGACAACTTCAGGTAGGTATATGAGAAAGCAAGCAATGTATCACTTTAGTGTGTGTGTGTGTATATATATATATACTGCTTTCAATGAAGAAAAATCACAGAATTAATAAAAGGAAACCCAAACTAATAAATCAATCATAGAAAAACTCGGCTCATTTTAGCAGCTGAAAATTTACAAGCAGAAAAGAAGGAAGAGGAATCCACTTTTAATCTCATGCTTCATTAGTCAATTCAACAAGGATCAAAAACCACAAATTCAACGGTAGAATGAAGTTAACTCAAACAGGTGTAATTCTCTATCGAAAAGCACAAATCCCAACACTCAAAACCCCTAAAATAGCATAAAAATACCAAATTAAGAAACATTTAATATGGTTCATTAATAAAATACACAGTATATAGTTAACTGAAACCGGTACAATCTTATAACAACAAGCAAAATTCCTAAGATTCCAAAACCCTAAAATAGCATTCGAGTACTAAAAATGTCAATTTATCTAGACACCCAAATATATAACAACAACCCAATCTTGTTCAGAAGATTAAGCGATAAAGCAAGCAAATTCCATGAACAATTTTTTTTTAAAAAAAAGACGAATAAGAAAAGGGGGAGAATACAAATGATTATACCACTTAAAAGGAAAGGTTCAAACTCCGCAAAAGTGGTGGAATGATGACATCTAGGATCCGCGATGTTGCATTTAATGGAAAGGAAGGGAGCGAGTGAAACAGCGGATGAAAACTGATTTGCCACCATTAAACAATTTCCATAAGCGTTTCTTGCGTTTTGGCTGTCTTGTTTTACACTTTACTACGTAACATTTTAACTTAATCTGTTTATCAACAAATAATCCAATCGTTAGATACATATTAAAATTACTTTTTTCTTTTTAATATTTTAGTATTACGTACGTATTTATTTATTTGACTCAATTATTGGTTAAATTAAATCTAATATTTTCATCTAACACAGTTTCCAAGTATAAAAAAAAATTAATTGATCTTATTCTCATATGTAATGGGATAAGGGAGAGGTAGGATAGTAGGTTGCCCTAACGTCAGGTTGAGAGCAGCTTCTGTGGAAGACATCCGTTATGAATTGTCCTCAGTGAGACTCGATCCTACGACCACAATATTAAGAGCCTTACACTCTACCAACTGAGCTTTGCGGTCTACCAACTGAACTAGACGAGCAATTCCAAATATGTTGATTAAAAAATAAAAATCTCTAAAGGAATAACTGCTATTATATAACGATAAAAGTATTATGTATAATTGTTACTGTACAATTGTGATACCCGTAATGACTGTAATAATACCTATTATTATCGTAATAGTAATAAACACAATGTAACTAAATATAACAACAACTTAAATTCATGATATCGATCACTATCACGAGAACTCATAGGTCTTGAGAAGACTAGTCATAAGATAATATAGTGATTAAAAAGGATAGAAGTCCAACAAACTCGAAAGAGAACAAAATCAGCTTTCCGGGGAGGAATCAAAATTCTTAAAGATCTATAATTGCCATGGTTATCCATTATATATGAAAAATTCAAAAATCATCATATAATAATCCAGAAATAGAAAAGAAAAAGAGAGGTTAATGATGATTTTAAAAATTTTTATACCAAAGAATCTAAATTTCTTATGCATGAAGATAATAAAGTCCGACCATAACGACGTTATGGTCGGACTTTATTATGGATTTCTAACTATATTATCCATAGGTTCCTCTTATATTATCCTTCTACGAGCTCGAGTTATGGAAGAAGGAACCCATAACAAGGTATCAACAACAACTGGTTTTATTGTAATATTGATAAGGAAACAAAGTAAATAATTTATCGTCGGAAAATAAACTTATATCACTGAAAGGTTCCAGATGAAGAGTTAATATCCACCACAATTATTTGCTGAATATGGAATAAAAATAAATTAAAATGAGAAAAATAAAAAATAAAAAGAACAAAACGAAACTAGAAAGCGACAACCTTTCTTTTGATCTTCTAGTGACCTTTGCTGATAAGGGAGAACATTGATCCTCCACCTAAAATGACTCGATAATAGATTAAAAAGGGAAAAAAATAGATCTGAATCATAAAAAGAAGGCACATTGATAATATAAATTGAAAAGGAAAAACTGAGAGAAGAAGAAGAAGAAAATATCATTAGAAGTAGATTTTAATCGATGATGTTGGTGAGTAATAATCGAAGACAAGAGATTTTGATTAGATTTAAAAATTAAATTAATATTATTAAAATAAATAATTTTCAAATTAAATGTCAAATTTATATTTACTAATATTAAAATAAAAATCAACTTTTTCACTATAACAACATTAAATAATGTTTAAATCATCATAATATTATAAATCGATAATATAAATATTCAAAGTATTACTATTTTCTTAGAATTAATTTAAAAAATCAAAAATAAACTAGGTTGACCAATTTATGGTTTACCCTAGTATAATATATAGTATCACATCGTTTGGAAAAGAGAGATGCTGATGCTGATGGAAAGAATTAGATGGGATGCAAAATGGGACCCACAATCAGCCTGGTCTTCCATGAAGCCGCCTTGTGTGGATGAACGGTTCAGACTCACAATTTCCTCCCCCTAAGAAAACAACGCATTACAACCATTTTTCTGCCGTTATGAAACAAAGAGGACATCCCGGGATCTCTGTCCAAATTTGTGAATTTGGAGGTTTTGAATTTAGCTGGGAGTAAGCTGAAGGGGTCTATGCGTGGTTATCTTGGAGGTTTCTACAAGTTGAAGGGTCTTTATTTGTCTAATAATCAGATAAACGGGTCGATTTTCGAGAATTTTGGACGTAATTGTCGGTATCTAGAGTATCTTGATCTGTCGGGGAATTTCTTAGTTGGGAGGATTCCTGATAGTCTGGGGAATTGTCAACGTTTACAGACTCTTTTGTTGTTTTCGAACATGTTGGATGGTGTTATTCCTAATGAACTCGGCCAACTGCATAAGCTCGAGATTCTCGATGTTTCTAGAAGCAAACATAGCGGTTTAATCCCCGCAGAGCTTGAAAATTTTGTTTGGTTGTCGGTTCTTGTCCTTTCTAATCTCTTTGATCATGTGCTGAGTGAGCAGAGTTCAAGTGCAGAGCTATCATTTAGATTGCCACTTGCTACGACTGATGAGCATAATCGTTTACGAGGCTCCATTCCCATGACAACTACTACCCTTCCGAAGCTTAGAATGCTTTGGGTGCCGAGGGCAAATCTTGGGGGAAGTTGGCAAGGAATTGGCACAGCTGTGAGAATTTGGAAATCGTGAACTTAGCTCATAACAACTTCAGTGGGGAAATATTTGGAGTGTTCAATGGATGCAAGAAATTGCAGCATCTAGATTTGAGCTCGAACAGGCTAACCGGCCAGCTTGATGATAAACTTCCAGTTCCTTGTATGTCACGCTTTGATATCAGTGGAAACCTCATGTCTGGATCAATCCCCGGATTTAATCACAGAGTATGCCCTGGCTTTTCCTCCTCGAGTTATGAACTTCTCCGAATCCGTGATCTGGCATCTGCATATTTATCATTCTTTAAATATAAAAACAACTTGCAATGATTTTGCCATTTTCCGGTTTGAAAGCGATGTTAGTTCACAATTTTGGCCGAAATAACTTCTCTGGTTCGCTCCCAAGGCTGCCAATTGCATCAACGAGAACGGAGGACCAGATTGTTTATGCATTTCTCGCTGGTGGAAACAAGCTCACTGGATCAATTCGAAGTTTGTTTGGGAACTGTAACAAGGTCCATGGGATGATTGCTAATGTCAGCATGAACCGATTGTCCGGTCATATTCCGTTAAGAATTGGTGCAATCTGCATATCTCTTAGATATTTGGATGCCTCCGAGAATCAAATTACCGAGATAATTCCCCAAAAGCTTCAGGGACTTGAAGTCTCTTGTTTTTCTTGACCTAAGTGGAAACAAGCTTAGAGGTTTGATTCCCAAAGGGCTTCATCAGTTGAAGCACCAGGAAATGGGTCTTCCCTTCCAGGGCACAGGTTTCCGAATCAAGGGAAATAACCACTTTCGTTGACATTGGGGTTCCATTGACATATGAAAAAATTGTCCAGGCCACGGGGAAATTTAGTGTTGGCAACTGCATTGGGAACGGAGGTTTTGGTGCGACTTACAAGGCTGAAATAGCTCCGGAAACCCTAGTTGCAGTGAAGAGGCTTGCTGTCAGTAGGTTCCAAGGTGATCAGCAGTTCTATGCTGAGGTAAAGACCCTCAAAACAATGAGGCACCCTAATCTTGTGACTCTAATAGGGTATCATGCCAGTGAAACAGAGATGTTTCTCATATACAATTATTTTTCAGGTGGTAATTTAGAAAATTTTATTAAGGAAAGGTCCGCAAGAGCTGTGGATTGGAAGATTATTCACAATATTGCTCTGGATATAGCCCATGCACTTGTATACCTGCATGACCAATGCACTCCGAAGGTTCTGCATCGGGACGTCAAGCCAAGTAACATATTGTTGGACGATGATTGTAATGCTCATGTGTCTGATTTCGGATTTTCAAGGCTTTTGGGTACCTCCAAAACCCACGCAACAAAAGTGTGGGTGTGGCTGGAACATTCAGATATGTTGCACCAGAGTATGCTATGACCTGTCGTGTATCTGAGAAGGCCGATGTCTACAACTATGGGGTCGTGCTGTTTGAGTTGATATCATATAAGAAAGCCTTGGATCCTTCGTTTTTTGCTCATGAAAATGGCTTCAATATCATCTCTTGGGCCTGCATGATGTTGCGATAGGGTCAAGCAAATGATGTGTTCACTACAAGGTTGTGGGAAAACAGTCCGCACGACCACCTCATGGAACTGCTGCACTTGGCCATTACGTGCACGGTCGATAGCCTCTCAATTAACGAGGCCAACGATGAGGCAAGTTGTCCATTGGTTAAAGCGAATTCGACCTCCTCCGGAAGTTTAATATGGTTTATTTGAGCATGCTATGATCCCGATGGAACTGCTTAATTGCACAAAACAATGAAAATCATAACAGACTTGTAGTTTTTACATTCGCACCTAAAATAAGAACTGTCTTCCCCTGGCTGAGAATAACCCTAAATGATCTGCAGAAAAATAAAAGATGAGAATTTGGGAGAAAAAAAAAGTGTTTGTACGCTGCTTTATGCATGTTTTCCATTTCCATTGCTTTTGTAATGCTGAACTTGGTAGGTTTAGCAATTTAATATGTTCCTTATTTGATATCTTGAGCTTTCTATGAACAATGTTGAAAATCTAATGAGATATTGCAACTTTCGTGTTTATTTTCATGGATCCTATCATTTATTTCCTTCTTTATGGTATCAATATCTTTTACTCTCTTGGTAAAGATTTTTTATGAGTAAATATTGTAGCTTTATATCTTAGATTATATCTTTCCATGTCAGACACATTATCCTCGCTTCTTCTCCCTTACCATACTTGTATAGAATGCCGTTTACTCCATTCCCGTTCAGACCGTCTCCCCTCGTGAAAACGCAAGGCATGTCCTCGTTCTCTACCTCTATTTTCGACCATTTTACGAAGTGTTTCGACCTCGGATCCAAGAGTTTTGAGGGATTCGTTTATTTTTTACCTTGGAAGAATATGTAGCCTCTTGGTTGATTTGATCTTGCAAGGACTGAGTGCAACCGGAGCTTCCTGCTTCACCAGAATTGCTTGCTCCTGCAATGCATGGGATCAGAAGAATATGAAAACCGGCTGCAATCAATTGCCTAGTCATAAATTCTCAAGAACGATGATCGACGTGTCGCTAATATTGAAATACATTTTGGTGGTCGTGATGGTTCCTTTGGAAAGCTGCAGCTCGTTGGTGGGACGACAGAATGACTAAAATAACTCACCCAATTAGTCACAGAAAACTATTTTTTAATCAAATGACTAAAATGTAATTTAATTAATAGTCAAATGATCGTGTATATAATTTTCCCACTCTTTAAATCATTCTCACTTAAAAGGAATTTATTGGAGTGCTGCTTCCTATCATGGTCAAAACTCAAAAGTCAAAACTCAAAAGTCAAAACCCTCAAAACAACTGAGAAATCCGAGTGGACAGAGCGAGCCGCCGGCAACAAGATGTGTGGAATTGCTTTACTTGTCTCCGGCATTCGCTTCGACTTATCGGCTCAAAATATCGATTCCGTATCTTCATCCTCTAAAACTCATATGGTTTTTTCATTAGATGATCTTAAAGCAGCTTTACAAAGACGAGGTCCCGACTGTTTAGGCGCCAAGAAGCTTCTTCTTCTTCACATAGACACTTCAAATTCTTTAAACTCTTGGGTTTCTTCTGTTCATGAGGAATCTCACGTGCTTGAAAGCGGGTCAAACATTTCTGGATGTTTTGCAGAACTTGTTTTTCTAGGAGCTACGTTGCAGTTAAGGGGAGTAGCTCCTGTTATTCAGCCATTGGTAGATTCTTTTGGGAATATTCTTGTTTATAACGGTAAAGTTTGTTACTTTATGTTGATTTGATAGTTTGGTTTATGGTCCTTTGTTTTGTAAGGTAGTGAATTGTCCCATGGCGTAGTTTTCTTTTTTCTTGTTGTATGGTTAAAGATGAAATATGTGGGGGAATTGAGGTTGGGAGTGACAACAATGACACTGCAATTCTTATGCAATCTCTGGGAAACTGCTGTTCCTGTTGTTCTCAGGAACATAAGACGACATGTGATTTTAATGGACAAGGGAAAGGTTCTGTTCCTGATGTTCTTTCAGTTATAAAAGGACCATGGGCTATCATTTACTGGCAGGTAACCCCCAGTGGTAAGTCACTGTGCGTCATTTTTTAATTTGGTAGAGAATGATATTTTCTTTAGGCAATCTGTTAGTGAGGATTTATTCTTTTTTCATTGCCAGGAAAGCTCAAAAACCCTGTGGTTTGGTCGAGATGCATTTGGTAGGCGAAGCCTTATTGTTCATTGGCCAACTGTGGATGATCCTCGGTTTCTGCTTTCTTCGGTGTCACCGACTTCTTCAAGCCTACTAGATTCAGGTATATAATTGATTCACTGTTTATCCCATTGATCAAATCTAACTATGATACCACGAGTCATAACTTTTGATCTATTGTAGACTATGCATCTATGAATGTTATGAATGTTACTGCTTGTGTATCAAACAATGCCACCCTGTTGCAGATTTTGAAGTTGAAAATGGGTCTAATGGCATCAATTTTTGGGAAGAGCTTTCGTGTGGGATATATAGCATGTCAGTAGATGCTACAAAATCAGATAGGAGATTTCTTGGTGATATCATTATCAAGAAACATGAGTGGTCAAATGTTATGCTGAAAGAACTGATTGAATGGGAAAGAGTTTCAGTCAAACCTGAACCCGCACAGTTGATTTTTTCCCGTTCTAGGAATTTAAGTGCTGAACTTGACATCAATTCAGCTTCGTCAGGTACGTTGGTGTTGAACTACAATTATGCATAAACCTGGTTCTTTTTATTGAATTATACTAGTATGCAACTTTTAGATTATTTGGTAGTATGTTTTTGTGGTCTTGTTCCTTTTTTAAAAATTTCTTTCCGAATGAGTTTTCTTATGTGGTTTATTGATTTAAAATTCATGATGATTTGTTATCATCGATTCTTTATTTTGATTGAATAGGGCCTACTCATGCTTCAGCTTCAGTGTTGGCGCAAAATGTGCTGACAGCTTTGAGGGAATCAATGATGCGACGCACATCACTGCATAATATTTATCAGGTCTAACTGAGTGAGCCGACTTACTTTTGCTGTTCTTACAGTTAGGAAAAGATATGTTGGGTTAAGTTCTTCACTTCTTTATGGATAAAAGTTCAATTCAAGACTAAAAAGTTGGTCTGCTGCTCACATCAGGAGTGTAGTTTGACTTGTTGAAGCTTGAATGCTTTATCTTAGTGGTTGGAACTATAATTGATTTTAAAATTTTTTAACTTATTTTTGCTTAAATGGATGTATAGGCCCAAAAAGAAACTGTTCCCGTGGCTGTTCTCTTTTCTGGTGGATTGGATTCTATGATCCTTGCTGCATTATTGGATCAATGCCTAGATCCTAATTGTAAGTATTGCTATCCATCTTCTTTTATATATGCACGTATTTATTTCTTGTAAATTAACTTGTTGGAAACTGTATAATTTATTAGGAACTCATCCATGTGCCTTGTTTCGAACCAGAAATATAGCTGGCCATATACAATCTGTAATTCAATGGATAGAGAACTATTATTATTTTGCACTAACTAAATCATATGTCTTATATGAGTGAATTTTAGTGATGCAAAACAACTTACTGGTCTTTCATTTACGATATAGAGGTTGATTTTGACGTGGACCTTTGAGTGTGACATTCAAGGTGGTGTTATTCACAATTTTGGTCTTAGCTATTCTTTTACCCTTCACCTTTGTTAAGCACAAGAGGTTTGAAGGAGTTTAAAAGCGAGATATAATGGGATGTAAACCACCTCTTTCTTTTGGTGCTGAAATGTCATTCTTTTACTCTAGAAAGCGTTATTTTCTTTAACTAAACTGAAGTATGTCATTTGGACTTTTATCTGAGGCTTTTGTGTATTCTGATATCTCTTGGCAGATTAGATTGATCTCCTTAATGTGAGCTTTGATGGTGAATCTGCTCCTGACAGAATCAGCGCAGAAGCAGGAGTTAAGGAGCTTAGAAGGGTTGCACCCGTAAGAAGGTTCAATGTTTAGCTTCCTTGAAAGTGAAAAATAACGTTTTATCTAAGCATCACAATTTTAATTTTGTTGCTTGTTGAAATGCAAATCTGTTGGGAATACAGGTGGAGACTTGTTCATATCGATGCTGATTTATCAAAGTTGACCTGGGAAACAAAGCGTGTCTTATCACTCATTAATCCTGCAAATACGTACATGGTACTTGTTTTTATTCCATGATCCTATTGACTGCTAGCTTCCACCGAAGTACTTGACTATCTAACATTCTTCTTTGTTCAATATTTAAAAACAATGTCGCACCTTCAGTGAAAATGGAATACAATTTGCTTTTAAACATTCTGAACCAACTACTTAGGTACTTATATCATGTGTATATATAAATCGCTTGGTACTAATTTACCTAACTGGTGAAACCCCATTTTGCATTTTAACTTTCAGGACCTGAATATAGGAATAGCCTTGTGGCCTGCTGCTCGTGGAGAAGGTTGGACATGTAATCACGGGATTGATGAAGATAAACATCTTAAGTACACATCGAGGGCCAGAATATTGCTTGTTGGCTCTGGTGCAGATGAGCAATGTGCTGGATATGGTCGGCACAAAACGAAGTATAGGCATGAAAGGTCTGTTTCTGTTGTGGATGAAAAATATGTTGTCTATAAACATGTTGTCCTTATTTTAAGGGAAATTACTTGATTCTCTGTCAATAGTTAGCTCGGGCTACATGAGGAAATGAAATTGGACATGCAGAGAATTTGGAAAAGAAATCTAGGAAGAGATGATAGATGTATAGCTGATAGCGGAAAGGAGGTACTGCTAATAGTCTTATTCTCTTAGTCTTGCTGCCGACCGTTGCATTCCATCTGAACTCTTTATCGTGTCCTTTATTAGGCTAGATTTCCGTTCTTAGATGAAGACGTTATTAGGACACTTTTGGATATTCCCCTTTGGGAGGTTGCAGATCTTGATCAGCCAAGTGGAAAAGGTGATAAGAAGATTCTTAGAGAGGTCAGCATATTAACTTTTCACATTTGATTCACCGAAAGTATTTCTTTTGTAGAAGTCGATTTTTTTTTTAAAACTTTTGTCGTATTCACGACTTCATTCATGTTCAAATGTTATTGTACCTTGCAATTTTAGTTTCGGGGTTAAAACTGATCAAACACAACTTGTTTTAGGTAGCACAAATGCTTGGTTTGCATAATGCTGCAATTCTTCCCAAGAGAGCTATTCAGGTCCGTTTTTTTTTTTTCTTTTTCCCCTTTTTCGGGTTATTTTATGCTCTTCTGTATAATATTCAACTTTACGAGAACTCTATCGTTCTTCTTGCTAAAAGAGTAAAACTATTTCCAGGGATCTGCTAATTATATATAGTTTGCACAAAAACTGGCTAAGAAACAAGTTCTATCATGTTATCCCTATGCCTTCTTTGATTAGTTGCTTAATGTTCGAGATGGTATGTTTCTTATGACTTGATTTAAATTTCTTTCGATTTGGTTGGTTAGTTTGGATCAAGAATTGCTAAGGAGTCAAACCGAAAGAACTTTGGAAGTAATCGAGCAGCCAATCTGGCATCTGCAGGAAGTGCAGTAATTAACATACCATCTTACTTCAGTTGATGCTCGCGGGATTTGAAGGTTGTTTCGGCCAGTTTAAATACAGGATTTCCTTCTCACTTCTCAGAGCGTATCTATGGCGATGATGGTGATAACTTTGACAAGCCAACTGATTCCGATGCCATCGGAATCAATGCAGGATCCTTGTTATTCACACTATTCTCAAAATTATGAAGCTGCTTGAGAACGAGTTTCGCTGGCTGATGATATTCATGCAAAATTTGAGTATGCGTGTCGGATATAGGTATATTTAACTCAGTCATATCCGATTTCCGATTTTGTGTCAAACAGGAACGTTTTTAGAAAATTGAATGGTGTGTATATGTTTATGGCTCGATCTTTAGAGGAGCTAATTGTAATAATATTATGTTACATTGTGCTTGATTCTAGATTTGATGGCGTTTGAACAATCTCCTATTACATTTTTTTCTCCCTTTTCATCATTATAATAACAACAATGATCATAATTGTAATAAATGTAAACTACATAAAACATTGCTCAACTTTAGACATATCATTTATAGTACTGAACTTTAAATTTTTTTATAAGACTAAATTTTCTTTTTAGTTTCAATTATATTACTGGACAATTAATTTGATACCAATATGATACTATAAATGATAATTGTTGATGTAGATGTCATACCTAGAGATGCACATAGCCGGATTTAAATCCGATCCGATTTTTTCACCAAGTCAAAAAATCGGTTTATAAAAAAATCGGTTCGGATCATAATCGGTTTAGAGGGCCGGATGATGTAATCGGTTTCGGTTTGAAAAAATTCGTTTTTTAAAAAAACCGGTTTTTAATCCGGTAAAAAATCCGGTCATCCAATTTTTTAAACTCCAGACCGGATTTTTAAACCCCAGACCGGATTTTTTTCCGGATAAAAAACCAGTTTTTTATCCGTTTTTTTCAAACCGGTTTTTAATCCGGTAAAAAATCCGGTCGTCTAATTTTTTTCCAAACCGGTTATACTATCCAGTTTTAAAATATCCGATCCGGTTTAAAAAAACCGATTTTTCTCAAATCCGATTTCGGATATTTTTTTACGTAAAATCAAATATTCGGATTTTTTGTGCACCTCTAATCATACCTAAACAATATCATTTAGTTGTGTAATTTTAAAATGATTTAAAACGATGTCGTATACATTATTTATAGTTGAGTAATATTTGATATAGTTTAATAATTATTAGGTTAGTAATGTTGGATAAGTATAACACAATTCATACGATATGACTTGAAATCAAAAGTTTATATAAATAAATAGACATGTTAAAATTTGTATAAATATAATTATTAATATGTTAATGATTATAAGTATATAAAATATTTTAAATGATGTTTATAATAGAAAATTTAGAAATACAAATATGAAAATTATGGATATTTAATAATATTTTTAATATTATTTAATATTTGAGTTTATGGAAAAAGATTGAACGACTGCTACTTATCATAACTCTGTAAGGTGAATATGGTCACCGACAAACTAGTGCCGCTCCCTCTTTCTTTTTTTTGCCTCGTTTTGTTTTGTTTCAAACTCACGCCGTTTCTCATTCCCACTAAGTGCCGCAGTTTTGCCGATAGGCCGGTGAAGGAGTCAGCCTATGAGCTTTTGTTTCACAGAGCAATGGGGTTCGCTCCTTATGGTGATTATTGGAGGAATCTGAGGTGAATCTCAGCTAACCATTTATTCAGCCCCAAGAGAATCGCTGGCTTTGAAGTGTTCAGGCGCGAGATTGGTGCCAAAATGGTGGAGGAGATAAAGTGTTTGATGGAAACAAGAGACGATGTTTTAATAAGGAAGGTGCTCCATTTCGGGTCGTTGAACACTGTGATGGCGACTGTCTTTGGCAAAAAATACGACTTCGAGAACCCTGATATAGAAGGGCTGGAACTCGAGGAACTTGTGAGTGAAGGGTACTAGTTGTTGGGAATATTCAATTGGAGCAACCATTTCTCTCTCATTAGCTTGCTTGATCTGCAAGAAGTGAGGAAAAGATGCAGGAATTTGGTTTCGAGAGTTAATGTTTTCGTCGGCAAAATCATCAAATAACATGCACTGAAAAGGATTAGTGGTGATGATGGCAATAATGCAGCGGACTTTGTTGATGTATTGCTTGATTTAGAGAAACATGAAAAACTCAACAACTCCGATATGATTGTTGTTTTATGGGTCGGCCATTTATACTAATTTGATCACCTTCAAGAATCTGTCTTTTGTTTTGTTTCAAGCTTTTACTTGTGTGTTTACAGGTGATGATCTTCAGGGGGGCTGATACTGTGGCAATCTTGCTGGAATGGATCCTACCGAGGCTTGTTTTAAACCCAGAAATCCAAGCCAAGGCTCATGCCGAGATCGATGCTGTCGTCGTAAGATCCAACCGGGTTTCCGATTTCGACATTGAAAACCTGCCTTATATTCAAGCCATCGTGAAGGAGATTCTTCGTGTTCACCCTCCGGGGCCACTTCTTTCATGGGCTCGTCTCGCCATCCACGACGTTCACGTCTGGGAGCACTTGGTTCCTGCGGGAAACACAACGATGGTTAACATGTGTGCAATCACTCATAACGAAAAAGTCTGGCCGAACCCAGAAAACTTCAACCCCGAGCGGTTCATGGAAGAGGAAGTGAGTGTCATTGGTTCTGATCTTAGGTTGGCATCATTCGGATCTGGTCGTAGGGTTTGCCCCGGCAAAGTCATGGGTCTGGCGACGGTTCTTCTATGGTTGGTTCAGTTACTTCAAGCCTTCTAATGGGTTGCCTGTGAGGATGATGGTGATGCGGTGGATTTGACTGAACATTTGAAGCTATCCATGGAAATGAAGAAGCCCTCGGTTTGCAAGGCAATACCAAGGGTTTGTTGAAAATGTCTTCTGGTGCATGGCCTGGGGGGGCAAAACTTTCTAGATAATGTTCTTAAAGAAATTAATTCACGAGCTAATGCACTCCAAGATTAATTGCTCAAATAGAATGAAATCCACAGTGTTGGCCGTAGGTCGCCATGCCTTCCGGGCGACCTTGTAGGCCGTCATGTACTCCGGGCGACCTTGTAGGTCGCCATGCACTCCGGGCGACCTACCCTTGCTCAAACAGAGAGAATGAACGTGTTGCATGGCACATGCATGTCCCAACACATAGGTCGTCATGCCCTCCGGGCGACCTTGTAGGTCACCACAAGGTCGCCATGCACTCCGGGCGACCTACCCTTGCTCGACTGCCCTCGGATTCCCTCGCATAGCTCGCTCGGCTGCCCTCGGATGTCCTCGCATAGCTCGTTCGGATGGTCTCGGATGCTCTCGGATGGCCTCTGATGCTCTCGGATGGCCTCTGATGCTCTCGGATAGCCTCGGTCG
Source organism: Hibiscus syriacus (assembly GCF_006381635.1). Classification (NCBI taxonomy): domain Eukaryota; kingdom Viridiplantae; phylum Streptophyta; class Magnoliopsida; order Malvales; family Malvaceae; genus Hibiscus; species Hibiscus syriacus. The sequence continues at coordinate 275,652 of NW_024063511.1, read as the reverse complement.
GATGGCCTCGGTCGCCCGGAGTGCATGGCGACCTACAAGGTCGCCCGAAAGGTATGACGACCTACGGCCAACACTGTGGATTTCACTCTATTTGAGCAATTAATCTTGGGAGTGCATTAGTTCGTGAATTAATTTCTTTTAGAACATTATCTCGAAAAGTTTTGCTTGGGGTATGGACTTTGCTTTTCTTTTAGTTTCCATTTAGGTTTTTTTTTTTAATTTGTTAGGTCTCGGCAGAATCCATAAATAGCCTTTAATCATTTTTTTCTTTTCTTGGGCCAATATAAAATGTAGTTAAATGTATGGGCTTTAGCAATATCAAATACATTGCATTGGCGAGGCCCACCAAATTTCCAGTGTAACGGAAATTTCGGTCTTTGTTTATTCAGCGCGCAACGGCTATTTTGCGGTTATGCGTTTACTGCTCTGAGTTGCTTTGACTTTCAACGAGCTTACTGTCTGCGAGAGTGGAAAGGGAACAGTCATGAATTACCCGCCCAGCACTCGTCGGACCCGTAAAGCTCCGGCGAAATCCGACCTTTACTCTACTTTCGTTGTCCACTCAGGATCCGAATCTGAATCCGACTCCGGTTCTGGTAGATCCAAACCTAAAGCACAAGGTCCTCGTGAGTCGGACCTTTACGCCACAATGATTTACAAGGACGGCTACGAAGAAGATGAAGACGACTCCTCCCTCCTTCCTCTCCTCAAACGTCTACCTAAAGACTTTGGCGGCGGTCCTACCGATTTTGACGTCGACGTCGATGACGGAGATTTTGGGACCGTGATCGTGAAATCCGATCGCGGACGTAGCACTCGCGGTCAAGCATCGTATTCGTTTAAGTCACCGCAAGCGCCCGTGGCGAGCCCGATGGGGGCTATGAGAGATGGATTTGACGTTGATGATGATGAAGAGGAGGAGGAGGAGGAGGAAGATGGGGAAGGTTTTGGGACGTTTGTGGTGAGATCAACGGTGAGGTGCGAGAGGGAAGGGAGTGGAACTGTGGTTAAGAGAGCGGTTGCGAGTATGGGAGAGCTAGGGTTTGGGAAACAAAGGAGCTCTACTTCGTCTACGTCTTTGCAAGGGGAAGAGAGTCGGTTCTTGCAAAATAGTAAGGCTTCCTTGAGTTCGATTCCAGATAACGTCACTAGAGAAGATCCTTCCACTAAATATGAGTTGCTCAATGAGCTGGGTAAGTTTTTATTTGTACTAATTTAAGACAATTGAGTGATGTTCATCCTCATGCTCACATGTTTATCATGTAAATGCTAAGTGAACTGTGATTTTGTCTTTTAATGACTGGGAATTCTTGATTTTAGGGAAAGTACAATTGTTAACTGATATTGGAATTTTGGTGGCAGGGAAAGGTTCTTATGGGGCTGTTTACAAGGCCAGAGATATAAAAACTTCTGAGCTTGTTGCCATTAAAGTTCTATCTTTATCGGAAGGGGTATGTACGGTTTTCTTTTTTATATTTGATGTAGTCTGTAATACTGGCTGAATAATCAACTGGGAATATGCTATTAATTTTGTTTACTTTTAGGAACAAGGGTATGAAAAAATTCGTGGTGAAATTGAGATGTTGCAGCAATGTAGTCATCCAAATGTTGTTCGGTACCATGGGAGCTATCAAGGGGATGAATATCTTTGGGTTAGTGTAATAAACATTTTTCTCCATCAAGATTTTATTTCTTGATTGTTTGAGTTGAGTTCAGTTTCTAGATTGTATTGATTTAATTTAATTTGTGTTTGAAGCATTTGCTTTTTCCTGATATTTGTGTTTTTTGAATAACTTATGTTCATTTTTGGGCAGATAGTAATGGAATACTGTGGAGGTGGAAGTGTTGCTGATTTAATTCATGTTACTGAGGAGCCTTTAGAGGAATATCAGATAGCATATATATGTAGGGAAGCTTTAAAGGTATTATTAAGTCAATTTAGTGTGGAATTAAATAATACTCCACAACAATGTTCATGCATTCTCTGATTTGTATCAACTTTCTTATTTAACATCATCTCTTTTTATTTTTTTTCTCATGCAGGGCCTTGAATATTTGCACATGATTTTCAAAGTTCATAGAGATATCAAAGGTGGTAATATCTTGTTAACTGAACAAGGAGAGGTAAAATTAGGTGAGTACACTTTGTGCAACTTTTTTTCAGATTGAAGTCAATGGCAAATTAGGAAGTTCAAATTTTTTTGTTGTTGTCTTTGATATGATTAGTAACTATTCAATAACTATTTTCTTGACAATTGCGCACTTTGCATGATAAAAAAGTTTCTATCCGGTCTGTCAATAGTATTTAGCAAAGAAGGTGTCCTAGAAACACATTTTACCTGCTACCCTTTCTTTTTATATAAGACAATACAGCGGAAACAATAAAATTGCATTAATATCCTTTTGCTAGAGATTATCAATTTGATATGTGACTAATCTGCCTAAGACATTGCTTTTATTAATTTGGATGGTGCTTTTAATTTATAGAAAGATTGGAATGATAGTGCTTTTCTTTCTAATTGAATATTGAGCATAATCTTAGGTGACAAATGTGGTAAACATATGGGCCCCTTTGGAACATTTCACTTTTTAATTGAATTTGAATGATATGCCCTAGAAGTTGGAAGACATGAGTATTGACTTGAGATGTCTTGAAGATGGTCAAGAAAATCTTTGAGACAAAGTTGAGGGGAAATGGTTTATGTGAAAGCTGTTCCCATCTGGGCTTAAAGTTTTACCTTTTTTCCCCTTTGACAGCTTGTTGATATGAAAATATGGTGATATTCTGATTATTATTTTTTTGATAGAAAGAGGCCTCATTAAAATCCTCCTTCAATCCCTCCATGTTATGAGAGTAACATGAAGGAACAACGAAGGAGGAAAAGAGAGCCAAGAAAACTTTTATTCACAAGAACCAGATTACAAGATTGAACAAACTCCTACACTTCCAACAGAAGAACATAAAACTTAACACAAAACATCCAACAAGAACCATGTCAAAGCCGAATACAGTATGTAGTTCTCTGTCTAGTTCACAATGTTTTCTAATGTTTCACTTCTTTTGAGCATTCTTTGGTTTATCTAAGCCAGCATATCTACAGAAGAAAAGACTTGACTGAAATAAAAATCATCCTACACTTTCTTATCAATGTCAGTGATAAACTGAATTAATAATTTTAAGAGGTTAGCTCTTTAGATTTCATGTTAAAGGCACGAAACAACAGATTATACACAACAGGCATACCAAAAACTCCACAACTTCCTTTATTATGGAAACCTTATGGTGCGTGCAACTGTTCAGGAGATGAATGCTGCAGCTTATGTAGTAATAGCTATCTTTTGCCTCACCTTATTTTGACTGGTGGATATTTGTGTTATTGATATCTTGATTTGGTGATTTATTGTTCTCAACTACTGGAAGTGTGTGAATAACACTGTTCTTGTTCTGTTTCCAGTTTATTGGCACTCCACATTGGATGGCTCCAGAAGTTATTCAGGAAAGTCGCTATGATGGAAAGGTATCTTATCAATTGAGCTGCATGGTTTGGTCTTCGTTCAGGTTTTGCGTTTAATGCTTAGCCTCTCTCCCTTTTTCCTTTGATAGAACTGGGAATGGGTTATTTGTTTTGTATGTTGACATTGATGTTTCTTGATCCATTGCATGATGTGTTGGTTGGAAATTGCATAAACTTTTATTAAAACTATCAATTTTTAAGCAGCAAGAAAGGAAAATAATAGTTTTCTATGGCTCCTAGGATCAGTTAATAAAGTATAATTAATGTTTTGTGTGAAACAGACCTTCGTTATATTGGGAAAACAGAAAATATAGGATACCTTCCTATCTAGATATGTAGTACAATCCTGAAGTATGACACCTAAAGTTGGAGATCTTAGCACTCGGAGAATGGGCCTTTCTAATGAAAAGATCACAGCATGCTTTCTTCCACTGGTCTAAAAGCTTGAAAGTTTGGAATTGCAGTATGTAGCTTAGATGGTAAAACAAATTTGGGAAAATCCAAAAGCAAAAGAAATAGTTCGTAAAATCCCAAATTTCTTGAAAACCAGTGGAAGATTCTGCCTTATCAGAATTCTTATGGAAAGTTTTTCTTGCTAGTAAATATTGTATGGATGATGTTAGTATGAATGGTTGATTTGATTCTTATGGAAAATTCTTTAATTTCTTTGTAGCAGTAAAGTTGTCCCTTGTCTAACTTTTGTGTTTTAAACATTTTACTTCCAGGTGGATTTGTGAGCACTTGGTATATCTGCAATTGAAATGGCAGAGGTATTCTTATTATTTCTGTCTATTGCTTTGCAGCTCTCAGCAAAAGCTTTAAAGGGCAATGCATCTTATTCCTTCTGTTTACATTTCTAAAAGAATGCATTTGGACTTGTTGAGTTATCTGAATCGAATATATTAGCCTGCCAAGTAATTTTTTAATAAAGATTTTTTATTATTAGTTCATAGCGTTAGGACTGAGAAGTCAAATGACAACTTTTATGGGCAAAATAGGGGACACTCATTTAATAGTTGTCTTGTAGCTCCAATTTTTGTAATCGAATCTTGTGTACAATTAATGACTTTTGAGAAAGAAACATTGAAGGTGAATGAAATTGATAACCACCATTGAATCTGATTGATTTCTTTGATTTTTTAGGGGCTTCCTCCAAGAGCAGCAGTGCATCCAATGAGGGTAAGTAGTGCGTGCATGATGCAAAACATTTAAAGTTCGATTTGTTTTAAGCATTAGCATACTTGCATCCTGCCTTAAATCTCTCTCCGTATGAATTAGTTATCCTTGGCAAAGACATGATTAATGATATGGGATAGAATTTCTTCAAAAACTAGTGCCCCTGGGACTGGTCCTCTGATGTGGTACATATTAAAGCAATTTATCAATATCAGAGATTTGGCGTTGTCATAAACCCTGGGGCTGAGCCATAAGCTAGTGTCTTTCTACAATGGTTGTAGAATGTGAGTATGAATTTCACATTTGGCACCCCATTACTGTTATTTTTTGATTCAATTAGACCTCTTGGTTTTCTGAGGACATCTACTCCGGGTATTGGGTATATGGCTGCAGGATATAATGTGAGAACTTGGCTTTTGTTTGTTGTGGTAGGTATATCAGCTGAAATTTAGTGTTTGAGCAGTTGCAGGGTACGCATATACTCCCATTTGATAGCATTTCTGTGATTGGCTCTTTTAGCATATGTAAAATATTTTGCTCAGTGTTTCTGGATCTCTATGCTTTTCTTTTTATTGTTGTTTTTTATGATGTATTCTTCTATTCTCAATCAGTCTTTGGATGATAACATCATTGGTGTTTGCAATAGGTTATTTTTATGATATCAAGAGAGCCAGCTCCAATGCTTGAGGACAAAGAAAAATGGTTAAGCTACTAGCAGCTTTCAAATATGAGTTAATTAAAAACATCACATATCTCTGTTTTCTAACTTAGGTAAGTTTGACATGCAGGTCTCTCATCTTTCATGATTTTGTTGCTAAGAGCCTTACAAAGGATCCACGTCTACGGCCTACTGCATCTGAGATGTTGAAGGTATGGTAATATAACTTTTTCTACCTCTATCACAGGAATTTATATTTTTTGGAGTTTTCATCTGTCTTTCATATGCATTTACTACATATACCATAATGTGAAGGTGTTTTCACTTCTCGGTCTCAGATTAGGCATTTCAAATCTGTTTTATAAACTTGTCATCTGTGCTAGTAAGTGTTAAATCATCTAAGGACAACCTTATCCACATGCTAGTGACATAAAATTTTCTCTATGACCATTCAAGTCACATGTAAAGCTTCAATGCTTAATGCACTTTTATTATCTTCAGGGGTAGTTAAAAACTCTTATTTGCTGCTTGATGGCTGTTTGGTTTCATAGAATTGGGAATCCAAACTGGTCCTTACGATGTTTGTTGTGAGAAGTATATTTCACATTGCTCTTTTCTAAGTCTTTGTAAAAGCAAATATCTGGATGCTTAGGTTTTATTTAGGGGCGCATTGGTGGACTTGGATCTCTAATCCTTGACTGCACTCCATCTACCACTGCTCCCTGCATATTCCATCTCTTTCCCCTCCTCCAAAATAGTCGTACATAAATCTAAATTTTTTTGGTTTGGGCCCCTCTATGCACTAATAATACGGTTAGACTCAGATGTCAGTTTGATTTTGCCCTTTCGTCTTGTACTTATGTTTCATTCTTTATTGTATAATAACACTGCTTTGATTTTAACCATGCTCGAACTTGTACTGTTGGAAGGATAGTTCTTTCAGGTCTGATTATACACTTTATATGGGCTCTTGTAAAAGTTCTATTTTTTTAGTGGCTGGAAATTTGAATCTAGTGTCAATATCATCATTGATTGGTCTATAAGTAAAATCAGGTGATCTTGCAAGTCTGCGTGTGTTGTAGGAATGATGATTAGCGTAGGTTCTAGATATAGTTTGTAATAGCATTTGTCTGATATTTACGGGAGTTTCTGGTTTCTTTATATGACTTTCAGGAGTTTCAATATGGTCACGACATGTAACAAACTGCATAGAGTTGAAATGAAGCATTTTTTTAATAGTTAGAGGGGAAAGGATTGCTGCTTTAATATGCTTATTTAGTTATTTACACATTTCTTTACCACCTTCCTTTCCTTTGGTTCTTTCATTTATTTATTTGTACTTCTTGGCTGAAATCATCCTGTCTTTTAAAACTTAGCACAAATTCATTGAGAAATGCAAAAGTGGAGCTTCTGTAATGTTGCCAAAGATTGAGAAGGCTAGGCAAATAAGGGCTGCAATGGTTCGACAAGAAAAAACTCTTGCTCCCGCCGTTTCTGGACTTGATGTATGTATATTCTTGCTCCAAATGCAGTCAATCTTCTTTTTTTCAATTAAAAAAAAAACATGATCATCTAGTTGTGGACAGTCATACATTCTCAGAGTTAGACACACTAACTAGTGTCATTGTATGCATGTTTATGCATCTCTTTTGGTTCTGAATTCTCTGAACTTGGAGCAGCCGGTGGTAGGTTCAAATTCGAATGATGATTATGGAGAAACTGTTCCATCAAGGCCTCAAAATATGGGTCTTCAAGTTGCAAATGAGGTTTCTGCATCTGGCACTTCGAAGAAGCAGCAGATATTAGATGGTGTGGAAGTGACTGGTGAAGGTATGGAGTCCTTGTTTGCACGTCAAATCTAATAATATAAAGAAAGTTCCGAGGTTTTCGTTTTTAGTTGACATCTCAAATGGAGCAGACTGGAACTAAGTCAATTATACTTTTCTTTATTACTTTTCGAACAAAATTTGTTGGTCAGTTTGTTTTTTCATTTTCTGATCATTTTATGATCGACAGGGGAGTTTGGCACTGTAATAGTTCACGGTGAGGATGAATCTTGGAAGTCACTTTCTCAAATTGAACCCCACAGTAGTAAAGAAGCTTCAGCTGGTCTAGAACACTTTGAAAGCAAGTTGATTAATAATGGCACAGCTCGGCAGTTACCTGAATCACAGCACTTGCCTTCCTATACGCTTCAGAGTTCAATAAGTTCCAGTACTTGCTTCTATGTGTGAATAAACTTTATTTGTCGTGTGTGTCTATATCACTGAAGTAGTGAAGTTGTTCCTCTATTTGTCAACTCAAGCATCCAATTCCTTGGGCCTGTTTTCTATGTTGGATAACAGAAAGGGTGCTTCAGCAAACAATACTACCATGGAAGAATCGAACATAATGGTTCAGGGATCTTCTCCTTCAATATCTGTCCTTGGTGACCAGAAACTGAGGTCAGACAGTGTTCCACAGGCAAGGACGAAAGATAGCAGTGATATCAGTAGTAGCACATTGAAGAATGAAACCGTCAGCAACAAAAAGGCCTTTGCTTTACAAGATAAGGTTATTCCCATTCTGTAATCTATATCCGCCCAAATCAATTAATGAGTGGTACACTAATTCTCTATGAGAAAGTAAGGTCAGAACTTCGTTGATTTCACTGGAATTCAAATGAAATTAGGAATCTACAATGGTTGTGCCGAGAATTGCGGCCCTTCTTTTAGAAGTTTAACTTGCTTGAATTTAAGCATGAGGAACTTGTGGTTATTTATCTTGATATTAGTCAAGTTTGCTTTCTGTTTGGTCGCATCCTGTTATTCATCACTACAAATGGTTTACGTACTCCCATATTATTCCTACTTTTGCAGCTACTGCAGCTGAGATTCCTTTTGTCAATTGTTTTGCAGCTCTTTTCTATATACGCAGCCGGTAATACAGTACCCATTCCATTCTTGAGGGCATCAGATATATCCCCAATTGTCCTTTTATCGGACAATATACTCAGAGGCATGAAGCAAGATCGTACTGGAACCGTGGCAGTGGAAGCGCTGCAGGAACTTTTTGCTGGTGATGGACAACTGAAAAAGGGTCGAAGAACACAAAATGAGGTCACTTCCTATCTTTGTCCTTTTCTCGATTCCTCTCCTATATTGGTTTGTGAATAATTTACAAGTTTAACAATCTGTAGGTGCCACTCCCTCCTAGTGTTTATCAAAGGCTCACTTCAAGTTCTACACTAATGAATCTGGCACAGGCTCTAGCATACCACAAAATGTAAGAACTAGTAAATTTTCCGAATTATCAGCTACCATTTATTTTGTTCTTTCTAACGGCTTTTTCATTGCAGGTGCTACGAGGAGATGCCACTTCAAGAATTACAGGCAACTCAGGAGCAGCAAACCATTCAAAACCTATGCGACACACTACGAACCATTCTCCGGTTATAGGGTGTAGACGAATGCTACATTTCCTTTTTGTTGTTGTATGCTATTTTTCTTATCCCCCTTTGCTCTAAGATTATGTGGGGTCATGTATCATATACAAGGTTACATGATGGCAAAAATGAAATGTAATCGATAATTTCTCGTATACATTTCCATCATCAAGGATAATAAACGGCGTTTAATGCCTTTGGTTCAGAAGCACAAATGGTTAGGGGTGTTCATTCGGTTAAAACGGTGGACGACTGAACCGAATTACTATTAATCGAATTTTTTTTCTTTAACCGTTGACCGAACCGAATTTTTTTTTGAAAATATTAACCGAACCGAATAAATTTCGGTTAATTTTCGAATTAACCGAAATTTTTTAAATTATATAAAAATTGAATATTTTTTAATTCAAAAAACCAATTTACAATTAATTTAAATAATATATAATTATAAAATAAAAATTTTATATGAATTTTTTAATTAATTAATATTGATTTAGGTTTAAAAGTTATTGGATCTTAAATTATTAATTGGGTTTTAAATAGTTTGGGTTGAACCCATATATTATATATATTATATTTAATATTTAAAGGTTAATTCGGTTAATTAATCGATTTCGAACCGAATTAACCGTTAATCGAATTCCAAAAAAACCTTAACCGTTTCCCGACTGAACTAATTCGGTGGCCGACCGAATTAATCGAACTAATTCAGTTCGGTCGATTAATTCGATTAAAACCGAATTTTGAACACCCCTACAAATGGTAAGTATAGAAAAGCGAGCTCAATTTTCGCATGAACAAGCTCGAACAGATCGCTCTTTCATTCATTCAAAATTTGGTTTCTAAGTTGACAAGATACATTTAAATGGGGACCAAAACACTAGTTTACTTCACAGTGGGTAGAAGCTTCTTGTCCAAGGCATAAAATGAAATGAACTATACGAATCAGGATTACATCTAAGATATTCTTACCAATTCCAATATATTTCCATGTTCCGATATATCTGCGGTGTCCACTAACGTAAGGTATTCCCTTTCCGTTATCGATCTTATGCCATTTGGATCAGGGACTCTGTCTTCTGTTTCTTCCTCTTCTTCTTCAATACCTTCCCTTGGTTGGAAGCCCCAGGTGCGCGAAACTATCCATTGGTCTATGACCCCACAGTCAATTGCATACTTGAGAGTGTGTTCCAAGTATCCTTTATCTGTAATCAGATCTGGTTGAACCGTTAACATTCTCAGGATTCTGAAAATATGTTCCCCCAAAAAAAAAGATCGGGTGAGCTGAAGTTCGAACAACACCAAATAACCATGATTTCATATTTAAGAATTTATACCCTATTGTCATTATCCGATTGTGTCAGACATGAATTTAAAATTTCAGATATAAATGCTTTAGGGAAGATAAATGTTAACCACTACGACCCGACCCAGTCTGATGGGCCGCATCAGGAGATCATAACTCAAAATTGTTCAATTTGGGTAGTAGATCAATTGGCATGCGTTCTATAGAGTGCACTCTTTCGTATGTTATGTTTCAGGTTCGAATCTGTGAGATGCACCTCGGCATGACAAAACTTTGAGGGGGAACTAATTAGTAACTAGAGAGGACAATTTCAGAGTATGCTCTAGCGATACAGACCAACGAGTCAGGTTGGGTTGTGACACCTACTCTCGGGCTTCTCCCTAAAAAACAATATGTTTTGAATAGAAAAGGTAAGATTTGTAAGGTGTCAAGCTCAAAAAGCCCCAAAGTAGTGGTTCCGAAGTATCATGCACACTTTAATGTTAGCATAAGCAGAAATAGGTCGTAGATCCACAGGTCTGTACCTGCAGCGATGCCATCTCCATCCCATGCACTGCGCCATTTTGCTCCTTAGTGTAATAGTGTATCTTGGAAGTCCCATTTGGTACAAACAAAGCCTTGAGGTTCTCATGCCAAATTGGTGCAACCACGTCAGGATCATAATGGACAAATTTCGAGCTCACGTTGTTCTTGGTGTCAAATTCTTCCGTAGGCTTTATTCCACACAAGAACTCCAGTTCTTGCTTAGTGACCTCGATAACATTAGCAAGGTTCCATGCTTCTTGTATGAACATCTTGGTCTCTTCATCGGACTGCCAAAGTGGCAGTGGAAGGTTTACATCGTAGAAAATAATGCCTCCTAGTTTCTTGGAAATCTTGATAGCTCTCAACGAAGTTGATCTCATGTTACGATCGAGCAGAGAATGTGTGCTGAAGTAGAACATTTTCGCCTTCAAGGAGGTTGTTAAATAAGTCTAACTTCTGGGACTATTACAGCTTTATCATAATATAAAACCTTAAACATTTGGATTGACTACTTTTAGCTTATTTACTAAAATCTATTACCTCTTTCAGCACGTCGATATTGATCTCGGACTTGGAAAGAGAATCCTCAGCACATGATTTAAGATTAGTCATTCTCAAGCGACCTCTCTTGCTAATTTTCATCTGCGACATAGCTGTTGGTCTTTTTTTATCAATTTGAACCGATCGTGTTTGAACATTGTTCACGTTTAAGTAGCATAGCATGGCCTGACCATAGTCATCATCGCCGAGCTTCCCCATGAAGGCAACTTTACCACCCAGCCTAGCAAGAGCAAGAGCAACATTGCCAGCGCAACTCCCGGGTGCCCTAACGATTTTTTCTGGTGCCCATCGAGCTCCTTTCATTCTCTCATTAATTTCGTAATCCACAAGTCTGTTGGCTGGTCTTCCAGAAGGAACAAAAGCAAGCTGTGCAGCCCCGAAGCAACAAACGAGCGGAGGCCATCCGTAGGTAAAATTAATATCTTCACCTTCATCTATGTTCAATTCAAGGTCTTCCTCACTCTCATCACCTGCATTTGACATTAAAGCCGATTCCTCCATGTCACAAATTTCAGATTCACTTTATTGCACTCCTTTATCATCATCCTTCTTCGTCGTCCTTCTCCTCCTCACCTTTTTCTCTGGTGTTGGATTTAGGAATTAAAATAAAAAATTTAATTATTTATTGTTTATTTTAATCCTTTATGAAAAAAATATTGATAAAATATGCCATGTCATAGGTAATTAATAATAAAATAAGCCATATCTTCCTGGAGGGACTAAAATAGGAGTAATTCAAAAGTTTAGTAAACAAATTAAAAAAAATAAAAATACTGTGAGTGAAATAGGAGAGAAAGTATAATTAAATAAAGAATGATGTAATTTACCCCTATTTTACCGAACACTAAATTATAGGGCCTCAAACGGCGCAAAATCTCTCTCCACACTGCAGTGCCTCGGTACTTGTATTCATTAAAGTCATCACTTGTATTTCTTCTTGGACGAACTTGCAGGCAAGGAACTCTTGTTTAATTTTTTCGTATTTTATTAGTAAATTGAAAGGTTTTGTTTTCTGTAAACTTGGGTATGTCTAAATTTGATCTCATTTCTTCAATTTATAACTGCAGTTTGATGCTGGTAATAGAAGCAGTTGAAGAAACTTATTGATAAATGAATCTTTTCAAGAAGCTTTTGCCCACCAAACATGAGATTATTGGTGCCCAAAAGTATTGCAAAGGTAAATATCAAATTTAGACCTTTTTATATATGGGTTTTAACAATGGTCAAATTCAGCTTTTGGATGTGTTTATTGCACTCATTCACTAGGGATTCTTCGAATTGTTCGAAACTCGATGCTAAAGTTCAGGTTTTCCCCGGATTTACTTGTGGGTGTTAGTTTCAGAATGTAAACTTTCTTTGCTTTAGTTATTTGAATTGGTGATTGGTTTAAATGGAAAAGAAACTTGAATCTGTTAATTCTATACAAATTAATCACTTTATAGCTTTTTGGTAGTAACTTTTTGTTAACCTTTACTGCAGCATCTTTCTCTGCATTTCTGCACTCAGCCCCAGATCACTCCGTTGAAGTTCATTCTCCGGAACAGGAAGTGGTGATTGCTTTAGGAAGCAATGTTGGTGATAGACTTGATAATTTCAATCAAGCCTTGCAGTTGATGAGGAAATCGGGTATCGATATCATAAGATATGGTTGTTTATACGAGACAGCACCTGCTTACGTCACTGATCAGCCTCGATTTCTAAACTCTGCAGTTAGAGCTGTTACAAAGCTAGGTCCTCATGAACTTTTGGGTATTCTTAAGACAATTGAGCGGAACATGGGTCGTACCGGTGGAATAAGGTATGGTCCGAGGCCAATTGATCTAGACATCTTGTTTTATGGAAAGTACCGAATTGGTTCTGATATACTTACAGTCCCCCATGAGAGAATTTGGGAGCGACCATTTGTAATGGCTCCATTAGTGGATTTACTAGGATCGGTTATCGACAGTGATACTGTTGCTTGCTGGAATTCTTTTTCAATAGATTCAGATGGACTATTTGGTTTATGGGAGAAATTGGGTGGTGAATCCCTCATTGGAAAGGAAGGGATGAAGAGGGTTTTACCGATTAGGAATCACTTGTGGGATTGGTCGGAGAAAACCTCTGTCATGGGTGTTCTCAATCTGACTCCAGATAGTTTTAGCGATGGTGGAAAGTTTGTATCGGTGGAGACTGCAGTTTCTCATGTTTGTTCAATGATTTCAGAAGGAGCAGATATAGTAGATATTGGAGCACAGTCTACCCGACCAATGGCCTCTAGGATATCCGTGGAAGAAGAATTAGATAGGTTAATCCCTGTCTTAGAAGCTGTTCTTGGAATGCCTGAGATGGAGGGGAAGCTCGTATCCGTGGATACTTTCTATTCGGATGTTGCTGCAGAGGCAGTAAATAAAGGAGCTCATATTATAAATGATGTATCTGCCGGGCAGTTAGATACTAACATGCATAAGATGGTTGCTAACCTTAATGTTCCTTATATCATGATGCACATGAGGGGAGACCCTACTACGATGCAGAATAATGAGAACCTGCAATACAGTGATGTTCGTTCTCAGGTTGCCTCTGAGTTGTTGTCGAGAGTTAGGGATGCAGAGTTATCCGGAGTTCCGGCTTGGAGGATTATTCTCGACCCCGGAATCGGATTTTCCAAGAATACTGAACATAATTTGGACATCCTCAGAGGCTTACCAGTCATTCGTTCGGAGATTGCTATGCAAAGTTTGGCAGCCTCTCATGCTCCTTTACTTATCGGACCATCAAGAAAACGTTTTTTAGGTGAAATTTGTGACCGCCCGGATGCAGTCGAAAGAGATCCTGCAACCATTTCTTGTGTCACAGCTGGGATTTTAGGAGGGGCAAACATTGTTAGGGTGCACAATATTAAAGACAATGTGGATGCTGTGAAAGTTTGTGATGCAATGCTGAAAGAGAGATCTCCTTTATAAACCAGTCTTGAACTTCAGAACTCATGAAGTTTTCGTACCAAACTTGTATTTGGAAATCAGATTGGATTGATAATTTTGTTGTGAACTGAAATTTGCAGACAATGGAATAATATCAATTAATATCAACTTGACACTTACGATTTTTTTTTGGTCCAATTAGGTACATGAACTTTTCTCAAATTGATCCATACAATAAATGGTTTGTTTGAATCATGAATCCAAGTTTAGATATCAATTTAAACCAAAAGACCAAATATAATAACCTAATTGGACCAAAAAAGTTCATGTACCAAATTAAACATTGAGGTCAACTTAAAGTAAAAATATATCAAATTGAACATTAAATTCAAATACCAAAATATGCTTTTAACCATATTTTAAAGATAATTGCATTTGGATAGGTCCGGTATTCAAAACAAGCAATCTTTCAAGTAAAATCACATTTACTAGTAACCGCTAGTAGCTGGCCTTATGGAGCTCCATGCATCATTGAAGTCTATCGTGCCTTCTTATATAGGCTTTTTTTAATTTTAGTGCTCTACAATACATGCCAAAATCTACGTAAAAGAGAAGATCATATCAGTTATCGCAATCAAAGGGCACCATTGGAAACCGATGCTCCCCTCTTGAAGCTATCCCTCTTCGTAGTTTCAAACACATGCAAACCACTTGAATAGATGCTTTTACTTGCATTGTATTATAACCTTTGTTCTTCAGATAGGATTTTGTAGTAATAAGTTTAAAAACAAAAACAGATGAACATGCAAGCTACCGAGTACTTTTTATTTAATCCGCTTACTTTCCATTAAACATTTTAGAAAAAGCCGTTCATACAGAGAAATCACAACACAGAATGAGACGATCATAGCATTTCACTCTGTAATCCCATAATCTTGTTCATCCACTTTTGCGCAGATCACGAAAATAGCTTGCCGGATCATGTTCGAAATCGTCTCGGACAATACGATAGTTTCTTCCGGGAGCCTTCATTGTTTTCTTATCCTTCACTGTCTTCTCATCGCTGCTTGATCCCAGGAGCTTAAAACCGCCAACTACCAGCCCCACAGCCAGAGCTGCTCCAACCGCCACATTTGCCAGAATCGACTGAGCACCATTTTCGGTTTGTTCGACATCGCCATTGCCATCGCCGTGCTTGCCACCGCCGTGCTTGCCACCCATTTTCGATGTGCTTCAAAGGGAATAGAATTAGAGTTGGTTAAATAGTGATGTTTTGGACACTTGCTTAATTAATTATTCTGAGGCTCTGTTTTTTCTTTCCAAGTTTTCTTATCGTATGGTCCTCTTTTATAGCTAACTTCTTTTCTTTTCGTATTAGTTGAGCTTTTGCTCTTTCTATAGTCTTTATCATTTTAATCATAATTTCTATATCATTCATATCTATCTTATATCCATGGATTAAATCTAATAATTCAACATTTCTATGCATGCTTAATGATGAAATAACTCTAATGAAAGACAATTAATAATGAAGATATTCTTTTTATGAACATTTTAAAGTATTCACCCCTTATCCTAGCCAACAAATAAAATATTATAAGCATACTTGTGAATCTTAGTTAACTATCTTATACTTCTCGTACATAACTCGCTCATCATTTCCTCACAAACAGTTCTGTATATAACTCGCGCACCATATCCTCACAAACGGTTAATCAAGTGTTATATCTCTCTTATCTAGGTTCCCATGGCTCTTCCAACTGCAATTCCCCTCAAACGCCCACATGGCTAAAACGGGTACTTCGTGCAAGGACGTTCCCCTCTTGAACCAGAGGAACAGAACATAACATAGACAACCATTTCATGTTTGGATTAGGTGAGAAATATGTAACTGTTTCATGTTCTGATTAGGTGAGAAAGATCTCAAAGTAAAGAAGTTTTCTAAGAATCAAAGTAAAATATGTTATTTATTCATTAGTCTAAGGAAGTGAATAAAGTTAGTTCATAATATAAGAATATACCTCTTTCTTGTCTATCTTTCCTGAGAGCGCTTCTATAATGAGAGAGAATTGATGAAAACCTTTTGAGAATTTTATTACTGAAATGAGAGCTTCTCCGTTAGGATCTGCCGCTCTTCGTTTCTTACATTTCATTTTATAGAGAAGTCCTACTGCTCCATTACATCATCATTGCTTATGTATTCTATTTTACAGTCGTTACATACTTTAATAAAGCAGATTCTTTTCAGAGTACATTATTGCTAAAATACAAAATATGTTATTTTCATGCTGAGTGTTCAAAATGTCTATGGAGCTTGGTTTTCTAGTTTTCGTGTTGAAAATTGGTGTGAATCACCCAATTCCACCGAAAGTGCAGCTTTGAAAATATGGTAATGAGAAAATTGTTCATTTAATCTTTAAACTTTAGGGTATTTATAATATTAGTCCTTAAGCTTCAACTATAAATACGCTAACTCATTTAGCTTCAAAATCATCCCAAATCATTCTAGCTTTCTCCCAATACTAGAGAATTTAGAGAGTTTTCTTGAGAGTTATTTTCTCATTTCTATCAAGAGAGAATTGTTATTGTTTGCTACTTGTTAGATCGAGAGAAGTTGTAATTCCTATTTTCCCATAGTGAAATTCTTCTACCATTGCCCGTGGTTTTTATCTTATATTATTTAGGGGTTTTCCACGAAAAATTTGTGTCTTCTTTATCTTCATTTTTATTTTCTTAAATTATTAGTTGCGATTTTGCTCTATCCGATAGTCGTATTCCACGTATTCTATTTTACAGTCGTTACATACTTTAATAAAGCAGATTCTTTTCAGAGTACATTATTGCTAAAATACAAAATATGTTATTTTCATGTTAAGTGTTCAAAATGTCTGTGGTGCTTGGTTTTCTAGTGTTTCGATCACTATTGTTAAGCTTCGAAGCATTTCTATGGGCTTTGGTCATCGTGGGTCGGCACTAATGTAACACTCTCAACCCGTATCCGACCCGGATTCAAGTCTGAGGTATCACATTGACTTTTCAAAACTTTTGCTTGTACAAAATTAGTGAATAATTTAAAACTAAAACTTTAGTTGTTAACATACATATTATTCATCTTTCTTCTGATCTGACCTTCAGTAAGGAGAACTGACCTTTCTTGCTCCACATTGCTCTTTACTCTTCTCACTTCTGTAACCTACGTGTGAAACAATCACACGCTAAGTCTATAACTTAGTGAGACAATAAACATATAATGTAAACATTTACTAGTAATCATTTCTTACAACTCATATATTGTTATATGTAACAAATACATACATACATATATGTCATTATCATTCATATCTATTATCTCCTGTTCCTATGATCTTTTATGTCCATATTATATATCTGATAGACTTGTTATTATATCATCATGTCAATCAATTATACTCATTCACATATACCTTAACATGTACTCACGTATACCATATAATATATATATATATATATATATATATATATCATGTTATGTAAAACATATATACTATCGTAAATCAAACACACAAGCAACTATATCATCATCTTCATTCTTATCACTATCATTGATTCATTTTATCATATAATCTTATAATTACCATTTGTACCATCATATATCACACATAACATTTCATAAGGAAACAAACATATCATCATATCCAATTTATTAATATTATCTCTTTATTAGCCCATGGTACACATGTGAGAACTGTAGATACGTGAGTCTATTGAGGTTGTGCACCACTATGTTGTCACCACAGCTCGTATAAATGTCACGAATGACCTATCCAGAGGTCATAAAGATCCTCGGTAACTATCCATAGGTCCCGAAGAACCTAGGTAAACTGTCCATATGTTCCTTAGAACATAGGTAAACCCTCGACTCTTGGCATGCCAACTATATCTCTAGCTCTCAATACACATAACATGAGCATTTTCACTTATACACTTTCATTGCTCTTATGATCACATATTACTTTTCTTCTGTCACATATCACATGTGCATATAGTCATATAGTTTACTTTCATGTAATTCATGTCACTTTTCATATAAACATATGATTCACTTTCACGTATCACATATACTTTCTCTTTCATATAACTCATGTCTTGTGATCATGTAAACACGTACCACATATCATATGAATCATATAAATAATGTTACATATACTTATGCATACATAGAATTCACAACTCAAATAACATTTTACGAGTTACTTATTACCATAGTAACTCCGTCACTGGCTCATCGCAAGCCAATGCTTATTCGATAACATAAGTACAATGAAATTGCATTCACCTTGGCCTTACTAAGTTTCAATACACTTTATGATTTCCTCTCTTTTGATCGGATCTTAACTTGATACACAACCCGGAACTTGTTCGTGTTCGATATCTACATAATTATACATTGATACATATCAGTATCCCATTGTTATAATCTAATCTATCATTTCTTATACCAGAAGAAATGTCTATTTCAATTTCCCCTTGAAGTGTATCGATGCATGCTACAGTGCATCGATGCATTCTTTAACATGTGCATCGATGCACTACCCATGCATCGATACACAAATTACCTTCGATGTTTTCATTTTAAAGAGATGCATCGATGCACTCCTTATGCATCGATTCACCATTTGCATTCGATGATTCTTCTTTAAAGAGTTCATCGATGCTCATTCAATGTGCATCGATACACCTTGCCCAGAATTTGCATTTTAAGCTCGAAAATCCATTTAATTCAACTCAAATGCTTCATATTTCATCCCCTTTCATATTCCTTACTTACATATATATATTTGCCCTCATTTCTACTAATAATCACTTCTTTAACCTCCATATCCTATTATCCTTAAGAAATTCAAGAATCATACCCAAATTTTAACATGTTACAAATCCAATTCTAATACTTCATACATGTTAATTAGATTGATGACAAGTCAAATTCACTCTAAAACCTCGTTAAAGAACCCTCTTTCAAGATTTCACTTATTCCTCCCTTTTCTTTAATCCCCTCTATTCTCTTCATCTTATTGTTTCAAGATAATTTAAGCTCTTCTTATGCTTAATTATCACCTAATAATCAAAATTCAACCTTAAATTTCAGCTAATAATCAACAAATAAAGAAACTCACCTTTGCCTAGCTTGGGCACGTTGGAGAAGAAGAAAGCAAGTGAAGAAGAAGAGAGTTTTCATCTTCCTCTCCCCTACGTGTTAATCTCCTAATAAAGGGGAGAAAATATCTTTCTTTGTCAATTGACCATTTTACCCTTTACTTTATTTAATAATTACCAACAACTTTTATTATTTATTTCCAAATAAATCATTGAACTAATCCATGGTTCTACTCTAGTCACCAAATTCTGAAACTTTACAATTTGATCACTAACCTGGTATTGAGGATGTTACAACTAATCTAGGGGCAAGTTAGCCTTAAACGAAACCCCTTCTCACATTTAACCCGAAAACCAAGCCTAAATCCCCTAAAACATAACCCCTCTCCTTAGATCTAAAATATAAATCTAGTGATTACCTTCGAAAGTTGAAGACTTTGGCTTGATGGAGATCACGGTTCCAAGTAAGAACAAAGGTAATATCTTTTCTTTTTTTTTGAGGGGTTGTTTGTTCGAAAATGGTGGTTTTTATTTCGACCGTTTCCTTCTTTCTCTTGGTTCGAATGTCTCGATTTATGGTGATTTTCGGATGAAAATCATGAGGTCTTGCCATAGGGGAATGATTTCCTTGTCTTTTGACTGATTTGAGTGATTTTTTGTACTTTTTGGCAGGATTTGATGACAACGGTGGCTCGGGGACTCACCGGCGGCAACTCATGCGACGGGGAAACAAAAGGTTAGGCACGTGTACCACACGCGCCGGTGACGATCGGTCCATTTTGGGTCGGCAACGGCTGTTGTGGGGAACATTAGGGTGAAAACCCTAATTTGTTGTTGGATGTTGTATTGGGCTTGCTGAATAACATGTATTGGACTTGGGGTGTATTTTGGGCTACAAAAATGTAAAAGAATATTGTATGTTAGTATTTTGTTTATAATAATAATAGTAATAATAATAATTAATAATAACAATTACTATTAATAACAATAATACTTAGTAATAATAAATAATAATTATTATAATAATCAATAATTATTATTATCAATAATGATTAATAATACTAATAATATGCAAAATTTATGAGAATTGGCTCTGGACAAAATTAGGTGTCTACGGGCACCATTCGGGTCTGGTCGTAGGGTTTGCCCCGGCAAAGCCATGGGTCTGGCGACGGTTCATCTATGGTTGGTTCAGTTACTTCGTGCCTTCGAATGGGTTACCTGTGAGGATGATGGTGATGCGCTGGACTTGACTGAGCATTTGAAGCAATCCATGGAAATGAAGAAGTCTTTGGTTTGCAAGGCAATACCAAGGGTTTGTTGAAACTGTCTTCTGGTGCATGGCTTGGAGTTTGGACTTTGCTTTTCTTTTAGTTTCCATTTAGGGTTTATTTTTTTTAATATTATCTTCTATTAGATGCTACTGCTTGGATTTTATTTGTAGTTGGGGGAAACTAAGGATGACGTAGATGAGCTTAGCTTTGTACAATGTTTTCTCAGAACGTTTCTATTTTGCTATACTTACATTGTATTATAACCTTTGTTCTTCAGTTAGGATTTTGTAGTAAAAGTTTAAAAACAAAAACAGGTGAGCATGCAAGCCACCAAGTACTTTTTATTTAATCCGCTTACTTTCAGTTAAACATTTTAGAAAAAGCCATTCATACAGAGAAATCACAACACAAAATGAGACAGTCATAGCATTTCACTCTGTAATCCCATAATCTTGTTCATCCACTTTTGCGCAGATCACGAAAATAGCTTGCCGGATCATGTTCGAAATCGTCTCGGACAATACGATAGCTTCTTCCGGGAGCCTTCATTGTTTTCTTATCGCTGCTTGATCCCAGGAGCATAAAACCGCAAACTACCAGCCCCACAGCCAGGGCTGCTCCAACCGCCACATCTGCCGGAGTCAACTCACGGTCGAGAACAGAACAACGCAGTTGATCACCATTTTCGGTTCGTTCGCCATTGCCATTGCCGTTGCCGTGCCTTGGGTTCTTGCTCTGGATGCCACCCATTTTCGATGCTCTTCAAAGGGAATAGAATTAGAGTTGGTTAAATAGTGGAGTTTGGGACACTTGATAACGGAGCTTAATTAATTATTCTGAGGTTCTTGGGACGGGGTGCCATTTATTAGTTCACTGCTCAAGAATCTTCCTTCAACATTTGATTAGACTCGCAGAAGCCTAACAGACTAGAAACAAGAAACGTATATAGCCCAAGTTCAAAGCAACAACCAATACCCTTCAAACGTATCGTACTGCTCCATTAATCATCCTTCAACGTTTCTTTTATTAGCAGCGCGCACACATGTATAATACAGTCCAAGTTCAAAGCTATATCCCACACCCAAAGAACCTAAGCCACCGTAGCTGAAACTATGCAGCAATAATTTTTGAATGTATGATGGTTTTTCCAGTTTATAAATTCCAAAATCGGATAATTATCTCTAGATATGATTAAAAGTTCTTGATTGACACTTTTCATTTTCTCATGTTCAATATCTATTTAGAACAAAATTTCTCTTTCCTTCTCTTAGATAGAAATAGTACAAAAAAATTCAATAATCGATCATAATAACCAATACAATCAATCATTCATAATCGAATCGAATTAATTGAAAGGATAGATTTTAGGGATCCAACTAGAGATTGGATACACAATTGCCTAATTACTCTCGGGTGTAAGAGTGATAAGGCATAGGCTCATTAATCGCTTCTTATAATATATTCTAAATCTAAATTAATCCAAAAAAACTTATAATAGATTTCAATTAATTTAAAATCGACTGAACTAAATGATTTTTTTCAAATTGATTAATAATTTTAAAAAAATAATTTGATTATCAATTAAATAAAAAATTAATTAATTTGATTTTAGTAATTTGATATGGATCACTAAATTAAAATACTTTAAATATTTAATAAATAGGACCGTGACCGGGATCTACAAATCTGCGGGCTGAGGTAAAACGACGCCATTTCATGACAACTCTACAAGAAGTAAAAGCAAGAAAACCGAAGTACGTACGACACCAAAGAAAGAAGGATAAAATATTCTATTAGATCACAGAAATGGAAGATTTTTGGAAGCGAGCGAAATCCTTCGCGGAAGAAGCGGCTAGGAAATCACAGTCTCTAACGGCGCCGAGCAAAATCGCCGATCTTGTAGCCGAAACTGCCAAGAAGTCAAAGGAACTTGCTGCAGAAGCCACCAAGAGAGCCGATGAGCTCAAAACTGCCGCTCTCAAGCAAGCCGATCAAATCCAAATTCAAGGCATTTCCAACTCCATTTCCGATTTTATCCCTCCTCAACTCTCCTCCCTCTCCATTACCTCTCCCGCCTCCACTTCTTCCGATTCTCAACCAATCTCTGATTCGGAGCTCCAGAAGTTCGGAATCACCGATGATTTGAGAGACTTTGTCAAAGGCTTTACTCCAAGTACTTTCCAGAACTTCCCTTCCCCTGTCCAAGGTAAAATTTTCGTTTAAGTTAAAAAAAAAATTTCTTAAAGAGAAAATTGTCTGAATGAATGTTAAAAAAGACTGAATGTTTTGGATTTCCTTGTAGATGAACCAGAGCCGTCCGATGTGACTACTACGGAGTCCAATGTACGTAAGGATCTGAGTGAATGGCAAGAGAGGCATGCGACACTTGTTCTTACTACTGTGAAGGTAGAGAGAGAGAGAGAGAGAGAGAGAGAGAGAGAGAGAGAGAATGGTACATTTCATCGTAGATTTTATCACAATAAGGCTGCGTTTGAGGATCCTAATTGCTGAATTTGGCATTGAGATTAACTTCTTTTTAGGTCAACTCTTTTTTGTCGTTGTAATTTTTAATTGCAAAGGAAATGCCAAAATAGACATAAGTTTACTAGGAATTGCAGTAATCATGTCAGATTTTATACTTGTAATACTTGATTAATGTGAAACGTATTATTCTTATGCAGGAAATCAAGAAATTAAGATATGAATTGTGTCCACGTTTGATGAAAGAAAGGAGTTTTTGGAGGATATATTTCACTCTCGTTAGCACTCATGTTGCACGATAAGTTTTGAATTATTGTTGTTGTGATAATGATGATAATTTAGGGTTAGGGATCCAATTCTAATTATGATGTACGCTGTTTACATTTATCAGTTATGAGAGGCAGTACATGGAGGAAGTTAAACAGAGAGAAGTGGAGGGGGAAAAAGAGGATAAACCCAAGGAAAAACCTGTTGTGAAGGCAGAACCGGAAAGTAGTTTGAAAACTAAAACATCGAGCTCATCTGCCAAGCAAGATTTGGATACGTTTTTGTTGGGAGATTTTGATAGTGATGGGGGTGGTGGTATGTTCATTGGAATTCTTTCTATTGGTTTCTGATTTGTACTATCTTCATGTGTTTCTCTTTTCCTTTAGATTCTATATTATATTGAATTGCTTGCTCCTGAAATAACTTAATGGTTTTTAACATTTTATGTCGATGACTTCATTTTGAAATCATTTGATTGTTTCTTCCGATTGTCAAAGCCTGATCATGTATTTGTTGTGTTGTCTAACTTTATTTGGCTGATTTAATGTTACATGTATATCTTGGCGGAGGTGTTTTATCCACGTTAAGACATGTCTATGTTACTCGGTTTTGGGTGTGAGTGTAGGATTCATGTATATATCCGACACAGATATGTTCTATCTTTTTATAGTGTTTCCATGTATTTTGAGGATCTTAAGAGGGCCATATTCCTGTACCCATGTCCAAATGTGTTTTGGAAACGGTCACTTCATGAAAAATGAAGAGTTGGAGACGTGCTGAACTGGGTAAACTTAAATGAGGCAATCATTGCGACAATGTGTTGTGTTTCTTTGTTCATAGAAAACAATGTAGCAATGAATGGGACTCAGATGTTATGTTTTTTCTTTTTTTGATTCTTTCTTTTATCATCTTATACTGTAAGTATCTAATTTATTCGCAGATGGTGTTGTTGATGCTGGTGGGAGCCTGGATGATGATTTTGACAAGATTGAAAATTCTGTAAGCTTGAATAATTTTTTTCTTCCTCTTATTAAGGTGCCCAAACTATAAACAGTGCTGCCTGTTGCATCGTTTGATCTATGTTTCATGTCATATTTAAGTTTCGCCCCAACAATGCCTGTGCTAAGATTCTTCGTTTCCTGAATTGGTTGTAACATTTGATTAAAGCTCCATGGAAACTTTCAGGATGTTGAAGATGAGAAGAAGAATGCTGCAGGAACAAAAGCTTAGAGTTGGACTATGTTAACACATTGGAGTGAGAGGTCTGAACTTTGCTGCCATGGTGAGGAAAAGAGGGGAGTAGTGATGGCAGAAGCTGTTAATGGTTATCCGAAAATATGATTTCGGTGGTTGAAATTTGGTACTTGTATTTTATGTTTGGTCGATTGGAAGAGAGAAGATTTGGTATTTGTTTATTTATTATAATTCAAGAAACAATTGCAGGTTCTGGGGCCAGAACATCATTATATGCCGTGTACAGAGAATTCTTTCTACTATTCTAATTATTCTTGTTAATGCTTCTGAATATTGAATTTCTCTTTAAAAAAGAATACCCTTTATCCTTTTCCCTATTATTTATCTCATATATCCCATATATACTGGTAGGATTCGATTATACAGTACAACAAGAAAAAGAAAATTAATACAGTTTCAGTCAATGATTTATATTAATTTAATATTATAAATTAGTGGAGAATTTGTTAATTTTATGCAGCATAATTGAATCAATATATATATTATTTTCTGTTTTTGTTTAAGTTTATTATTATAAATTATCAATTTAATTATACAAATTAAAAATCAAAATCAAAATCATAATTACAATATAGAGATAATAATCCTCTCGGTTTTTTAGAACTTTGTCCTAATTAATTTGGACTGATTCGTGTTGTACATTTGATTTTGGTTGGTAAGTCTGTCAACGAGAATTTTCTATATACACAATGTCTCAAACTCAGGCATACTTACGCGTATAAAATTGCTTACCCCTTTTAATTTTTAATTAACAACTATTCCAAATATAATCGTTCACTGGAAATTAATTAATCTCAAATCCAATCCTAGTCAAACCTTAAAAGTTTGGAAACATTATCTCTAAAAGCCTACTTTATTCTTAATAATTACTATTTTTCAACTTTATCACTTATATTTTCATGAATGCCTGCTTCCTTCATACTTCTGCCATGGCTTTAGTTCTTCGCACAGAACTTGAATGCATCCATTAACTTCCTGCAAGATCCAGGGTTACATGACCTAATCTTGTTAATAAAGAACATGGAACACTTTCCGAGATCCATGATCTTTCTTTAATCATGTTGTACCTTAGCATGCGTTATCCCCCTATTCGAACGCTTTCCGAGATCCATCTGCACTGAGATGTTCGCCTGTGACAGATCCAAACCGCAGTGCTTGTGTGAGAGAGTTCAATAACCTGCTCGACATCAAACATTACCAACTTGTTCATCATCGAAACTTTCAACGAGAACGTTTAACAACACAGGTGCCTCGCAATCTATAACAAGCAATGATTTACGAGCTTGCAGGGGAAAATCCTACCACGAGCAGAACTTATATTTCGACGGTAATAAACTCTCTGAACACGAAAAGCACAAGAATATATACTCACCCTTGAGAGTAGACGCTAGAGATGCTAATCGTTCCTCCTTCGATTGTCAGATCATCCTGTTGGTTCGACGTACCATTGCGGATAAGACAGTTGATTGAACCTTGGACACTAGTCCTTCGGTAATAATTATTAATATTATTCTTTCATTTTACATTACATTTGTGCATGCAAAAGTGCATCTTTGTATTGTTCCTTTACGATGTATTTGTCTGTTCTTTAGTGCTTTCGATCCAAAATTTGTTCTTGAATACCATTTAGCTTTTTATTTTTTAAAACGGAAATGAATTTTCCAGCCGTTTCGTTTTTAACAAAAGGTTCATCTTTATTATCCTGTATCTGTATGATTTAGTTTTCTGTATATATAGCTTCAAAAATCTTTTAACTTTGATCAAAGCATAGTTTTTGGATGGAGAAAACAGCGATGGGAGAGTTCTATCCCGGTTTAAAGTTCAACCCGGTTCAACACCGGATATAATCCGGGCCATGTAAGTCGTAGACAGAAAATGTATTAGCAGTCACTTATAGTAATAACTCAAAAAATGGAAATAAAATAATGTTCTCCTGGTTCAATGGACTATTCTTCTTGTATTTTTAGTCAAAATACGTGGCTTGATGTATATGGATAATGTTCATGAGAAAAGTCAGTACTTTATACTTCACTTCATACGTTGAACTGACGAAACACCAAACCTTATTTTCAACGATGACTGTTGAAAAATACACCGTTTTTGTGGACAGAAGTCACAGAACTTATACGGAAACTGCAGATATTATTTTACAGTAATCCTTTTTCATTGGCTGTTGCTGTTAGTCAATAAGTCTATTAGACAATTACTTTTGTTTTTTTATAATTGTTTCAATCAAAAGATCTCTAAGTCGAACCAATTGTTATCAACCAACTTGTTAGAAAAATGTGCTCTAAAAGTCAAGCTTAACTTTTTATAATTATATAGCTATATATGTTTTACAGAACTGTTCACATGTAAGCACATGGTCAGTTTTGTAATATAATTCTTTCAGACCAGACAAAAGCTTTTTTTCCTTTCTTATTCTTGGAGTAGGACAGCTCTATGTATGTATGTACGTATGTACGTATGTACGTAAGTATGCATGTATGCATGTACGTATATACGCATGTACGCATGTACGTATGTATGCGTGTACGCATGTACGCGTGTACGCATGTACGTATGTACGCGTGTACGCATGTACGTATGTATGTATGTACGCATGTACGCATGTACGCATGTACGCATGTACGCATGTACGCATGTACGCATGTACGCATGTACGCATGTACGCATGTACGCATGTACGCATGTACGCATGTACGCATGTACGCATGTACGCATGTACGCATGTACGCATGTATGTATGTATGTATGTATGTATGTATGTATGTATGTATGTATGTATGCATGCATGTATGTATGTATGTATGTATGTATGTATGTATGCATGCATGCATGTATGCATGCATGTATGCATGTATGCATGCATGTATGCATGTATGCATGTATGCATGCATGTATGCATACATGTATGTATGTACGTATGTATTTGTTGCTGTCAAGCTTAAAGGAGAATTGTGTACCATTTGTGAATCACAGGTACAAGAAAAATCAGAGAAGCAGAAAGCAATTGATGATTGGCTACCTATTAACTCATCAAGAAATAGAAAATGGTGATTTTCAGCTTTCCACAATGTCACTGCCATGCCATGGCCGAGCTTGGATGGTATGTTACGATACTTCAACGCAAAAGGAATATGGAAATTGAATTCGATAGATTTATCTCTCGTTTTTGTTTTGTTTTCAGGGGTCCTGGTGTGTTTATCATGGTCTTCTCGTGGATCATTACCTTGTATACTCTATGGCAAATGGTCGAGATGCATGAGCTTGTTCCCGAGAAACGTTTCGATCGGTACCATGAACTGGGACAATATGCCTTTGGCGAAAAACTCGGTCTCTACATTGTGGTGCCACAGCAACTTGTGGAAGTTGGTCTCTGTATTGTTTACATGGTTACCGGCGGTCAATCGTTGAAGAAGTTCCACGACACTGTCTGTCTTAGCTACAAACAAATTAAGCTGACGTATTTCATCATGATTTTTGCCTCTGTTTAATTTGTGCTGTCTCACCTTCCTGATTTCGACTCGATTTTTGGTGTTTCCTTGGCTGCTGCTGTCATGTCCTTGAGGTATATAACAAATTCACAATTCACATCCTCTGTTGTGCCTTATTGATAAATGTTAACTTATAACGATAACGTTTAACAACACAGGTGCCTCGCAATCTATAACAAGCAATGATTTACGAGCTTGCAGGGGAAAATCCTACCACGAACAGAACTTATATTTCGACGGTAATAAACTCTCAGAACACGACTAGCACAAGAATATATACTCACCCTTGAGAGTAGACGCTAGAGATGCTAATCGTTCCTCCGATGATTGTCAGATCATTCTGTTGGTTCGACGTACCATTGCTGATAAGAAAGTTGATTGAACCTCGGACACTAGTCTCTGAAGTGGATGACCAAACACATTATCACCCGAAACTGACAGAGCATTCCCATGTTCGCCAACTGGGTTGCTGATCCATAGCTTTGGATGTCGCATCTGCATCTCTGATAGGATCAACTTCCACAGGATTCAGTGCACTTGTGGTCAGGGCTGATATTGATGTTATTCTCATCTATCTTCCCGGGAAACCCGGGAAACGTTGACAACGGGCCAGAATCATTTTTAATAGCTTGCGGTTGACCAGCAAAGCTCTGAACATGCCAAGGACTGATTCTCTATTCAATCACATGCCAAGGACTGATTCTCTATTCAATCAAGGCAAGTGTAAGCTATTAGTCAGGAGTTTAATATAAAAAATAAGCAAGCTCTATTTACAGCTGCTTTCTTCAAGACCAAGTAAATCATTAATGCAATGAAATTTAAGCAAACATCGTCAATTCACATGGAAAAAGCACCTAAATTTCAGTGCCATTTCAAGTACTTAAAACGTTTTATAAACTGAACTTAACATTTCTTCCTAAAATAATCGGATGGCTTCACACAAAAAGATCTCTCTTCCATAAAAGCTCAGTAGAATCATCTTGAATTCATGATTCAGTGAGTTAGATGGGTAGCAACAATATTTACATAACAAAAGTAAACCTCGCAGTAATAAAGTTCAAACTTTCATAGGATCAACCTATCCTAAGCCATTACAATCAATGATTTATGCAATTGCCGTAACTTTAACTCCCTAAACAAATAGAACTAGTTGAAGGGTAAGGCTAAAAAACCTCCAATTTCCATGGAAATGAACTAATGATAAAAAGATGGACACATACCTCTCATTTATCTTACTCCTCTGCTCGGTGACTATGTTTTGATCGCATAGTTTTAGCCTTATCACTGTTCTTCCCATCTGCCTCTACAACCCCAGAAAAAGAGAAGAATAATAAACAAAAGAAAACAAAAGGCACCATTTAAGAAACAATCATATAGAAATATGGTAATAGAGAGGAGAGGGAAAAGTGTAGGATCCAATGTAATAAAAATAACATTGCTGATGTCGGCGTTGTTATTGGCGTTGACAAAGAGAGTATGAGCAGAAGAAGGTCCTGTTCTTTTTTTAGCCAAACTCATCTTCCTCTTGACTTCCGATTCCTGTTTTCATTTCTTTTTTCTTCCCCGGATGTCGCAAACAATTAAAAGGAAACCACAGAAAAGTAAAAGATTGAAAAAGGTGAAACTTTCTGTTAGATTGATCGGAAAAAAGTGGAAGAAAATTATGGAGTTTTGTTGGTTGGTGCCGACGAGAACACAAACAGTGTAATTCAACTGAACAAAGATCATCGCTTTGATGGAAGGAAAGTGGCGACAACAACAAACAATGATGGTGGAAAGTGAGTCATGTGAGTGAAAATGAAATTTCCTGGATTTCCCGCCAACTTTTTACTTTAATTGAGCCTTCATTTGTTCTTTACCATGTCATATTGGCCCCATGATGATAATGACGAAAATAGTTAGTAACAAATTTGTAGATATTGTCGGTGTTTATAAATCGGGTCTAGTTATATATATACATGAATTTAGATGTTAAATAATTAAACTCGTTAAATTATTTTAACGATAATAGAAAATATTAATATTTTAAAAAAAAATAAATTTTATAACTACGTCTATATAATATTTTTACGTTATCATTGTACGATTTAATACGGATTATCCCTTGAGGCACATAACATATTTTTATGGGTCATAGGCCAAGGATTCCTTCCCGGGCCTAGCCGTGGCCTAGTTCCTAAATATAATTTATATTCATGCTTAAATTTGATTTGAATAATTTTTTTTCTATTTTTACATTATAAATAAATCTTTTATTATTTAATTTAATTTGAATTAGATTAATTTAAATCTAAAAAAGAAATTACAACCGGCCTTTGAACATTGTCTATAAACCTTTGAAAGTTGGACTCATGGTTTGAAGTTAGACCAAATAGGTCCAAACAAAATATGAGCTAAAAAAGCCCGCAATATATTGAGAATTTGTGGTGTTTTTATATTTTTAAATATACACTAAAATAAATAAAATATTAATGATAATTAATCAAATATAATAACTATTTAATATATTAACAATATGTTTTTCTAAAAATGATATTAATTGACCGTCATATAAAATATAATTGATTTTTTATTTATGTTTATAATAATATTTAGGTTATCTATAGTCGATCATTTAATGATAACAATATATAGATGATGAGTGGTGCCCTATGCTTTCAGAGAGGAAGAAGATGTGATGGTCCAAGATCTTTTCTTTTGGTTTTGACTGTGGTAACTCTTAATGTTAATGTTAGATGTAGGGTTAAAATGACTGCTCGTAAATTAATAAATTAAAAAATATGATTGTTTGACAATATATTTGACTTTGATATATTATGTGGATCTAATAGAAATCATGTTGAATGATCGTGACTGATCGAAAGATATAATTTTTCAAAGAATTCAGTCAACAAAAATACTTTTCCAATATATTAATATAAGAAAAAACGATTTAAAAAGAACCTAAAATAAGTACAACAATTCAATAAATTATAAATAAATTTATAATTTATATAAAAGGTCGGTACTAAAATATCAAATCGGTTTTCTTAAAAATCATATCAGCTCAATTAAATTTCAAAATTATGACTAATGGCCTTTCTTTTTGTATGGTACTAAATTGTTTTAGTAGTATTTATCACTAATTAAATTGCTTGATTAGATATTTTTATAATTTATTAACTTGGACTACCCCACCTTTCGTTATAAAAGTCAGTAGCGAATAGCAACGATGCTTACGTGGGAATTAATTAACCGGTTGCCTACCTATGGTCTACATATTCAACATTTGTTTCATATAAGGATGGTTATTATCGGTTCGGTTAAATTTTTTATCTATTTATATTCGATTTAAGTAAAAACTTATTAAGTGATTTTAATTGTTAAAGAATTTTTTTGAGGTTATTTATTTGAGCAGTTGCGTCTGTAAGGTATTGGCGTGTTTTTAATAGGTTCAGAAAGTTATGAATATATACTATCTTGTACAAACTATTTATTATATTCAGGTCGGATCGGATATTCTTATCGTAAATCCCAACTCAATCCTATATTATCATTCAAAAAACTGATTGACTTGATTCAAACCTCAATCTTCAACAACAAAAACCATATCGAATAAAAAATCATTGAATTCGAATCAAATGTTTCTTCAATTTCATTTAAAATTTTTAAATGTGAATAAATAAAATCCAAACGTTAGTTCAATCATTAATTGGACCATTAGAATTGCTGCCTGAAAATAAATATAAATGTTACACATGGATTTTCAATTAGCAAGTTAATGCAAAAATAATGATGTGAATAGGGACTGATGGAGGTTGGTTAATCAATAATTTTTTTTTTATTTTATCTTGGTAGGCGTTCATAGTTACATTGAATATATTATATTAAGTTCTCATAAAATTTGAGTGTTGATATTATTTACTCATCATTATCGATGATATCTGTATTTTTAAAATTATTTAATTGGATTTATTTTTTTTTTCCTGGAATTATTTAAAATATATAAAAACTATATGTATAAATTAACTTAGAGTTGCTTGAAGGACATGCATTGCGTTGGAGGGTCAGAGTCTGAAAACGTGAGGCGCAATCATGCAGGAAATTCTGTGTACAACCGCCCATAGCAAATCTTAACAACAGGCAACCTATGATTCATCATCTTCTGCTCCAATTAATATCCTTAAAACGACAACTTCGCTGTCCTTGGACGCTCGTTTTGTCGGATCTTCACCTCTTCCCTGTTCAATGTATCTGTTCAATAATATTGTGGGTGATTTATTTATTTATTTTAATACGAAGGAAACAAAGCTTTACAAATTAATGGTCTCTTTATTTGCTTCTTAATGGAATCATTCAGCGTGTTTGTTTTGTACCTCTGAATGATTCAGTAGTAACTGATTCAGCAAAATAGTGTTGAATGATTCAGCATCAAAGTACATTCTGAATGATTCAGAGCCATTATCAAACAGCATGCCACATTCAGAACTAATTCATACAGAGCCTCTGAATCATTCAGTATTTAAATCATTCAACGCTTAATCATTCTGAAGTAAACAAACAGCCCCGAAGACATCTTGGTATAATTATGATAAAAATTATAATAAATAAAACAAGAAACTCGTTGAAATTTAAAATAAATCTAAACGAGACTTTCATAAATAATAAAATTTAGAATTAAGAATTTAATAAATCGAGCTGGCTGTCATAGTATTTATGCATTTGTATATAACTACAAGTAGTATTTAGTTTCAATTATTATATATAATTACTAATTAGTAGTACATATAATAAGATAAATGAAATACTGCCAAAAAAGACGTGACAGGATAATACCACGAAAAGGGTTGGATTTAAAAAGGAAAATATAAATAAAATGATGTTGAGTCACCATCACGTGCACAGTCATTATTTAATTTATTAACTAATTATTTTAAACCAAATATTATATAATAATATTATTAAAATAATTATCTTAATCTAATTTATTTTATTTAAAATATTAAAATCTAACTTATTAATTTATTTATGATATAATGTTTCACATACCTAGATTAATTAATTATTAATATTAATCTTTATTTTAGTTACCCAACACATGGACATGGTACCGTTGTGCACCATCTAAAACTTATTCAACCATATCCATACAGACAGTGATGTGTGATTAAATAGATTATAAAATTTATTTTGCGGTGTTATTATTAAATTCAAAATATATAAAATATATTTAATTCCTTACCTTCATACACATGGATTATTATATGTATAAATATCTTTACTCGCTTTACATTAATATTTATTTGGAGATTTAATAATATCCCTTATTATTATAAGACGCCGATAAAGTTTTAATTTCCCAAAAAAAAACAAATGCAAGGGGAGAGAATGGCTTGCCATCCTAAACTATAAAAACTTTTTTAAAGTTCCTTTAAAACTAATATTTTTAAATTAAATATAAAGGTAAAATTTCCCTTTGACCCTCCGAAATATTATAATTCAATTATTATATGGATTCGTTCAACTTGAGGTCTTGTGACTTTGACTGTTTGAGTTCGAGCTTGCTATGTGTAAATTATGTGTGTTGTTTGTCTAGATTTTGATTTTTACTTGAATCTAGTCACATGTGAATAAGGATGGGAATGAGATCAGCCCCGACGAGTTTCGACCTGACCTAATTTTATAGGTCAAATTTTAAAAAAAACAAGTTTTTTTAGAGAATAAGGTCGGGATAATTCGAATTTGAGCTTAGGATGAAAAATCTACAACACAACCTGAAATAATGGTGTAATCATCCCTTATATATATTAGTGATAAATGCAATAATACTCATCTTTATATATATATTTTTTCAATTAAGCTCTAATGTTATCAAATAAAAATAAAAAGTATATATATTTTTATCGGCTAGAATCTATTAAAATTTTTACTCTAGAAATTGAATCAAATAATAGATGTAGGGTATAATACTTAAGTCGAATTCAAGTAAATCAAAAACTGAACCCAACCTGAAGCAAGCCAATCCCTACGTGTGAATCTAGTAAAATATCATTCTAGCCTAAGTTACGTTGTAATTATCTATTCGTATAATTGTATTGAAATCTTATAAATGCTAAATGTTCAAACTATAAAGGACATGATTTCTTAGAGAACTTATTAACAAGCTAATATTTTAAGATAATCGAATTACATTTACTTTACTTAAAGAAAGGTATAACCTTTCAAAAAGTTTAAATAAATGTATGATGTTTTAACGTCTACTCATGTAAGGATACTATATTTTATAATATACACTAACATAAATATTTATTTATTTATTTATTTTCGAGAAAATAACAACAATATATCATTATCTATGAATGACATATAAAATAAAGACATCGAAAAATCAAGTTAAAAAATCTTATGCATCATAAAAAAGACTAACCACAGATAACAAAATGTACAAGATCATAAGCCGCAATATTTATTAAATCATATAAGAAAACTTATTTATTAAATTTTGATATATATATATATATATATATATATTATACAATTTTGTATAAGAAAACTTATTTATTAAATCATATATTTTCTCCTTAAATATGATTTAAACATATATATCAACTTTGATAATTTAAATATTCTTTATTCAAAATCGTAAATAGATGTAAATCATATTTAGATTATATTTAAATTTATTATAACATAAACATTATCGAGATTTAATATAATTTATATTTGTACATATTTTAATTATTAACTAATTAAAATTTTATTTGACTATGATGAAAAAATATTTTTTTAAAAATTATAATATGGGGATTTATTTATTTTTTAATGTTTCTAAAATTATTTTCAATGAAAGTTGAAAATTTCCTTTTTATCCAGTCACTAAACTGGTTAATCTTCTGGGCCACAAAGAAAAAGACTGATTAATATTGGAAAGTCAAAGTCAAATTAAAAAAGTCAAAGATGGTGAATTCCAGCAAATGACAAATAACATGAAAAAGAAGTCATCAGGTACGCTCGGACTCAGCTTAAGCAGACGAACAATTCCCTCTTTTCAAGAGACTTGGGGTACTTCCGTTATTTCATCAACAAACGAGGGTCAATTAGAGATGGCAAACGGGCGGGTCGGGTGCGGATACCCCCTCCCCCATCCCCATACTCACCTAATATTTTTCAATCCATCATCCGCCCACTACCCATAATGGGTACAAATTTTCAAATCAACACCCGCCCACGCGGGTACATTTTCAAATCCATCCCCACACCCACTACCACTAACGACATACCCATCTAGACCCGCCTGACAACAAACTAATGAGATGTTGGAGTTGGTTCCCAGACAGTTCATGATGTGGTAGCAGCGCATGCTTCAATTTGTCAGAGGAGTAGCTCTATGAATGTTATGGAGACATATTGTAGGGAGCATGTAGTCGTAGAGCTGGATTGTTATGTTGCTTTCGATGTTAATGCTCATAGTGCGTCTAATATGGGTTTTGAGGGGTTAAAGAACATGGAAACTGCTGATTTTGACGTTAATGCTTATAGTACGGTTAATTTGTGTTTGGATGGACAACACGGGCTAAAGAACATGGAAAATGACGTGGTTAGTGAGATTATGAGTTTAATCAAAGAGTCGAATATTTCCCTAATTAAAGACCAGATTAAAGACTAAATATCCTTAATATTTGGATAAATTATATGTTATATATTATACAATATTAAAATTTATAAATTAGTCTCTAAAATTACACCTAAATTCATAATGGTCCAAAATTTAATAGATATTTAGCTGGGTGGGAGGATGTGGGACGGGCGGATGCGGGGCGGGTAATGTCTTAAACCCATTACCCGCCCACCACCCACGACGGGTACCACTTTATAAATTCACACCCGCCCACTATCCGTTAAAATTATACCCATCTCCGCTCCAATTAAAACGAATACGATACAGAATCTACGAAACTGTATCTATTTACCATCCCTAGGGTAAATCACATATCCCCGATGAAATCGGGAAGATGACAAAAAAAGAAAGAAGTAAAAACCGGGCCATTTGCTAACGTTGCCTGGAAAGACGGTGACTCCCGCCACGTCATAGTCCAATCTGTAATCTCCACGTCACCTCCACAAGTAAATACCTTAAAAATAAGAAAACAAATCGTAATACATCCAACGGCTCATTCGCTCTTCCTCTTACATCTGACGGTCAAGAGTTCTCGTTCTGGATCCTTCCATCCCAAGAGGAAGGAAAAGAGAGAGAGAGTAATAACTAGGGTTAGTTAGTTAACTCGGGTAAGGGCGAAAACCGAGTTAAAGAGCGATTCTTCGAAGGGGAGACTGAGCTGAAAGGAAATCAGGAAGAAAAAAGGAAAAAAAAAACAAGAGAGAGACAAGGAAGCTTTAGAAAACTGAGTCAACTTGGACGATTCCTTACCTCATTTTACACTCCCCCTGACTCATACTCTTTGTCCAACTCATTGGTTTCCCAATCAGATTCAAAGTTCAATCGACATTTCACTGTTCCCTTTCTTTCAGATTTTGGAATCCGGTAAGTTAATTTTCTTAAATTCGTTGGGTTTAAACTGTTTTTGAGTTTAAGGTTTAGTGTGGGTATTAAGTAAAATGGAACGTTGAAGATCAATGCCTAGAGATTTATCCATATTATGCTTTATCTCTTGAATTAATTGAAAATCTTAAATTTTCTTTTGGCGTTTCATTTTTTAATTGACTGTGGAAGTTTCTTGGATCAGTTGTTAATATAGATGCATTTTAAGCTAGTATTCATACCTGCCTACTTGTATTTAATGGATTCCTTGTATAGATTAAAGAAATGCATTTATTTTTGAGATTCTGTTTGCTTTTGATTTATGAATGCATTGATTATGATAACTGCTACTTTACTTGGCTAAATCTATCCATTTAGGGAGTATTTGGGCATATATAGTGATAGTAATTCTATTACTTGCTTAATCAAAATCAGGGCTTTGATTCAGATCTTGGTTGTTTTTTACAGGTTGGTTTGGAGTTCTCTATCTGTTTATGGATGCTAAAGATGGCGGATTTAATGTACTGTAGGGATTAGATCTTCGTTTTGGTGTGCCAAGTCTGTTGACCGGGTGTTGTCTTTTAGTTGTTTGGGTTGTTTTTTTTGGTTTTAGTTTTATTGATTGATGGTTGTTGGTAAAATTGGAGTTTTTTCTGGTCCATTTCTGATCAGCTTTGGAGTTCAGATCTTCTCAAAGGGGAAGAATCTCTTGTCCATTGTCAACTCTGCTCCCGGCTACCTGGAAATCCGTGATTGATATCTCTTGTATTTTCATGTCTCGGAAGTTGGACAGTCCTGTTCAAACTCAAATGGCAGTGGCAGTGTTTAACAGTCCTCTTAGAGGGGAATATCCTAGGGACAATACGATGGAAGGGAAGCAACTTGCTAGGAGAAGACGGGTTTTCGTTCAAACTGAGACTGGCTGTGTCTTGGGCATGGAGTTAGATCGCAGTGACAATGCTCATACGGTTAAGAGAAGGTTGCAGGTTGCCCTCAATTTCCCTACAGAGCAAAGCTCGCTGACTTTTGGGGATGTGGAGTTGAAGAACGATCTTAGTGCTGTTCGAAATGATTCTCCGCTTCTCCTAACACGGAACTCTTTCCATAGAAGTTCCTCTACTCCTTGTCTTTCGCCTACAGGAAGGGATCTTCAGCAGAGAGATAGAAGTGGTCCTATTGAGATACTGGGGCATTCCGATAGCTTTAATGTATTGAAAGTTCTGGTGAAGGATGTTGTTAAGGCAATTAAGATGGGTGTCGATCCACTTCCTGTTCATAGTGGTCTAGGAGGTGCCTACTTCTTCAGGAATCCTAGAGGTGAGAGTGCTGCAATTGTGAAGCCAACAGATGAAGAACCTTTTGCACCAAACAATCCGAAAGGCTTTGTTGGGAAAGCCCTTGGACAACCAGGTTTGAAACGTTCAGTTCGGGTAGGGGAGACAGGTTTCAGAGAAGTTGTGGCTTACCTTTTGGACTATGATCATTTTGCGAATGTGCCACCAACAGCACTGGTAAAGATTACTCATTCAGTCTTCAATGTCAACAATGGTGTGAATGGAAATAAGCCTTTCAAAAAGATTCTGGTTAGCAAGATTGCATCTTTCCAACAATTTATACCCCATGGCTTTGATGCTAGTGATCATGGAACCTCGAGCTTTCCCGTTTCTGCTGTGCATCGCATTGGGATACTTGATATACGAATATTCAACACAGACAGACATGCAGGAAACATTTTAGTACGGAAGCTTGATGGAATTGGGGGGTTTGGTCAGGTAGAACTCATTCCTATTGATCATGGCCTTTGCTTGCCAGAAACTTTGGAAGATCCATACTTTGAGTGGATTCATTGGCCTCAGGCTTCAAAGCCTTTCTCAGAGGATGAACTCGAGTATATAGAGAAGCTTGATCCTATAAAAGATTGTGAGATGCTGAGAAGAGAGCTTCCCATGATACGGGAGGCTTGCTTACGTGTTCTGGTGCTGTGCACAATTTTCCTCAAGGAAGCTGCAGCTTTTGGTCTCTGTCTTGCTGAAATTGGTGAGATGATGAGTAGAGAATTTCGTACTGGAGAGGAGGAACCTAGTGAGCTAGAGGTTGTTTGTCTTGAGGCAAGGAGGCTGATAGCAGAGATGGAATTGTCATCTCCAAAGTCTGATGCGGGTGATGCAGAGTTCCAGTTTGATATTGACTATGAGGAACCCGAAGCTGACTTCAACCCTAAAATGACTAATGATGATATTATGACCAGAGCTTCAATCCAATTTGGAAATGGATTTGTGAATAACAACCGTTTTCCACTTCCAAAGCTGGAGGAATGCTTTGAGGAAGATGAAAGTGAAGGAGAAGCCGAGCAGGATGGTTTTTCTCCTTTCATAGCTCTTGAAAGGATTCCGTCCGTTTCCATAATTTCAATGTCACTCAAAGATACCTGCTTAGGTGACAAGAACCAGAAATATCACAAATTTTCTGGAACAAAACAAGAAAATGGCTATCTTACTAGCTCTTCTGGGCATAGGAGTGCAAATGAGCAACTTCCTGCAAGTGCCAGCTTTGTGAAGCTGGCTGACATGAATGAAGAGGGGTGGACTTTCTTCCTGGAGAAGTTCCTGGAGCTGCTCCACCCAGCATTCAACAAACGAAAATCCATTACCATAGGTCAGAAGCAGATACAGAGGCTCGGTACATCGTGCCAGTTTTGAGATTGAGGTGGTAGGATATCGGTCCGAGTTTGAGTTAACTGAAGAAGTATTAAGACTATGTAGGCTCGTTGGGGACTTGAGAATGAGATACATGTATTGTTAGGATAGATTCAGTGATATGGGTTTTGGCCCTGGGAATGTTTTAGGATGAATCCCCCCCCTCCCTGTAAATATTCTTTGGCTTCAGCTATGTAGAGAGCTGAAGTTCGTAGAATTTGTTGCATTTCTTCCTTAAGCTTTTTGCTTTCATTTGGTTGTTTTTCCCTTTTTTACTTTTCTGTTGAACTTCGATAAATAATTTGTATATTAAAGCTAAAAAAAAGAAAATATTCATGTAAATTTGGACATTTTCATCTTTGTGTTGTGAAATCTTGCTTCTGTTGTGATGAAGTAATTCTAGTTAGCTAACAGATTATGCCTTTCCAACTAAGTTCATAATCATGCAGCAGCAGTTTAATTTGACCATAAAGTTACTATATATATATATAATGATGGAAGGTGTGTTATGAGCTTAAAAATTGGTTTGGACAGATTTAGAAATGAAAAACCCTAGTCTCTTGCTGCCATTTGTGTTTGCAATCAGGGGTTATCTGGAATTATCATATAAATTGATTGTAGTTGATAAGAAGCATAAATCCGCTGAGAAAAATTGAGGGGTAGGCCAAAAGTGGATGAAAGTGGGGGCCTAATATCTCTGAAGCAAAATGATGTCTACATTTGGTGAAAGATCAACTTTGGAGACATGTGCAATGTTCATTGACTGTTTCTCATTACTTTTCTGACCATCTTTTGAATCATTTATGTTTCTTTTGCCTCTACCAGGAAACCAAACTTAAATCATTGTTTAAAATTTTTATGTTCATGTTCGGATATGTATTAGACTTGAACGCTTAAAAAAATGAAAAATCTCAATTTTCCATTAGTCTACTTGGTATAATTATAATAAACCATGGCTTCTATGTCACTTTATATACAAAGAGGTTGCATATGCATGAAGAGCTTAGCTTGAGTTCAGTAAACAGAAAAAAACAGGATGTAAAACGAGACTCAACTAGGGTTAGTAGAGAAATTATACAAGTTAAATGTGCACCAAGGTTTTTAGCAAGGGTTACACATTCATCATATCTCAAACAATCAACCAGATGGTCGATCGTCAGTTCGACTGCTTGCATGAACGAATACACGATCACCAGCCCGACGAACCTGAATCCATGCTTCAATAAGTCCTTGCTTATGGCTTCAGCTATTGGAGTTCTTAGTGGAACATTTCTGGGGCATTTGTATTTGTTGATGGTTGGCTTATAAATCGCGTAACCCTACATGAAACTGCTGAAAGATTAATATTCCCTGAAAATATGTATATTTCATGGATAAATTCATTAACTTTCTAAAGAAAAATGACGTTGTTTGAGAGTTCGGAGATAAGGAAGGAGATGCAGATGCCAAAAACCGAAATGAATTCTGGGTTTGATTCATTAACTAAAAACTTGCCTTGAGTATGCATTTGGCATTGTCTGCATCTTACTCTGCCCTCTGCAAACATCATTGCTTTGTTCAATGATATCTCATTGATTCCTTTATCTCCCATTTTAGCAACATTTACAGGATCAAATCTCAAGAAGGATTCTCTGTACGATAAACATAAAATTGCAATCTTTGGACAACATTTCACTTAAAGACTTTTCAATTATCGTCAAATTCAACAGGGCTAATTTGTTATATAAGCTATATATGTATATGCAAATTGAAGAATATGTTGTACCTGTAAAGATCATTTCTTTTCAAATCTCTGTTCAATTGTAATCCATCAGCTATCAGACAACACAAGCAATTCAAACAATTGGTTGTTTGATCGATTATCAGTCAAAGATGTCGGTGGAAACAACATTAGTGGATTAGATGTCTGAATCCGAGGAATTAGAAACTTATCAACATAAACAGGACCCCTCCATTGCTCGTCGTGAAATAAATGTAAACCTTATCTGTATCAGAAGACTTTAGTTAGTTTGTTGGTTGTCAAGTTATTACCAACTTATTCCATCTTTGTATGCATATATATAGCATTAATAATTCAGATGCATATAAAGATCTGCTATCAAACTTTCATGATGGAAATCAATCACCATTATCAGTATAATATTTCGTGAGATGTTACGAATCAAAAAAACGAAATAGGATTATAGATATTTAAATTTAAACTCCGCGAATGAAGTGAAATAAATCCGAGTTTGAGATAATTTACCACCGTTCTTTGTAACCCAATGACACGTCCTCACTTCACCATTACCAGGATTCTGATGCTGCTGCTGTCTTCGGTGAACACTTTTGTCAACCGTGGGGAACTCTCTTCTCTCGCGATAAGGAGAAATCAAAGTAAGTGCCAATGTAATCTTTTATTCCAGGGGAAATGATCAATTAGAGAAGAATCATTCGAGTTATGCGACGATAACGATGAAGATGAAGGGCTTCTTTGTAACGTCCCAATTGTGTAGATTTTCTTCAGATGTTTGGATAAACCACTTTGTGTTGATGATCTCTCCTTCTCCTTGCAACATTGCCCTTATCTAAAACATGTCTCCTTACATTTGTTTTGGAAATGTTTGAGAAAACCCTGGGATTCTATGATTTTGTCAACCCTATTTTTGCTCAGTTTTATATTATGTTGTTATCTGTTAAAAGATTCGGGTTCCCAGTCATATATGTTGGGTGTGTGTTGTCAATAGGTTAACAATATTTTGAACAAACGCTATCTTATAATTATCTTAAATTATACGGGGGAAAATCCTAAATCTACATAAATACATAGATATCATGCATAGTTCGATAAATTCGATAAATTATATGATAATTTTATTGTTCTAGTGACTAAGTGATATTGACACTCTCTTGTATAAGGTTTGAATCTCATTGAATTTTTATAAGAGAAAACAACAAAGGGGCAAAATTAATCGCCTAACTTTCAGCATTCACAGTGTGTGCTAACGAGAGATATTCATGCAACACAGTTAGAACGACAACAGGTGGATCCTGGAACGTAATCACACCAAATGACAAATTCCATGTAACATTGGTCATATCATCGTCCACTTTATTACATTCCTGGGACACAAATCTGAAAGATATTCTCTAATCTCTGTCGATAAGAGCATTCAAATGTGGAGACATCGTCGAGGTATTTCGAAGTTTCGGTTCCCTACAAACGACAACAAGTGTCTCTTTGCTATCTGTTTCAATGATAATATCTTTAATATCGAAGTCTCAAGCAATCTTCAAACCTTCATAGATGCCCCATAATTCAGCATCAAGAACCGAACAACAACCTGTGTGTAACTCTCTAGACCCGACCTCTGCGTTACGACCAGATCTAGTGAATTACAGTAAAAATTTTCCAAAACGTTTTTCAATAACTTAAAATCATATTTCGAATAAACATCCTTTAAAAATATAGTTGGTAATATTAAAGTTCAATTTCAGTAATTTAAAAGTCGTCATAAGGACTAAGTAAAATAAAATATTCCGAAATTAGTTTCGAAACAAATCTATCATCAGTATCAAAAGTAGTATAAGTCTTAAAACAAATACTTCCAAAATATAGGCACATGCCACCCAAAATAAATGCAACTCGGAAGATAAATACATTATAACAAAAGGTATTGTACGAATGTATCGATCCTCCAAGTGTCAGGTTCGGGACACCTATCAAAAGTATCTGAAAGAGAAAAGTTTTGGGAGTGAACTTGTAACACCCCCAACCCGTATCCGATCCAGATGCGAGTCCGAAGTGCCAAATTGCCTTTTCGAAACGGTTACTTTTACAAAAGCTCGTAAAATTTAAAACTTTTATTAAAAGCACAGTACACTAATTTACATAGATTCTATCAAAATGTTTACAAAATCGATCAGAGCATTTATAACTTTAAATTGTAATTACATACCAACATAATTATTATAACAA
The DNA here is from genome assembly GCF_006381635.1 of Hibiscus syriacus. Taxonomy (NCBI): domain Eukaryota; kingdom Viridiplantae; phylum Streptophyta; class Magnoliopsida; order Malvales; family Malvaceae; genus Hibiscus; species Hibiscus syriacus. Next base: position 232,506 of record NW_024063511.1, on the reverse strand, counting down.
AAGAACATACTACTTTAGATTACTTCTGATCTGATCTCTTTAAAGGAGATGTTGCCTTTCTAGACCTTAACCCTGGTCTTCCTGCTTCTTGATACCTACGTGTAAATCACTTACACGCTAAGTCATAGACTTAGTGAGACATAATAGAATATATAACAATGAATTCATAAAACATGCACTCTTGCCATTCGATCGTGACATTACAACTTGTATGTATCTACTAAATGATAACATATATGATCATGTTATGCACATATGAAATTTATCTTCTTATTCGAGTTTCAATCCAATTTATCTTTGGATGCCCATGTACATTATTGAGAACAGAAGGTACGTGAGTACACTGAGGTTGTGCACAAATGCTGTCACCACATCTCGAATAAATTCCCACTAGGTGCACTTAGAATTTTGTCTCGAAGGACCACTATATCCTAAAGGACCACTTTGTCCAGTAGGACCACTTTTAACCCTCGACTCTTGGCATGACAATTATACCTACAACTCTCATATTATATAACATGGGCTTAAATATGGATACGTTTCACCTTTTCATATCTCTTTTATCACTTCCCATATAAACATTTCATTCACTTCACATGTTCACATATGATCACTTTACTTATTACACATACTTGGATTTGTTCTCTGATGATTGCACACATTACATATTTATCATATGAAAGTATTTAAGAATTATGCAAATACTCACTATAATCATAACATATGCATGTATATGAAAAAGTAAATCATAAAATCAATTAGAGGAAATAGACTTATCACAAGTCTTCTTTCCATAAAACAATATCTATACTACTAGGATATGCACTCACCTTAGTCTTGCTTAATCCCAATTCACTTTTATAATTCTATCTATTTGGATTGATCCCGACTATGTGGTTGTTCCAGAACTTGTTTATGCTCAATATCTATATAAATATAATCTAATGAATATCGAACGTTGAAATATTTAAAAATGATTCATACTAACTTGAACTAACTAAAATACTAATATCAACTTTTCCAACTTGAGGGGTATCAGTACTACAAGCACAGTATCGATACCTCTCCTCTAGGGTACCGATACCTATCCTCTAGGGTACCGATACCCTCCCTAGGTATCGATACCTAATTTAAATTTGATGTTTCCCTGGTATCGATACCCTTAACCTGGTATCGATACCTTATGCTATGGTACCGATACCACCTGTCCAAGTATCGATACCCTTTGAATATTTTCCCTATTTTACTCTTGAGGTATCGGTACCTGATGAAGCATTACCGATACCCATAGCCCAGATTTTCCTTTTTAAACCTGAAAATTCACTTTCATCAGCTCAAATACTTCATGTTTTAATCCCTTTCATATTGTTAACTCAAGTACACATACTTACACCAATTTCTACTCATTCAATACCTCATTAACCTCAAAATCCCATCCTCCATATAGAAATCAATAATCAAAATAAATTTTCAATATATTCTAAATTCAATTCTATCACTTCATATCTCTTAATTAAGTTAATGACAAGTCAATTCTAGACTCAAACTTTATTTATTGACTCTTTTTCAGAAATATATTTAGAAACCCCTTATCTTTAATCATTCGTAACTTCTTCATTTTTTGATTTTAATACAACTTAAGCTTTCCTAAAGCTTAAGTATCATCTAAATATCATAAACCAAACTTGAATTCAACGAATAATTAACCCATAAGAAAACCCACCTTTGCAACCTTGGTTCACAGTGGAGAGAAGGAAGAAGGATGAAGAGAACTCTGGAGAAATCTTCCCTTTTTCATCTTTTCCACGTGGTTTCCTCATCTTATAAAGGGAAATAAAAATCTTTCTTGTCAAATGACCATTTTACCCTTTAATTCATCATTCTTTGTAATTTAATCCTACATCAAAAATTTCATATAAATCCCTAAACTTTTCAATAATTTCTACTTTAGTCACTAAATTCTAGAATTTTACAATTTTGTCACTAACCCGGTATTGTGGATGTTACAGAGCTAGGGAGCTCAGTGTGTTCCAACAGTGCAGAAATAAACATATAATTAAGATTTCAAAATTAGTTTGACATTAAAGTCATGAAACGTCAGTAGAGTTTCCAAAATCAATTTAGTTCCAAATTGTGAAAACGTCAGTAGTGTTTTTAACTTAAAATACATAATCGCCCTCCAATCGTACACCATATGCAGTTTCCCAGAACTGCATCCATAAGGACTTACCCTATGCCCAAAGGGCGTAGGTGCCAATCTAAGGGAGCACCTTGGGTCCATAAGGTCTTACCCTAGCAGAAGCGTAGGTGCCCACCTGATCGGTGTGCCTTCAGGCCCATAAGGGCTTACTCAATGCACATAGCATATATGCCACCCTAAGGGAGTACCTTAGGGTCCATAAGGTCTTATCACTAGGCCTATTGGGCCCAGGAGCCCACCCAAGGGTCACCTTAGGTCCATAAGAAATTACCAGCTGATCGGTGCTAAACTTATATAAGGAATTACTAGCTTGATCAGAACTGAACCTGCATAGACTTCATACCAGATCCCGGAGTACCCCGAAGAAAACATTTTTCAAACAGTAACCAGTGGTAGCAGGAAATCAAAGTTCAGACATAATTATTTATCAATAAAAATAGTAACCAGAGAATATGTGTCAAGCAAGCATGATTTAAAATATAATATTTCAGGATTCATACTTAAATCAGGTAAATAATACGGTAGTCAATTAGAGCAAAATAATTCATTTCGAATCAGAGAAAATAATCATGTGCACATGATATTTTAAATGGACATTTAAAACATATATCTATATATAGCACACAAGAAACACACCTCGCAAAAAGAAACAGTCTGAAATATTTACCGAGCACCAGCTTCACTACGTTCTTCGACTCTACGAGAACCTAAGTCATATCAGAAAAGGGTTATAATCGGAGGAATAATCTAAGCTGAATATTTAACAAGGTTACAAAACTATACGGGTAATCACGGGCTCGCACTGACGGACTGATCGGGAGGAATCGGGTCGAGCAGACGAATGGTCAGGAGATCCACGAGTACTTTAAATATACGCCAACATTAATTAGTCATTGACCCTTTAGTTAAATTTGATGCATTGAAATAAATACTTAAATTACATATGCACGCTCAGGTTTAATGGCCAATTCGAAGGCTTTTGGGTTCGAATTTAGGAAAACGGACTTCAGAAAACATAAAATATGACTTTTTAGAAAAAAAATTGATATTTTGGTCAAAGTCAACGGTCAACAGTCAAAGTCAAAGTTAATGGCTAGGGTCAAGGTCAACAAGTCAGACCGATTCAAGTTGACTCGGGTTGGTTTGGTCTGTTTGGACTGTTTCTAAAAGGTTTCCAGGAGCAAAGACTAGCATACACACACGCAATGGCACGTGGCGGCACATGACGATGGCTACAGGTCAAGGGACAGTAACCGACTACTCCACGATCAACCAAACATCAAATCCAAGCAACATCAATGCTTAAACCAACTGAATCCACCAAAAACAAACGAATAAGGTCGAAACGCTTAGCCACACCGACGACAGGGAAAACGACGGCGATAAGTGACCCGATGGCTGGGTTTTGAGCGGACTGCAACGGGGAATTCGGATGTGGAGGCGGTAAGGTGAGCTGATAAGCGAGTCGACCGGATTCGAAGCAAAACCGACGCATGACCTAGGTTTCTCCAGTGATCTTCGAACAACTCTCCATATCTAACGGCGGCTCCTATCGACGAATAGACAGAGGGGTTTTGCTTGGCCTGGGACGACATCTTCACTGGAACGGGCAGTGATGTGCATCACCGACCAGAGAAGGGTGGATCGACGGATGAAGGGCGATGCACGTTGAAAGAGGGGGTTTGGGCACGAACCGATGATGTTTTTTTTATCAAAATGGGTTAACACCCGATACATATATTATAAATTAAAAATTTATTATTTCTTATTAGAAACAGTTACCTAACCTGATTGGTAGGGGCATAGTCGACCATTCTTAGGGTTCAGCTACCCATTTTCCTATTTTTTTTATTTTTCAACTGACCAAAAAAATTAGATAATTCAGGGTTAGGTTCATGAGCTTCTCAAAATTTTTAAACTAGTTCAAAAAGTTTCAGCAACTTGTACTTTAGTCCTTAAAATCAAATAATTTATTTAATAAATTTAAAATTAAGATTGGGGTGCGACACTGTGGATTTAGAGAAGCCAAAAAATCCTTTCACCCGAATAATCTCGAAGAGCACCACCACAAGTTGATAAATTAGACATCATCTTATAAGCGCCATCCGTATTTAAAAGTAGTGTCTAACTAAAATAATTTTATTTTAAGACAATCATGAATCTAAAATATAAATAATTGTAGACACTCATTTTCACCCGAATTTGAGTTTTTTATTTTTATTTATTATAGGCATATATACGATAATATAGTATAATTTTTGAAAGTGTTTTTAAAAAATATAACATATAGTTTTCAAAAAACGGTTTCCGAAAATATATATATAATATAGTTTTTTAAAACGTTTTTGAAAACTTATATACAATATATAAGTTTTAAAACATTTTGAAAATTATATAACATATATTTTTGAAATCATTTTGAAAATATAATGTAAAGTTTAAAAAAACATTTTTGAAAAATTTATATAATATATAGTTTTAAAAATATTTTGGAAAACTTATATAATATTTTTAAAATCATTTTTGAAAACTATATGGTATATAGTTTTGAAAACGTTTTTAAATATAATATATAGTTTAAAAAATATTTTTTGAGATATATATATATTATATAGTCTATATTATTATTATTATTTTTATTTTTATTATTTCTTTTCATTTTATTCATTTAATTTCATTTATTCTGTTTTGTGGTCCAGATCCAAGATTGGGTCTAAGAGAAGTCCACTGTTCGGGTCCAATATGTTTGGGGCCTGAACCATCCCAAACCCTACAAATTAGGGTTTATACATCCAAGCAACAGGCGCCGCATGGGGAGTTACAAGGTCAAAGAGGAGAACCGGCCGGCCGGGAAAACCGGGACTGCACCATCCCGGGATTCCCGGCCACGTGAAGCAATGATAGGGCCGAAAGGTACGGGAACGACCCCGTCATCACCGAAAATAGCTCGTGGAGGGCGGAACAGATAGCATCAGTGGTGGGTATAAATACCCACCAAGCCACGGTACTCAGGGGGGAACAGCCAAACAGTAAACTGACCATCACCAAGAGGAAATCAACAGTACAGTAAACCAAGAGGAGGAAACACGGCCAACAGAAAATACCCACACAACAGAGAGTCATCGAGAACCAAGAACCACAATACACAACCCACGAACCAGATCATCATCAAGCCACTGTGAGTACACCTAGAACAGTCGAAACGACCGAGAACCAAGGACGGAGCAACACAATAAACCAACAGAACCAGCTAGTCAATCAAGCAAACAACGAGCCAATACAACCGAGGCCCATAACCAGAAAACAGTAAACAAAACATCATACCCATCATCGAGAGATCAACACATAATCATCAAAATAAACCAAAATAAAACCAGAGCGAGAAAAAGAGAGATAACCACCGTGCGAAGCAGCGGAAACGCCAAAAGTCACCGGCGGCGCGGGTTTTTTCCGAAAAGGTATTTCCTAGATCTACACGTCTAGGGACGTTTTTTGGCGAAACTAACTTGGTTTTCAGGTCAAGGGTGAGAGAGGGCGTCTTTTGGGTGCGTTTGGGTTAGTTCCGGCCACCAGCGCCGTCGTGCGTTGCCGTAGCTCCGCTTTGGTTCTCTTCCCCGACGAGGGGAAGTTGAGAGAGTCTGAACTCTCTCTCCCCTTCTCTTTTCTGGAAGCAAAGAAGAAATGAGGAGAATGCAAAGGAAAAAGCCTTTTCGAGCTTAAATATCCGAACAAAAAACGGTGCCGTTTTGCTACCAAACGAAACGACGCCGTTTGGCCTCTACCACCCGTGTTTTCAGGAATTTGGGGGAAAACCGCACATTTGGTCCTTCATTCCCTGTAATGTTTTTGTTTAGTCACTGAATACAGTTTTAATTTTCTATTTCAGGCGTGCATCTTTCAATAGTTATATTTCTGTCACTAGTGATTTATTTTATCATAATTGCATATGTTTCATGTTGGTCATAATATTTTAAGTTATTTCATTTTAGTCCCTGTTAACATTTTTATCCCGTTTTTCATTTTATTTCATTTTATTTTATTTTTTGATTTATTTCTTATCATTATTATTATTGCTTTCCTTCTCTTTTTATTATGTTTATTATTATTATTATTATTTTTACATATTGTTTTCATTTTTTTTTGAAATCTAATATTTGCTTCTTTTGTCACATTTTTATTCTAATATTTTTTTCCTTTGATTTGCTTATTAATTAATTATCATTATTTTTTTATATTTCTTTTTTGAATATTTTTAGTAGTAACATCGATCAATCAAAGGTAAGTAATTCGAATCGAATATTTTAAATTTTAATTTAAATTTCAATTTTCGTAATTAAAGACAACCGGTGAATTAATTGGTACCGAAAGGGCGGTTCAAGGGTGCTAATCCTTCCTTGACCGTAACCGACTCCCGAACCCGATACGTTTCTGGTACAACGCAGATCAGGTAAGATGGTGTCCGACCCACCTAAATTCGTTTTAAAGTGGTCGGTGGCGACTCCAATTCGTTTAATCGAAGTCGAAGCCCAATTCCGGGCCCAATCGAAAGACGGTTGCGACAGCTTGGCGACTCCGCTGGGGACAGGTAAGTGAGTCAGGCCAGAATTAATTTTCCGTTGTCTTTTTATGCGAAAATTGTAAATTTTAATTTTAATTTATTTATTCGATTCCAATTATTTACCTTTGATTATTTTTCAAATAAATAGTTGTACTAACGTTTGTTCAATGATTTCAGATTTTTCAAAATTTTCATCTTTGGCTCTATACCCGAGCTCCAAACCCTTTTAAGTGGGGGTGAAAGCGACACATTCGTGTGAATTTATTCACCGCGTATGCCTAGCAAGTAGCCTTCAGGATTCATGTAACCCCCCCAGACCGATGCAGGTAGCCCGATCCGATCCGGGAAGTCACATTAGGGCCACCAGAGCGACCCACTGTAAAAATAGCGGAAAATTTAAAATTTTTATTGAAACGTGTAACTTATAAAATCAGTTTTCACTATTTAAAAATAAAACAGATTTCCAAACACGTATATAAATCAAAATACAATTACATGCCCCCTAATCACATGTACCATATTCTGCAACAACGCCGGAAGAATTCCTTTACTGATGTCGATAACTGCACTGGTATAATTCTTTTAACATGCAATGTTGAGTAATAGAGTGAGCTTCGGAAAGCTCAGTAATACAGAACTACCAGATGATGCTACATGACATGTAGATAAATGAAAAGCCATATAATTTTCCTTATTGAATCATACGTATACCAGTTTGCAGAATAATTTGGGGTTCCCCTAGAAGTTCATCGAGTAGAAGCCATGAATCTCAGTTCATAAGAAACCTTTCAAAGTATGACATTTTCAGGAGATCGAATATGATGTCTAGTGTGTTCCAACAGTATAATAAAATCATAATACGTACAAATCATAGTCTAGTAAATCTCACAAATTCATAAAAGAGTTTAACTTTTGAAAATCATAGTTTAAACCCTTTTCTGGTACACCATCAGTAGTTCCCAAAAATTATTTTCCATATAGCTTACTTTATGCACATAGCAAAAAGAAAGCCGACTTAAGGATAGGCTATGAAGCTTGTATCCTTAAGCCCAAGTCAATAAGTCCATATAGCTTACCCTAAGCACACAGCAAAGGAAAGCCGACCTAATGAAACATCTTGGGGCCCTCAAGAGTCACATTAGGCCCATTTAGCTTGATCAGAGCTATTCCATCGTAATTCAATTCCAAAATTCAATTGCACCGTGACATAAATTCCATAAATCCAAAAACATGGTAATCATATACCATTTCAAAACAAAAATTAGATAGATGCCATATTCCATAAATTGTCACATAAAATTGGTGCATCCATAAAACAATAACCAATGAATTCGGTGTACCACATATTAAAACCAATAAAACATTTCAGTAATAAGTAGGGAACACACTAGAGAATCCAAGTATTTTCAGAGGCCATTGTAGTTATCATTTTGGATAACATGAAACTTATGAAATTTGATCGAATTCCAGGAACAAGGTCCTTTTGAGGAGAATCGATTACTAACCGATCTAGCCAGACATTTAAGGTTGATACATTAGAATCCCACTATATTTTCGTGTGCATTAGGAAAACGTTCAGGAACCTTTATACATAATAATTCTAAATTCAGATTTACTGCGAGTGGTTCCATTACCCAACAATCAGGGGTATTCAGGAATATACTTTGAATTCATAGGATTTCAGCCCAATTGAACCAAATGAGATATTCAGAATCTTTTCCTTATGCGTTACTTGTTTTTTTTTCAAACATGACCGAAGTGATTTTAGATGAAATATAGAATCGAAGATTCAAGTCATTTACAATCTACGACTATCGATGATATTATCAAACAACTCGAGTTACACAACTCTCAAACTGATGCATGTCAACAAGTCAATTCATTATCCTTCCAGTGTATTCACTCTTTAATACCATAATGCAGATCCATAGATCATCCCCATAATCATCACTGAATAAATCTTCCAACGGTCTTTATATTCATTTCCACGTTTCAACAATATCAGGAAATACTGACGTACTTGATCCATGGCTCATAACCCATAATGACAATTCATCATGTAAGTTCAACAGTGTTTCCAAACTCATCAAATCACCTATTTAATCCTTAGTCATTCATGCTACTTAGTTCGTTTGGTAAGCAAGTCTATCCCGATTACTTTAAAGTTTTCCAGAATAATTTAGACGTTTCTGAATTTCAAAAACCCGTTGTACTTCATTTCATTTCAATTTATTCATATAATAAAGTCATTCTGGTATTCGTGGTTGATTTGACTAACGAATACCCACTTATTAGTATTGTATGCGCTCTAGAGTTGAGCTGAGCCAAGTACTTCCAGAATTATCATCGATCCAAATTTGAGAAGATGAACAAACATTCAAGTGATACATATATCATTCAGGTAATGATATAGTACTAATATTGGTTGATCACTTAAGTTGCGTTCCACGACTTTTACTGGCAGCACAACATCCATGTTTATTTGGATTTCTTAATTAATCCAAGACATTTACTTATTCTAGGTCATAAGGGCATTTTGGTGCTCAACATTTTTCTATTCATTTCAAAGCTTGAGTATATCCATTTATTCCCGAGCTTGGTGACATCCTTGAGTCATTTCCATTCCAGGGGTAATTTGGTCATTTTATAATTCTAGAATATTTCAATCATTTCCTTCCATCCGGTCTTATTATTTAATTCAATCTTATCATTTACTTCAGTCCTTTCGAACAATTCTGTCAGCAGAACACCTCCGATAAATTACTCTTCAAGTATTTACTCCTTATTCGAATATTTTCGGGTCAAGTGTATTCTCAGATTTTACAAACGGAATATTATAAATTTTCTGTACAAAGACAGGATCTTAAGAATTAAATTCGTACTTAATCGAGTTAAGTACAAATCCTCAAAGTACTCTCTCATTCAGGGTCAATTCAGACTATTTTATCTCTCAAGGGCATTTTCGTAATTTCTTAATCAGATAATTTCAATATTAGCTCTTAACGAAAATAATTATAATTTAGAGATCCTATGATCAATTGCTTTCCCGAACATTCTCTTATCTTGAAATAATTCCTTAATAGAATTCTAATATCTTGCACAGACCCTCTTGGTTTTAAAAACCGATTATTCGCATTTCCTATACAAAACTAGCATTTCTTATGCACATAAGTAGTTTTATCAGATCAATATGTCTTTTCAGATTTACTAATCAACTTCCAGGGACAATTCTTATCATTTTCCAACATAAGGGTAATTTCGTAATTTTACCATATCGGAGTATTCTCATAATTTTTTTCATCCAAGTACCTTTAACATTTAACCCTTGATGATATAAAATATAAGTTACAAATCCAGAGCTGATTTTTTTTATCACCAATCACAAACTTGTAATTTAATTCTAACAATTATCAATTTCTTATCTTAGTCATTCAATCCGTATTCAGTTGCAGAATTTCTACCACATTCATATCAATTATATAAATTATTCAACTCCACAAAAGTGACCAACGTTATCTTATTCATGCATTTACCGATATCAACATGTTCCATAAAGCATAAAGAGGTAGTAAAGTATTACCTCGATTTTCATGTCATATTGATCGACCATTTAAATTCCATTCGAATGCCCTCGATCTTTAATTCAACTTCCAATAATTTCCTCAAGATCCAGGCCATCAAAATTATCAACTCGTATCCAAATAATTTCCCTCGCCATGAAAATTAATTTATTAGAATCTAAATAATAATTTGGGGATTCAATTGGTAAAATTGTAAACTAATGGTACCACCAAAATAATTAATTACTAAAATCAGGGCTAAAACGAATTAATCTAAACTATCAAAGTTTGGTTGAAATTATACTAAGACTGGAGGACAAAGTCAGAATCTTACCAACAATGGAGAACTAAAGCCATGATTTGCCCCTCCTTTTTCCATACACCTCTAAACTACGTAGTTTTAATAAAATCCATTAGAATGCTTTTCCTTCTCCCACGTATCAACTCCATATGTATGATTGATAATTGTTCTCTTTTCCAGAAATGCTTCTAATATATTATTCCCACCACATCATCAGGATAGATAACCAAGCTTGATAAAGAATCCACCATGGAGGTCTAAGAGACATTATTGCTTCTATCTCCATTTGCTAACTCTAGTGAACCCCACATCTTATCTTCACGGCATTTACTACCAGCCCATCACCGATCGCCGTGACCACCGCATCGTCCATCGTTTTCGGTCATCACCCGGGACCCAAAATACATCGCTCGAACGGCCACATGTTGCTCATCCCAAATCCGAACTTTGATCAATCTCTGCTTTGCCGCAGCTTCTGTTAATTTACCATTCTTGGGTATCTTCAATTCTTCATACTTTGAGAGAGCTTTTTGGATCTCATCGTTCACATTCAAAGCTTCGAAAAGCAGGGCCTTATTTTCTCCAGCAGTATCGATGATTCTGAGAACAGTTGATTAGGAATGTCGACATTGTTGGACAAGCGTGGTTTAGCCAACTGTGAAGGAACTTTTGAAAGCCTCACATCTTCAACTACTTTCTTTTGGTGTTGGCTTGAAGATGTGCTCGATGTTGGTGATGACGGTTGCTTAGCCCCGGAGTGTGTTGATTATCCTTTACTAGTTGTTTGAAGGTTCGAACCACCAGAGGGTTGGGAAATGGAGGAGGTTTTGAGAAGCCCAAAAACATGAAATTAATGGTCCGTAAACTTCCATAAGTGGCAGCTGAGGAAAGCAGCAGAGATGAAGTGGTTGCGGTGTCTACTTCCATTCCTTGAACCCACCAACAAATAATCCCCATAAAATAATTAAATATTGAGCAATGATATGAGGCTACTCAACCACTGCAATCATCATCCAACACTACATTATTTTATAATTTCATTTGGACCATTCTGCTGGAAACAATGGTGGATACTAGCTGAAAATAAAAGCTGGAAACAATGGATTATAGCAATGCCATTATCATAATTTAATCCCATCACACCCAATAATTTGTCCACTTCAACCAAACTCATTATCCTCCATTTGCTTGATAAAATAATGGTCTAATAAAACAATTATTTTCCAACCAACTTCATATTTAATCTATAAGAAACATAACCCCAAATTAGGGTGTTACAATTCTCCCATTCTTAAAAGAATTTCGTCCTCGAAATTTATTCACGTCACAGAATTACAGGAATGAAAATTCCATCATTTCTCTCATATCTTTCATGTAGCTCTTATAGAAATACGGGTCTTCCACTAATTCTTAATTAGTTGAGTATACATTCTTATCAGAACTCTCACTCATTTCAATAAAAGAATCTGAACGAAAATTTCCTTGAGTAATCAATTCAGTCTTGGTTGTGAGAATAGACTCATAGAGCAGTAGCATAACGCAATTCATTTTCGGAGACGAGTCAGAATTTCTCAGATGAGAAATTTTCACATGGCTCATGAGGTACTTTACAACGTTTAGATATATGTTACTGGTATTCCTTTATAAAACAATAGAGTCTTAACGGATGAAAACTTAGGTTTGCTCATTACAGATAGAGACTCAATCTTGTAGTTCCGGCTCAGAGAAGTACAATTGTAGTCTAGGGGCATGTACTGATCAGACATCTTTTTGAAATTCGACCGGCCGGTCTATCTTGAAAATTTTGACTCAAACCATAGCTCTGATACCACTAAATGTAACCCCCCAGACCGATGCAGGTAGCCCGATCCGATCCGGAAAGTCACATTAGGGCCACCGGATCGACCCACTGTAAAAATAGCGGAAAATTTAAAAATTTTATTGAAACGTGTAACTTATAAAATCAGTTTTCACTATTTAAAAATAAAACAGATTTCCAAACACGTATATAAATCAAAATACAATTACATGCCCCCTAATCACATGTACCATATTCTGCAACAACACCGGAAGAATTCCTTTACTGATGTCAATAACTGCACTTGTATAATTCTTTTAACCTGCAATGTTGAGTAATAGAGTGAGCTTCGGAAAGCTCAGTAATACAGAACTACCAGATGATGCTACATGACATGTAGATAAATGAAAAGCCATATAATTTTCCTTATTGAATCATACGCATACCAGTTTGCAGAATAATTTGGGGTTCCTCTAGAAGTTCATCGAGTAGAAGCCATGAATCTCAGTTCATAAGAAACCTTTCAAAGTATGACATTTTCAGGAGATCGAATAGGATGTCTAGTGTGTTCCAACAGTATAATAAAATCATAATACGTACAAATCATAGTCCAGTAAATCTCACAAATTCATAAAAGAGTTTAACTTTTGAAAATCATAGTTTAAACCCTTTTCTGGTACACCATCAGTAGTTCCCAAAAATTATTTTCCATATAGCTTACTTTATGCACATAGCAAAAAGAAAGCCGACTTAAGGATAGGCTATGAAGCTTGTATCCTTAAGCCCAAGTCAATAAGTCCATATAGCTTACCCTAAGCACACAACAAAGGAAAGCCGACCTAATGAAACATCTTGGGGCCCTCAAGAGTCACATTAGGCCCATTTAGCTTGATCAGAGCTATTCCATCGTAATTCAATTCCAAAATTCAATTGCACCGTGACATAAATTCCATAAATCCAAAAACATGGTAATTATATACCATTTCAAAAAAAAAAAATTAGATAGATGCCATATTCCATAAATTGTCACATAAAATTGGTGCATCCATAAAACAATAACCAATGAATTCGGTGTACCACATATTAAAACCAATAAAACATTTCAGTAATAAGTAGGGAACACACTAGAGAATCCAAGTATTTTCAGAGGCCATTGTAGTTATCATTTTGGATAACATGAAACTTATGAAATTTGATCGAATTCCAGGAACAAGGTCCTTTTGAGGATAATCGATTACTAACCGATCTAGCCAGACATTTAAGGTTGATACATTAGAATCCCACTATATTTTCGTGTGCATTAGGAAAACGTTCAGGAACCTTTATACATAATAATTCTAAATTCAGATTTACTGCGAGTGGTTCCATTACCCAACAATCAGGGGTATTCAGGAATATACTTTGAATTCATAGGATTTCAGCCCAATTGAACCAAATGAGATATTCAGAATCTTTTCCTTCTGCGTTACTTGTTTTTTTTCAAACATGACCGAAGTGATTTTAGATGAAATATAGAATCGAAGATTCAAGTCATTTACAATCTACGACTATCGATGATATTATCAAACAACTCGAGTTACACAACTCTCAAACTGATGCATGTCAACAAGTCAATTCATTATCCTTCCAGTGTATTCAATCTTTAATACCATAATACAGATCCATAGATCATCCCCATAATCATCACTGAATAAATCTTCCAACGGTCTTTATATTCATTTCCACGTTTCAACAATATCAGGAAATACTGACGTACTTGATCCATGGCTCATAACCCATAATGACAATTCATCATGTAAGTTCAACAGTGTTTCCAAACTCATCAAATCACCTATTTAATCCTTAGTCATTCATGCTACTTAGTTCGTTTGGTAAGCAAGTCTATCCCGATTACTTTAAAGTTTTCCAGAATAATTCAGACGTTTCTGAATTTCAAAAACCCGTTGTACTTCATTTCATTTCAATTTATTCATATAATAAAGTCATTCTGGTATTCGTGGTTGATTTGACTAACGAATACCCACTTATTAGTACTGTATGCGCTCTAGAGTTGAGCTGAGCCAAGTACTTCCAGAATTATCATCGATCCAAATTTGAGAAGATGAACAAACATTCAAGTGATACTTATATCATTCAGGTAATGATATAGTACTAATGTTGGTTGATCACTTAAGTTGCGTTCCACGACTTTTACTGGCAGCACAACATCCATGTTTATTTGGATTTCTTAATTAATCCAAGACATTTACTTATTCTAGGTCATAAGGGCATTTTGGTCATTTTGGTGCTCAACATTTTTCTATTCATTTCAAAGCTTGAGTATATCCATTCATTCCTGAGCTTGGTGACATCCTTGAGTCATTTCCATTCCAGGGGTAATTTGGTCATTTTATAATTCTAGAATATTTCAATCATTTCCTTCCATCCGGTCTTATTATTTAATTCAATCTTATCATTTACTTCAGTCCTTTCGAACAATTCTGTCAGCAGAACACCTCCGATAAATTACTCTTCAAGTATTTACTCCTTATTCGAATATTTTCGGGTCAAGTGTATTCTCAGATTTTACAAACGGAATATTATAAATTTTTCTGTACAAAGACAGGATCTTAAGAATTAAATTCGTACTTAATCAAGTTAAGTACAAATCCTCAAAGTACTCTCTCATTCAGGGTCAATTCAGACTATTTTATCTCTCAAGGGCATTTTCGTAATTTCTTAATCAGATAATTTCAATATTAGCTCTTAACGAAAATAATTATAATTTAGAGATCCTATGATCAATTGCTTTCCCGAACATTCTCTTATCTTGAAATAATTCCTTAATAGAATTCTAATATCTTGCACAGACCCTCTTGGTTTTAAAAACCGATTATTCGCATTTCCTATACAAAACTAGCATTTCTTATGCACATAAGTAGTTTTATCAGATCAATATGTATTTTCAGATTTACTAATCAACTTCCAGGGACAATTCTTATCATTTTCCAACATAAGGGTAATTTCGTAATTTTACCATATCGGAGTATTCTCATAATTTTTTTCATCCAAGTACCTTTAACATTTAACCCTTGATGATATAAAATATAAGTTACAAATCCAGAGCTGATTTTTTTTATCACCAATCACAAACTTGTAATTTAATTCTAACAATTATCAATTTCTTATCTTAGTCATTCAATCCGTATTCAGTTGCAGAATTTCTACCACATTCATATCAAGTATATAAATTATTCAACTCCACAAAAGTGACCAACGTTATCTTATTCATGCATTTACCGATATCAACATGTTCCATAAAGCATAAAGAGGTAGTAAAGTATTACCTCGATTTTCATGTCATATTGATCGACCATTTAAATTCCATTCGAATGCCCTCGATCTTTAATTCAACTTCCAATAATTTCCTCAAGATCCAGGCCATCAAAATTATTAACTCGTATCCAAATAATTTCCCTCACCATGAAAATTAATTTATTAGAATCTAAATAATAATTTGGGGATTCAATTGGTAAAATTGTAAACTAATGGTACCACCAAAATAATTAATTACTAAAATCAGGGCTAAAACGAATTAATCTAAACTATCAAAGTTTGGTTGAAATTATACTAAGACTGGAAGACAAAGTCAGAATCTTACCAACAATGGAGAACTAAAGCCATGATTTGCCCCTCCTTTTTCCATACACCTCTAAACTACGTAGTTTTAATAAAATCCATTAGAATGCTTTTCCTTCTCCCACGTATCAACTCCGTATGTTTGATTGATAATTGTTCTCTTTTTCCATAAATGCTTCTAACCTATTATTCCCACCACATCATCAGGATAGATAACCAAGCTTGATAAAGAATCCACCATGGAGGTCTAAGAGACATTATTGCTTCTATCTCCATTTGCTAACTCTAGTGAACCCCACATCTTATCTTCACGACATTTACTACCAGCCCATCACCGATCGCCGTGACCACCGCATCGTCCATCGTTTTCGGTCATCACCCGAGACCCAAAATACATCGCTCGAACGGCCACATGTTGCTCATCCCAAATCCGAACTTCGATCAATCTCTGCTTTGCCGCAGCTTCTGTTAATTTACCATTCTTGGGTATCTTCAATTCTTCATACTTTGAGAGAGCTTTCTGGATCTCATCATTCACATTCAAAGCTTCGAAAAGCAGGGCCTTATTTTCTCCAACAGTATAGATGATTCTGAGAACAGTGGATTAGGAATGTCGACATTGTTGGACAAGCGTGGTTTAGCCAACTGTGAAGGAACTTTTGAAAGCCTCACATCTTCAACTACTTTCTTTTAGTATTGGCTTGAAGGTGTGCTCGATGTTGGTGATGACGGTTGCTTAGCCCCAGAGTGTGTTGATTGTCCTTTACTAGTTGTTTGAAGGTTCGACCCACCAGAGGGTTGGGAAATGGAGGAGGTTTTGAGAAGCCCAAAAACATGAAATTAATGGTCCGTAAACTTCCATAAGTGGCAGCTGAGGAAAGCAGCAGAGATGAAGTGGTTGCGGTGTCTACTTCCATTCCTTGAACCCACCAACAAATAATCCCCATAAAATAATTAAATATTGAGCAATGATATGAGGCTACTCAACCACTGCAATCATCATCCAACACTACATTATTTTATAATTTCATTTGGACCATTCTGCTGGAAACAATGGTGGATACTAGCTGAAAATAAAAGCTGGAAACAATGGATTATAGCAATGCCATTATCATAATTTAATTCCATCACACCCAATAATTTGTCCACTTCAACCAAACTCATTATCCTCCATTTGCTTGATAAAATAATGGTATAATAAAACAATTATTTTCCAACCAACTTCATATTTAATCTATAAGAAACATAACCCCAAATTAGGGTGTTACAATTCATATACCTTATGTCTTCGTGTGAATTTATTCACCGTGCGGGCATAAAGGAATGTTTCCTCTCGAGTTTAACTTAGTCCACACAAGCTTGTAATGGGCTTAGGACTAAGGGTCTGACAAGCTCAAGGGGGCACCAGCAAGGAGAACTCGAGTACCTTTTTAGAACCTAAATCGATATGGAGAATTAGAGCACACCCCGAAACCTCATTCCAAACCCTAGGCTGCTTTGATTTTATTTTCTGCTTTATTTTTTGTTCAAAGCATGCGAACTAGACAAATATGCGGCTAGGATTTGTTTGAAATTAGCATGCGGGATAGAAATCATGTATGTGTAGGAATATTAAGCATGTTCGGTAGATTATCATGGGGGGTAGGGTTTTTATTTTTTTTTATTTTGATTTACCTCACTAACCCCTTTTATTTTTTGTTCTATTTCATTTTGTTTTCATCATTCGCATCATTTAAAACGAGTTGTTGATCCACCAAAAATGTGTTTGTTAAACATGAATAATCTGCATTAATGGACAAAGGGATTATAATACAAAGAGATAAAAAGCTCAGAAACCCAGCTGTGGTCAAAGAATACTCGGAGGCAAAGGGTGCAGGGGCAAGACGAGGAAAATGTTACTGACCCGGAGAGTCCTTTCGAAAACTGCGAGATCAAGATGGCGAAACCCTAGCTAAGCTGGAGATCATTATTGATAAATTCTAGAAACAAGTCGATAAACTTTGGATGGAGGGCTTCGATGGCACTTTCGTTTGGAACAAGCTCGACATAGAGTGAAAGCCGGCGATGCAGTCCTTCGAGACCTTTTGGGGGCAAGCAGCTCGTTATTTGCACATTTTAGCCAAAGGAGCCGGAACGGTTTGACAGGGCATTCAACCGGTGACAGACGAAGGCAGAAGACTAGTCAACCTATCAGAAGCTGTTCGGGGTCTATGCCTTCAAAATATTTTTGTCTCTTAAGACGTAACACTTTTGCCCCAATAAGGATTATTTATAATAACAGGTACATTTTTTGGATCAATGCCTCGAACATTTCATGCATCATGCATTCAGACATATTGTGCATTTTGTTATTTTTCTTTACATTCACATTATTTTTCCTTTTTTTACATTCACATGTCTCATCAAAAATGAGAACATTTTGATCCTATGATATATAAGGAGCTTTACCAACAGTTGTTTGACGCACACGTGGTGTCACCATATCCAGAGAAATCCATGAAGCCCCGTACCCCAGGTAGTATGATGAGAACGCTCATTGCGAAAATCATAGCGGAGTCCCAGGGCGCACTATCGAGAATTACTCCACAATCAAGAGAATCATACATAAAATACGTAACAAGAATCGGATCGACTTCAACAACTTGGGGGCATCCAAGTGAGGAAGACCATTTCATCATTTGAGACATTTTGTTTGAATTTGTTTTTTTATTTTTTTCTCAAGTTTTTGTAAGGACTTTTAAATAAATTTATGTTACTTTAAAGATGTTAAACAATGAATCACATTTGCAAACTTGCAATTCTTTGAATATCATCTGAATTAAGAAACTCTGAAATGGTTCAAAGTTACATATCTTTGACGAAGTAACATGATTTAAAACAAGGAATTTGACTTTACCCAGAATATACCCTCAAACATTATACCCTGCTCTTGCGGTTAATCAATATAACATTTTCTTTTCATATGGTGCGGACAACATGGGGCATCATTTTGCATATGACATTATTATACTTTTTATTTAAGACGTTCAGTGATGATAATGATCTTCACAGATGGAATAGTCGAGCAGGTGAATCTAGTTTAGGTCAGTTGCTTGGAAATTGAACTCTAAAAATGAAATTTTTTGACTTTCAACAAAACACCTAGACTATAACAGGTTTTTCTTTACAATCTTAAGAAATTAAATTCGTAAAACTGAACTATTCCACTAAGGCAATTGGTTATAGAAGAAACTCGAAAGCCCTGGCTTTATGAATAGATTACATTCAAACAATGACATTGTTCGGACACTTGGCAATTCGGTGTTTGCTCCACTGCTTTTGTCAGGCTGAAGACTTTGTGATGAGATGAACCCTTCAGTTAACTTGATAAAAGTGATTCTAATATTAAGTTGTCCCTCTAAAGCAATTGGTTAAACTCCCCGGCTTTATGGATTCAGCTAGCCAGATAACGGCAAATTAAATCAAATTTATCTAAGCAAGAAATTTTCAGTAATGATGGACTAAGGGAGTTAAGGAACACCTGTTATAGTCAATTTCACACGAGCACTCAAGAATTTCATTTTTAGACCGATATTTCTGCACTACCTTTGTTAGAGGAGCTTACAAAACTTGAACAAATGGAAGATTTCGGAGGACCGAAATAGAAGGTCTAGTAATTGATTATGCTAGTTGCGTCATTTTGTCCGCATCCAATTAAAATGCCAAAGCATGTTGCGATGTTTCAAAAAATGACATTTTGGGTTACCGAAACCTTAGAAAGGAGACCAACCTAAAGCCAACTCATCCATTTGAACACTTGTCAAAGAGCTGTAACTCTGAAAGCATTAAAAGAGCTATTGATTCCTTTGATATACTCTGAACTCATGTTTATAATTTGATTCAATTGCAAACAATATTTTACAGAATTTTTATCCTTTTCCCTCCTAAAACAAGAAAAAGGAGAAAAACATTTTTAAACATGACAGTCTCAAATATGAAAGGTCTGTAAAGCCAAAGCTCGAGAAGAAAATGGGGCACGGTCAATTCCATGAACCAGATTGGCAGGCAAAACACAGGACTCCAATCCAAGAGATAAAACATAACTCATTCATGTTGCATGCATCTCAGACATACTTAGGTGCATCACATTCATCATTTTAGCATACATAATTTTTGCAGCTTTTAGAGTCAAGCTTCGACTTCAGGATGAAGGCTACTCGACTTGTAAGCGCCTTTAAAGAACGATGGTGGTTGCTTAACTCGGCATTAATAAGCTACACCTCAACCGACTTGACATCTCAGAACCAATTTCAGATAGGTTCGAGAACCAGTTCAAAACAAGTCTAGTTCGACTCAAACTCAACCATGAGCAGCATGTTTCCAGTTAACACTTTCAAGCCAGATTTCAATTCCACGACGGAAGACATCCGGCTCACAACATTTGGCGAAAGGGGCCATCATTCATTTAAAGGAAATTTACAGCACAACTTAAGTCAAGAAAAGTTGTCTGTCAACAAACAACTTTCCAATTTCCCAATTTCAGAGCCAATTTCAACTTCACAGCGAAGGATATTGGACTCCAGACAACGCAAGTTCAACTTCACGACGAAGGGACCGCTGGTTGTCAATAAACAATTTCCCAATTTCAACTTCGCAAAGAAGGATATTGGACTCCAGACAACGCAAGTTCAACTTCACGAAGAAGGGACCGCTGGTTGTCAATAAACAATTTCCCAATTTCAACTTCGCAACGAAGGATATTGGACTCCAGACAACGCAAGTTCAACTTCACGACGAAGGGACCGCTGGTTGTCAATAAACAATTTCCCAATTTCAACTTCGCAACGAAGGATATTGGACTCCAGACAACGCAAGTTCAACTTCACGACGAAGGGACCGCTGGTTGTCAATAAACAATTTCTCAATTTCAACTTCACAACGAAGGATATTGGACTCCAGACAACGCAAGTTCAACTTCACGACGAAGGGACCGTTGGTTGTCAATAAACAATTTCCCAATTTCAACTTCACAACGAAGGATATTGGACTCAGACAACGCAAGTTCAACTTCACGACGAAGGGACCGCTGGTTGTCAATAAACAATTTCCACGGTTTCAACTTCACGACGAAGGGAATCGTGCCGACCAAAGACCTTCGAGTTCGACTACGCTCAGCTCCAAGGCACATCATTTGCAGCATAGCTTAAGTCGAGAAAGGCTATCTGCCAAAGACCTTCGAGTTCGACTCCGCTCAGCTCCAAGGCATATCATTTGCAGCATAGCTTAAGTCGAGAAGGGCTATCTGCCAAAGACCTTCGAGTTCGATTACACTCAGCTTCGAGGGCACATCATTTGCAGCATAACTTAAGTCGAGAAGGGTTATCTGTCAACCGAAGACCTTCTAGTTCGATTACACTCAGCTCAGAGGCAAACCAAGTTTAGCTCAAGGCAAGAAGAGCTATATGTCAAAAAATTGTCGAGTTCGATTCCAATCAGCTCGATGGCACCTCAATCACACTATTGTTCGACTGCAATCGAGGTTTTCAAGTCGAGAAGAAGACCTGGTTAACCGTGCCTTAGTGGCAAGAAACTGTTTTCCGGCATCATAGCTTAAGTCGAGAAAAGCTATATGTCAACGAAGACCTTTCGAGTTCGGTTTCATTCAGCTCGAGGGCCTATCAAACACATGGTGGAGTCAGAGAACTACTTTACAGCCAAATTTTTTAACCAAGGTCTTTAAACCGAGAAGAAGACCGAAGTTGACTACAATTGGGCAACAAGAAGCCACATCCCGATTCAAATTTCGAACTACGGTTTCAATTCCATATTATTTCGAGATGGACTCGACTTCGCGATGGAGGGGTCATCCGCAGCTCAATTCGACAGGGAGTTATTCTTCAACTCTATCGAGCGAAAATTTGTGTCTTTTTATCTTTGTCCTATTTTTCGTTCCACGAAAAAGGACAAAGAGGGGCAACTGTAGACACTCATTTTCACCCGAATTTGAGTTTTTTATTTTTATTTATTATAGGCATATATACGATAATATAGTATAATTTTTGAAAGTGTTTTTGCAAAATATAACATATAGTTTTCAAAAAACGGTTTCCGAAAATATATATATAATATAGTTTTTTTAAAACGTTTTTGAAAACTTATATACAATATATAAGTTTTAAAACATTTTGAAAAATATATAACATATATTTTTGAAATCATTTTGAAAATATAATGCATAGTTTAAAAAAAACATTTTTGAAAAATTTATATAATATATAGTTTTAAAAATATTTTGGAAAACTTATATAATATTTTTAAAATCATTTTTGAAAACTATATGGTATATAGTTTTGAAAACGTTTTTAAATATAATATATAGTTTAAAAAATATTTTTTGAGATATATATATTATATAGTCTATATTATTATTAGTATTTTTATTTTTATTATTTTTTTTCATTTTATTCATTTAATTTCATTTATTATGTTTTGTGGTCCAGGTCCAAGATTGGGTCTAAGAGAAGTCCACTGTTCGGGTCCAATATGTTTGGGGCCTGAACTAGCCCAAACCCTATAAATTAGGGTTTATACATCCAAGCAACAGGCGCCGCATGGGGAGTTACCCAGTCAAAGAGGAGAACCGGCCGGCCGGGAAAACCGAGACTGCACCATCCCGAGATTCCCGGCCACGTGAAGCAATGATAGGGCCGAAAGGTACGGGAACGACCCCGTCATCACCGGAAATAGCCCGTGGAGGGCGGAACAGATAGCATCAGTGGTGGGTATAAATATCCACCAAGCCACGGTACTCAGGGAGGGAACAACCAAACAGTAAACCGACCATCACCAAGAGGACATCAACAGTACAGTAAACCAAGAGGAGGAAACACAGCCAACAGAAAATACCCACACAACAGAGAGTCATCGAGAACCAAGAACCACAATACACAACCCACGAACCAGATCATCATCAAGCCACTGTGAGTACACCCAGAACAGTCGAAACGACCGAGAACCAAGGACGGAGCAACACAATAAACCAACAGAACCAGCTAGTCAATCAAGCAAACAACGAGCCAATACAACCGAGGCCCATAACCAGAAAACAGTAAACAAAACATCATACCCATCATCGAGAGATCAACACATAATCATCAAAATAAACCAAAATAAAACCAGAGCGAGAAAAAGAGAGATCACCACCGTGCGAAGCAGCGGGAACGCCAAAAGTCACCGGCGGCGCGGGTTTTTTCCGAAAAGGTATTTCCTAGATCTACACGTCTAGGGACGTTTTTTGGCGAAACTAACTTGGTTTTCAGGTCAAGGGTGAGAGAGGGCGTATTTTGGGTGCGTTTGGGTTAGTTCCGGCCACCGGCGTCGCCGTGCGCCGCCGTAGCTCCGCTTTGGTTCTCTTCCCCGACGAGGGGAAGTTGAGAGAGTCTGAACTCTCTCTCCCCTTCTCTTTTCTGGAAGCAAAGAAGAAATGAGGAGAATGTAAAGGAAAAAGCCTTTTCGAGCTTAAATATTTGAACAAAAAACGGTGCCGTTTTGCTACCAAACGAAACGACGCCGTTTGGCCTCTACCACCCGTGTTTTCAGGAATTTGGGGGAAAACTGCACATTTGGTCCTTCATTCCCTGTAATGTTTTTGTTTAATCACTGAATGAAGTTTTAATTTTCTATTTCAGGTGTGCATCTTTCAATAGTTATATTTCTGTCACTAGTGGTTTATTTTATCATAATTGCATATGTTTCATGTTGGTCATAATATTTTAAGTTATTTAATTTTAGTCTCTGTTAACATTTTTATCCCGTTTTTCATTTTATTTTATTTTATTTTATTTTTGATTTATTTCTTATCATTATTATTATTGCTTTCCTTCTCTTTTTATTATGTTTATTATTATTATTATTATTTTTACATATTGTTTTCATTTTTTTTTTGAAATCTAACATTTGCTTCTTTTGTCACATTTTTATTCTAATATTTTTTTTCCTTTGATTTGCTTATTAATTAATTATCATTATTTTTTTTATATTTCTTTTTTGAATATTTTTAGTAGTAACATCGATCAATTAAAGGTAAGTAATTCGAATCGAATATTTTAAATTTTAATTTAAATTTCAATTTTCGCAATTAAAGACAACCGGTGAATTAATTGGTACCGAAAGGGCGGTTCAAGGGTGCTAATCCTTCCTTGACCGTAACCGACTCCCGAACCCGATACGTTTCTGGTATAACGCAGATCAGGTAAGATGGTGTCCGACCCACCTAAATTCGTTTTAAAGTGGTCGGTGGCGACTCCAATTCGTTTAATCCAAGTCGAAGCCCAATTCCGGGCCCAATCGAAAGACGGTTGCGACAATAATAAAAAAAAATATGAAAAAAATATTTTTTTCCAGATATAACACAGGCCATGAGCGAGTCATTGATCCCATGAAATTTTATAGTTCGAGGTATGACCCGTTAAATAAGTGTTGGGCTCCTTTTTGAAGGATCCGGGCTTAGCCCAAATCTTAAAACGGGTGGGTTATTAAACCCGAGTTAGCATATTTATAACAAATTCAGAGAAAACATAGGTTTTTAGGAGGGTTTAGAGGCGGCTATCTCCACGAACAAAAAGCACCCCTCCACATATCTTTTTCTAAGAACTCTCACGCTTTCCTACTTCTCGAATCTCGCATTCTTCCATTCTCTTCCTTCCTTGAACCCTCTGAAGATTTTCCCTCTTATTTCATACATTTTGGTTCCAAAAAGGTAAAGTCCTGGAGAAAGCTTTGAATTGGAGGAATTTGTTGTATACGAGAACAAACATAGCTCAAGCATGTGGAGAAGCTTAGTTAAACAAGCTTCCTACAACACACAGAAGTTTAAAGTTGTCCCAAAATCATATGCTTCATCGCTTCCTTCATGTTCGTCTACAGAGTCTTGTGAGGGTCCTGCTTTTATCTATAAATCCAGACCTTCCAAGGTCATAAGCGATGGTTTGTATTGGTCCCCGGTTCTGGGTTTTCGAGCAAAAGGTGTATTCTCTTCGCAAAAGGATGGCGTGGGCAGATTCGGTTTCTCTCAACCAGGTAAACCTTTAAGCTGTTCTGGGAAATTCTGGAGTTTGAAAGGGTATGCAAGTTCTGCTGAGGCTATTGTTTCTAATGATGAGGACCTTTCGGGGTCTGAAGAAATCAATGAATTAGTGGAGGCAATAATCAAAGAAGAGAAAAGCCAGTGTTTTCCGAAGCAACCGAAAACGATGGTAGGAGGAATGGGGGTGGGAAAGTACAATACGTTGAAGAGGAGGCAGATAAAGATTGAGACCGAGGCATGGGAAGAGGCGGCTAAAGAGTATCAAGAATTACTAGCGGATATGTGTGAGCAAAAGCTTGCTCCGAATTTGCCTTATGTTAAGTCATTGTTTCTCGGTTGGTTTGAGCCTTTGAGAGATGCTATTGCTGCTGAGCAAGATGCGTGCAAGGGGAATTTGAGGATAAGCCATGCTGCTTATTTTAATCAGTTGTCTGCCGATATGATGGCGGTTGTTACCATGCACAAATTAATGGGGTTATTGATGACTAGTACTGGTGGAACTGGGGGCATTAAAGTCGTCCAAGCTGCTTGCCAGATTGGTGAAGCCATTGAACATGAGGTGAGGGGGTTATACATTATAATAATAATTATTCAAGCCAGTGACATTGTTTTCTGAGCACAACAATCTGGTATATATATATATATATATATATATATATATCTGTGTGTGTGTTAAACCGTGGTGGACGAATTTAAGAAAACTATGAGCTTTTGTTGAAGTTTATTAGTTGATAACATGATCTATATAAATTTATAAAATTGTTGCTGGTGTTTATGGTATTATATTTCTGAAAGCATCCATGTGTTAGTAAAGTAGAACTTTGTGAAATATTCAGTCTTGTGATTGGTGGGACTATTTCTAAATGTTAAAATGGTAATTAGTAATATAGAAATAGTTTTTCTTTAATAGGAGTAGGACAGTGTGCTTTCCGAACGAAGTTGGAGTGGAGATTATTACCAGAATTCTGTTTTCTGCTTCACAGGATAGAAATTACGAATTTCTGGATGAAATAGATTCAGGCAACTTTAAGCATGGTGGAAAAAAAAACACGTATCCAAAAGGCAAAATGTACTTTGGATTATTTTCCCTTTTAAGGTTTTTTATTAGAAGAATTGATTATTGTTAAAGAAAGTTGGGGATGAAAATAAGTTCTGAGGTTAGCATTTTTTCACTTGTGTTTTTTTTTCTGAATGACTCAAGATAGAGGTGTCTATTTAGAATTTATTTCACAAGTTTGTGCCTTATTCTCAAGGGGCATTTACTATTTGTTGACGAGAACTTGTTTATGACTGTTTCCTGTGTGGATCAGGCCAGGATACAGAAGTTCTTGGAGAAGACTAACAAAAAAAAAGGCTCTGAATCTGAACCTGAGACCAATGAACAAGATAAACTGACTAAAAACCAGGAAAAGGTGAGGAAAAAGGTGACTCATTTGATGAAAAAGCAAAAGGTGCATCAGGTAAGGGAAATAGTGAAGGGGCATGATAGTTCAAAGCCTTGGGGTCAGGAGGCACATGTTAAGGTATGTGATTTTTGCAGTTGACAAAAATCTGTTGTGGTTCTTGTTGTGTACATAATGTTATATAATGGTTTTGCCCATTTTAGGTTGGCTGCCGTCTGATTCAGTTATTGATGGAAAATGCCTACATACAACCACCAGTTGATCACTTAGGAGATGCCCCACCCGATATTCGTCCTGCATTTGTACATGTTCTAAAAACTGTCGGCAAAGATGGAAAGTAAGTTGATCAATATTCATCTGCTTTTTCTCACTTTGACTTCTTCCTCATTCATTCATAACTCAAAATAGATTATTTACTTTTTGTGTTTATATCCTTCTCCAGCAAAGGCAGTAGAAGATATGGTGTCATTGAATGTGATCCATTAGTTCACAAAGGACTTGAGAAAACTGTAAGTAGTCTTTAACAAATGCGCTTAACTAGCATTTTGTTCATAAACAATATCCCCCTTGAATAAAATTCTATTCTTGAAAGTATTTGCATTTGGATGAACTAATATATGCTTGTGCAACCAGGCTAAACACATGGTCATTCCTTATATGCCGATGTTAGTACCTCCTAAAAACTGGACAGGGTATGTACTCAAGGTTCTTTGTACAGTTTATTTTCCTCTTCCATTATTTCCCCCCTAATCATTCGGATATATCGACAACGTCATTCAAACTTATTCCAGCTTATGTAAATATCTTCATATCTCAGCTTGGAAGAGCTATATATATATACTCACTTGTTTTGTTCCTATTCGCTCATTGATAAATTCTGTGATATTTGGGCAGGTATGACCAAGGTGCATATTTGTTTTTACCATCTTATGTCATGCGGACACATGGAGCAAAACAACAGCGTGTAACTGTTAAAAGAACACCAAAGCAACAATTAGAGCCTGTTTTTGAGGTTTGAAAACCTTGAGATCTATATTTATATCTCTATTTTGTCACTTTCAAATGTCACCAACTGATTATTTGCATATTTTCTTTTAAAATGAGAACAGATTGGATAAATTCTTGCCATGCATAATTTTCATCACTGTTCAATATAGCCTCTTGTTACGATGATTCTTTTTTTTTCTTGTGTATCAGGCTCTGGATACACTAGGGAATACCAAATGGAGGATAAATAAAAGGGTTCTCGGTGTAGTGGACAGAATATGGTCTAATGGAGGCCGTATCGCAGACTTGGTTGACCGTGAAGATGTGGGTACATCCAAAATAAGTAGAATTTGATTCCTTCTCTGGTTCATGTTCTTTTTTGTTCATGTTAATGATCTTTCTTGTGTTTCAATTTAGTGATATGCCATCACCTTTTATTTTAATTTTTGAATAGGTTCCTCTGCCTGAGGAGCCTGATACAGAAGATGAAGCAGAAATTCGGAAATGGAAGTGGAAGGTACGGGCTGTTAAAAAGCAGAACGATGAAAGGCATTCACAGCGGTGTGATATTGAACTTAAACTTGCTGTAAGAAGATGCCTTAATCAGTGACATCTACTTTGTGTCATATCATGTAATTATATATTGATGTTAACATTATTTTCTGATGGAGATAGGTGGCTCGAAAGATGAAAGATGAGGCTGGCTTTTACTACCCGCACAACCTTGATTTTCGAGGCCGGGCATATCCTATGCATCCATATCTAAATCATCTTGGCTCTGATCTATGTCGAGGTGTGTTGGAGTTTGCTGAGGGACGCCTCCTTGGGAAGTCAGGCTTACGTTGGCTGAAGATACATTTGGCAAATTTATATGCTGGAGGAGTGGACAAGTTGTCCTATGAGGGTCGAGTAGAATTTACCGAGTCTCATTTGGACGATATCTTTGATTCAGCAGACAAACCTCTTGAAGGAAAGCGCTGGTGGTTGAATGCAGAGGACCCTTTCCAATGCTTGGCAGCATGTATTAATCTCTCTGAAGCCTTGAGAAGCTCTGCTCCAGAGACGACCATTTCACACATGCCCGTCCACCAGGTACTTTTCCCTAGCGAAATTGAAAAAGTAGATACTGAATTTACTATTTCTCTGTTAGCTTTTTTGTGTGGTGTTGACAGTCATTTCGTTGAACCCTGCTTTGAGGTTTTCATCGTTTTTCAGTTGTCTGAATCATAATATTTGGTTTTTATGTCATGATCTACTGCAAGGATGGTTCATGCAATGGTTTACAACACTATGCTGCCCTGGGAAGGGACAAGGTAATGCACTTTTCTCTTCGTGTTTCATATGGATGTTTTGATCTAGCCTTAACAAAATAGGATGTCTTGAGTTGTTTTCCTTTTACCAAACACAGAAAGCATTAACTATTGACTCATTTAGTAATCCAATTATGCTCTTAACTCTAATGTTAATTAGACTTTTAAGAAAGAGCTGATCTAGATTTAGGGTATTGGCTATAGTGGGAAAGAGATTTGAAGGATCTATAGGGGTTGAGGGGAGAACATGTTCCAAGTTGAACAGCATTCATACATTTCACATATTGATTCTTGAATGTGGTGTTTATGGAATGGGTTTCTTTACTCATAACAAGTGAAAAGTCATTAAAATTTGTTTTATTACTGCAGTCTGCATTTCTCCATGTTAACTGAATGTGCAATGTGTATACATAGTGAATGAAATATTTAAATGATCGAGTGAATTTGCTTAAATATGCACAGATAACTTCTTTTTTTCTTCTTTGGCATGTTAATTGATCTGCTTTGGCTTTCAGATAGGAGCAGCTGCAGTGAATCTTGTTGCAGGAGACAAACCAGCTGATGTATATTCAGGAATTGCTGCCCGGTAATTCAACTTCCTTTCTCTTGTTCTCTCCTTATTCTGGGATGGATGCTTTACACTTGTGCTCTAAACTGTGTTAAATGATTTACCTTTTGAGTGAAACGGAAGAGTAACTTAGAGGAATCCTCATTAATGCATTTGTAAGAATTGTATCATGAATTAACAGATCCAATTTTTTTGGTCAACAATGTGGTCCAACTAAGAATGGGTTGCTCATTTTACTTGATTGCATAACTGTTTTTACCAGGATTCTGCAACGCATAATAATTCTATAGAGATTGGCTTGGAATGTTGAATTCACGAAAAACAATATTCTCTCATTGACCTATCTAAATCAATTTGATATTCTGGTGTAGGGTTCTTGATATTATGAAGAGAGATGCACAGGAAGATCCTGCAACAAATCCTAATGCTTTACATGCACGGCTTTTAATCAATCAGGTTTGTTTCATTTACTTCTGTTGAAACTTGTACGACAAGAGGAAAATGATAATCTGTGATAAAATTTATACTAAATAAGGGGTCTTCAATTATGTAATTTGTATAATTGGCCAATAGAAATTGGATTGCGTATACCTGGGTGGTTAGTTCCTGATGTGAGAAGTTTCATAGCTCATGCTTGTGTCCATCTTATTACGGATATTTTACCTTCACTATTTCATATCTCTAGGTTGACCGGAAGCTAGTGAAGCAGACTGTTATGACCTCTGTGTACGGTGTTACTTATATTGGTGCACGTGACCAGATCAAGAGAAGGTTGAAGGAGCGAAGTGCTATTGCAGATGAAACTCAGCTCTTTATTGCAGCTTGCTATGCAGCAAGAGTGAGGACTTTTCTTGTGTGCCCATGCATACCTATATCAATGTCTGGCTGAGGATTAACATGATCATCCTTTTTCTATTTTCAGACCACCTTGACTGCCTTGGGAGAGATGTTTCAAGCTGCAAGAAGTATCATGGGTTGGCTTGGTGAATGTGCAAAGGTTGGTCATTTATTGATTTGGAGTTTCCTTTTAGTATTTATGCGGTTTTGAGTGCTGCTAATAAGTTCTGGTTCTGATGTTCGCAAATGGCTCTTCTGCAAACAGATTTATGAATGTATGATACGTGCAAAAATGTCAGAAAAGTAGCGAATAAATGAATAGAAAGAAACGTTCATTAGTTTGGCACTTGTATTTATGGACTTAAAACCTAATTACTTTATGTTCGTTCAACTGGAAAGTATTTTAGGGAAATTTTAAATCTTTGTATTGGCTAATATTTGTGAAAGCTTCTGGTGAAATTAGTTAATTGGTGGCTCCGTACTAATATGTTTATATGACATCCTTTTCACATGCATACTTCTAGGAGTTAGGTGGTGTGAGAAAAATTTTTGTTATACATTTAGCATTCTGCCTTAATTTTTATTTTCCAATAATTTTTCTAGCATACTTCTAGATTCTGACAGACTGAATATGAACAGGTTATAGCTTCTGAGAATCAGCCAGTGTGTTGGGTCACTCCTCTTGGTCTCCCGGTTGTACAACCTTACCGGCAATTAGGACGGCATCTTGTAATCTTCGAAAACATTTATGGAACTTTAAAATGGAAAGTATTTTATTTTGTACCATGAATGCAGCTTTACAAACGTTCTAATGTAATTAATTTAATGCACAGATCAAAACTTCCCTTCAAGTGTTGACTCTACAACGAGAAACTGACAAGGTAATTTTCTTTCTTTATCTGTGCCCTTTACAGTTGCTGAGTGAAGAAAAGATATGCAATATGTTCTATGATTCTTTCTTCATCTATTGTTTGCATGAAACTGAAGTAATACTTACTTTCAAGTATGTTAAAACCACGATTATAGGTCATGGTTAAGCGGCAGAGAACTGCATTTCCGCCAAATTTTGTTCACTCCCTGGATGGCTCCCATATGATGATGACTGCTGTTGCTTGTAAAAAGGCAGGCTTGAATTTTGCAGGTGTGTAGTAACTTTTAGTGCATGCATCCATTCACATCTTTTTCTATACGAGGAAGTCTAAATTGAACCCCGATGTTATCACAGGGGTCCATGATTCATACTGGACGCATGCATGCGACGTTGATGAAATGAACAAGATACTAAGAGAAAAGTTCGTTGAACTCTACGAGGCACCGATATTGGAAAATGTAATGTATCTCTGACCCTGCACTCTGTATTCTAATTAGTGTATTGTTGCTCAAGTTAAACAAAGAAGAGAGTTAAAAGACATTGTCAAATTCATAAAAATCTTTATGAATATTTGAAAGACATTTTCAACTAGAAATAGGTGATAGCTTTATGTCCTATTCCATATACCTTTTCTCAAAAGTCCATTATGATGATGAATTCATGTTTATTAATGGAAAAAGGTATTACAGAATTGGCATATTGGGACATCCTAGTGCTCGGACGGAGTTGAATATCACAATCTGGTTATATATTTGTGTACATAACATGAAGAGTCGTGTGTATCTGGGTGTCATTGTAAATATCAAAATATATTTGATGGAGGAAAACAAATTACCGAAATATGCACTTGTTATGTTTGTTGGTTAGTTTACTGCTGATTGAAAAATGACGGTTTAATTTGTGCTTACAGTTGTTGGAAAGCTTTCAGGAGTCCTTCCCTTCATTAAACTTTCCAGCATTACCCGTGCGAGGAGACTTTGATCTTCGAGAAGTTCTGGAATCCCCCTATTTCTTCAACTAGCCTGATCCAGATGCAACTATCTGTTAATCGAATCATATATTCTTTGACCATGGGCATGAGATTGTGAAGAGGCAAAGCTCCTTCTGCAACAACCGAATTAAGGGGTAAGTTCTGAATTGAATATCACAAACAGTAGGCTTGCCAACTACAATCATTATGCTGTTGGTATTTTTATACATATCATACAACAATAATCAATTGTCTGGAGAACACCTTCACATTTTTTGCCTCGTGGTTCGAGTTGTGGCGCTGGTCTTGAAACTAGGCCGATTGAGTTAAGCTGTATACAGAAATGGTTGAGGAAGTGGTCTAAACCAAGAATGGAAACTTCAATAGAGCATCTGGATCATCTGTATTTATTCTCCCCCCCCCCCCAAAATTATTAGAGCAATAAACAAAAGCAGCAATGGAAGATGATCTTTCCATTTAAACATGGGATGATTGGTGTGTGTTGTTTGTCCCTTCGTTGTATATTTCATCTCTGAAAAATGTAGAATCTTGGAATGGTGGTTGTTCCTTTGAATTAGAAACAAAGTTCCTGTAGTAAAAAAGGTCCGAAGTATGATTTATTTGTCAAGATCATGAACTGAATTTACTGATTTCAGATGTTAGAATCCAATATTTTAACCTTTAATCTTTTAAATCATGTTTGTGACTTATTTTTAAGAATTTATGTTTAAATTATATTTTCCCCAAAAATTTAATTAGTTTTACTTCATTTTCAAAAATAAAATTCCGTAAAATCATGATAAAAAAGTTGTAAAGCATGCAGTTATGCTGTATAAATAAGGAAATATTATTGGATAAAACCCTTTCCTCGAAACAATGATATTGACGCTTTCGCCAATCTGAAAAAGAAAAATAATTCCATTTCAAGTTTTCAACCATGGGATTTACCATCGCCGGTTGCTCAATGTTCTTGCCTCGTTCTCCCTTGTTTATTGGTGGGAAGACACAAAATAATCTATACTAAAAAGGTAATTTTTTAAAATTTTGAGAGAAGATGAACTTATATATAAGGACGAAAATATATTATCAATAGGTAATAGTAAGAAACATATAAAATATAGAGAAAATAACCTCAGTGACAAAAAATATCTTATAATATACGATTTTAACCAATTTTTTTTGGATTTGCCAAAATGACCAACTAAATCGCAATGTGATCGATAATTCGCAACGCGATCTCCGGTATCGCAAATCAGTTTCCAGATTTGCAACGCGAATTTCGACTATCGCATTGCGATTTACATATTCACATTGCGACAGTCCAAGTTCGCGTTGCGATTTATTCCAAGTTCGTTGCGATAGTCGAAGTTCGCGTTGCGATAGTCCAACTTCGCGTTGCGATTTATTCCAAGTTCGTTGCGATAGTCGAAGTTCGTGTTGCGATTTATTCCAAATTCGTTGCGATAGTCCAAGTTCGCGTTGCGATTTATTCCAAGTTCGTTGCGATAGTCCAAAATCGCAACGACGGTATTGCATTTGTTTCTTAAGAATTTTCTCTAAAAAGATAGTATTCGCGCGGACGTCTCGTATCGTCTCGTCTCGGGTCGTGGTCGTGGTAATACGTGTCTTCGACACGTCCGCGCCAATAATATCTTTTTAGAGAAAATTCTTAAGAAACAAATGCAATACCACCAGTCGTTGCGATTTTGGACTATCGCAATGCGAATATGTAAATCGCAATGCGAACTTCGACTATAGTCTAAGTTCGCATTGCGATAGTCCAAGTTCGCATTGCGATAGTCGAAGTTCGCGTTGCGAATTTGGAAACTGATTTGCGATACCGGAGATCGCGTTGCGAATTATCGATCGCATTGCGATTTAGTTGGTCATTTTGACAAATCTAAAAAAATTGGTTAAAATCGTATATTATAAGGTATTTTTTGTCAATGATATTATTTTCTCTAAAATATATGATAATTTGAAATTTTTAATAGGACAATTGTCTCTATAGTCCCTCTTCGATCCATCCATAATCGACAGGAATCTAACATCACAATAGACTTAATTATAAAAATTAAATTAGAAAAATTAAAAGAGATAAAGACTTAATTTCAATAGTTTCAAAACTATCAGTGATTTAAAATATAATTAAACTATTAAAATTGGAGGTCACGACCTATAACATGCATTCGTCCATATTTAACAAGATTCTAATTTTCATAAAAAACATTCGTAATTCTTGGGGGGAACATATTGAGATGTTTTTATTCGAAATATTAAATAAATTAATTGAAATAAACCAATTTTTTTAAATAAAGATTCAAATCCTAACATCTATGACTTTTTATCAAATTGATTTGGAATTAAAATCTAAATGTTTATAAATTTTTTTCTTTGGCGAATAGTCTGAGTGATTAAAATTATTTTTCTTTATTCATCTTAACTATTGATAATGCATACACATCATACAAATATATTTACTTGAACTCAAAATCTCTAAGAAAAATAATATTCTATTTAACTACTGATACGTATGTAAATTCTTTTAACATCAAATAAGATTCTTCTCTTCTTGGGATGTTATGGATGAAACTATATCATAAATGAGGGGATCATAGTTAGATATAACTTGATCCACATTTCACATACAATAAACCATGGTTTAGTTAACCATAATGGAGACAGCGAAGTTTTGATCTTGACATGCTTAGGCCAGTATTTTTTTTATAATTAGGTTTAAAGGTTTTTAGGGATAGAGTGAGAATATGTTAGAGGAAGGTCGAATCTTTAAAAAATTAAATATTTTATATTTTATATTTTATAGTTTCATATCTTCTAAATTTCTAATATTTTTTTTAAATATTCATACTTTTAATATAAAAATTCGGCTATAAAAATAATAAAGATGGTAAATATAGCATGCACATCACCACGAACCACTACGTATTATTTGTATTTTATATCTCATACTTGTTTTCTAAAAGTATTCGTATTTTATATTTCATATTTATTTTAAATTTAGATAATATAAGATAAGAGTATATTGTTTATGTATTTGTCATTAGTGAATTGGCTGACTTGTGTCTGGAACTGCTTGGATAATCCCTTTAATCATTCCTACAGGAACTATGTATATAAAGAGTACGTGGATAGGCAGGGAGAAGTGGTGCTTCATCATTGATCCATATTCTTATGGATGGAGATTGATTACTGTAGAATGTTAAACTTTATGGTAGTAGTACTAATTTATAAAATTTGAGGAGAATTTATAAAATTTGAGGAGAATTTATAAAATTTTAGGAATAGTTTGATATTGTTTAAGTAGATTTTGAGTTTGGGGTCTTATGTTTGTAGAAAATTTTCGTTGAAAAACTCATTTACTAAAAGTAAATGTACGACATGAGTCGATTCGGATTAATCAAGCCTGACAAACTGAGAATGCAACAAAAAATACAGTTTTATATAATACATGAGATCACTAATTAAACTAATACGTCTTTGAAGCACCTACATTAACATTAGTTTCCACATTGTTAGGGGATTACGACAGACCTTAATAAAGCTAGAAATTAAGCACTGAACGACACGTAGACAGTAACATAACTCTTACTCTGTCTTCAATGTTTTTGTTCCATAACTTATCTGATATACAGCACTTTCATGGCAAACTAATAAACTATTTAAGATTGAAGGATAACTTTTCTTAACAAACTTAAACTTTATATTGTACTTACTCTATTCCCGTAGGAGTTCTAAGCAAAGAAATAATTCTCCTGGAATTGACTACTTTAGACTCCATTTCTGAACTTTTATGTTTTATATTTCAAAATATTAAAGATTTAATAAGTATTTAAATATAAAAATAATAATAAATTAAGATCAATATCTCTCTCAAGATTTATGTACCTCATAAGCCTTATATTTCCTATAAAACCTGCAAGTGCTCAACAATGGGTGCAAAAACGTTACTGCTACAATTTTCAACCCTTAATCAGCCTCAGATATCAACTTCAGAACCTAAAACCATGTTTCCCGGCGAGTTCACTGAGTTTATAACTACCTTGCACCAGAAAACCAAATCCTGATTTCAGACAACTTTAACATGATGCAAAACACAATCCCAAGTTTCCATTTCAATACGTTCTCAAACAGCCAATCCCCACTGGCTGCTCATGAGTTGATTGCACGGTCCTTGAGTACTACTTCAACTTCAGATGAAGCCGATGCCGACGAGCGGAGACAACGGAGAATGATATCGAACCGAGAATCCGCTCGTCGGTCGAGGATGCGAAAACAAAAGTACCTCGATGAGCTTTGGTCACGGGTGATCAGGCTTCGGAACGAGAATCGGACTATCACAGACAAGTTAAACCATGTATCAGAGTGCCATGACCAAGTTGTTCGAGATAATGCAAGGCTCAAGGAAGAAGCCTCAGAGCTTCGCCGAATGGCGATCGACGTAGGAATCGGCAGCCCTTTTTCTCTCGCATTAACGGAACTGGAAGAGGTTCCCTGCAACACCGCTTACCTGAGAGCTGAGTCGACAACAAACCAATCCATTACCAACTCTGTAAATTTGCTTTATTGAGATGCCATAAAAAACAATAACCGTAGTTACAGTGATATATAGAGATATTATAGATAGCTATTTGTATGTTAGTAGTTGGATAAATTTAATAATCAGATATTAAATTTTATTTTAATAGATCATGTAAATTTATCAAAATCTTATTTAAATGTCTTGTTTATTCGTTGAAGATTATCTGAAGGTTAATGTTCCTCTCATTCTCGGAAGTCAAGATCTTTTAGTAGTTTCGATAGACGAAGAGTTTATCTAAATCTTTCGAGAGGAGAAACGTCATATCTAAAGATACAATATAACAGATCATTTTACATAGTTTGAAAACGACTTTTTTTTGCAGCTCTTCTCGCCGCATATCCATGGCGTAGAATGGTACCAGGCTACCAGCAGCAGTAATAATCCATCAGAAGCAAATCAAACAATCAATCAATCATTCCTTTATCTATTCATCATTTTATGAAACCCCACCAACTTTAGTTACAGAAATTTCACTTTGAGAAATGAATCAGACAAAGAACAGTAAATAGCACTGAGAAACAATGGTGGAGGTGGCTGCTATTAGTGGCTTCATCATTCAAACAACTACTATATACCAAGCAAGAGTGAAGCAGTTTGAAACATAAAATTAAGATTTGATCACTTATTAAGTCGTGAACATATTACAGAAAAAAATATCACGGGGCATCATTTTCTTGTGTATAAATATAATCCGTATGAGCAGCCAATGATCTTCTAATCATACATTCTTCATCGTTTAAACCTCCGCACTCCCCATCAATGAAACTCATCGATTCCTGTAAATGGTTGACATAAGCAAGAAATCCCGGAGGAAAATGGTCACTAAGAAAACCAGGATTAATTTTCCCAGAAAAAGAAATTAACTTACTGTTGAAGAAAATGGTAGATTCTGAAGATCATCAGCTTGTTGCGGAAGAGGCCTGGCTTTTGCAGTCGATAGCAGAAGTAAAGCCAGGATCAAGATAATGAAGCTCTTTGTCATTTTTTTTCAGTTTAAGAGAGTTTTTGGAGAAGATGATTTTCGTAATAAGATAAAGAGTACTGTTCTTCAAATCATACTTGTCATGTGAATCCCTGAAGTTAATATGAATCCTAAAATTTAATGATATATGTTATAGATTATATTATATTTTATTTATAGTTTTTCGAATCGTATTTGGTGTGTGGTTTCATGAAGCCTAAAGGAAGATGGAATCATAATGACAGCAAATAAAGTCAAAAAGATTTGTAAAGTTTAGTCGGGGAATGGGGGTGACAGTTCCCTGGGAAACATCGCCATTGATGAACATCATAGGGAACTGTATTTTGATTCTTCCTTTTTCTATTCACTTTAGGGATGATGCATAGACTTATGATGACAGCAAGTTATAAAGTCAGATGCATGCACGTGATTCAAAAATTTATAAAAAAAACTAGGGTAAAATATACTAATAGTTCCCTAGGGTATTATTTTTTAAATACTATTAAAAAGTATAAAATGATACTTTAACTATAAGATAATATTTTGTTAAGTCATTTAATTATTAAAAGTTATAAAATGGTCAATCGACTATTTATATGTTTTAAATTCATATTTTTTGTTGAAAAAGTTATGATTCAGATATAATAAAATCATATTTTAATGATGTCTATTGACACTGACGTTACTTTTAAACACTGACTCGACGATATAATGTTTCAAGTACTAGTTTAACGACATAATATAAATAGAGAATCCATTCAAAAAATACATCTCAAATAATTTTGAGATATGATTTTATTATATCTCAGTCAACAAGTTTTTGTCTAGCTGAGACGACCATCAATCTTTTAATAAAAAAGGATGAGTTTGGAACATAAGAATAGTCAGATCACAATTTTATAAATTTTAATAGTCAGTGGACTCAACAAAACAACAATCTATAGTTAAGAGATCACTTTATATCTTTTAATAGTCAAAGAATCAACAAAACAATATTTATAGTTAATGAATCATATGTGTACTTTACCCAAAAATATTAAATGATTTTATTTTATTTATTTGTATTATAACAAAAAAATTAATTTAAAATTTTAAAATTTGTAATTAACAATTAATTAATTCAATAAGATAAAATGTTAAATTATTTAAATAATATTAAATAACTTAAAATAATTTTACAGCCTGATATCTATAGTTTCACTATTAGAAAACGAAAAATTAACTTTTATTTAAATTTATTTAAACAGTTAAATTAATTAAAATAATACAAATAAAATATAAATTAGTCAAAAACTTAAGATTATGCTTGTAATCAAATATCACCCAAGGAATAGGTGAGTATAAGATTAAATCTTTTATTATATCTTGCGTATATATAATATTAGAATATAAATAAAATAATATAATCTTATATCAAAATTTAATATTAATCATTGGTTAAAAAAGGTTATTGGCATATTAATTTAAGTTCTATGTAAATTATATAACCAGTCAATGGATTAAATCACCGACACGTTTTAAGAAAAAACTTAAGTTAATTAATAATTGATTAAACATGTCGAGAACAATGACACGAGACACCAAACAATTTAGCATTCCAAGGTTATCAACAAAATGCGTATACTTTTATATTGTTTGGGGTAACTTTTCTGGAAATACTATAGTCATGACCACTTATATTAGATGCAGATTTTACTTTGATCACCAATCTTTCAATTTTATCAATCATAATAGTTAATTATTTAAATATTGTCATTCAAACTCTTTACCGTTAATATTTGATGAAAAAACTGACGTGATAATTAAAATTTAATATAATTATATATTTAACTCTTATTATTAATTTAATTTTAATTTTAATTTATTTAATAAATTTAAATTTAATTCTTTTTTTTGATAATTTTAATCATCTAATAATTAGAAGAAAAATACACTAAATATGAATTTAGCAAGGAGAGGATCAAACTGCATCCAAAGGAAAGTTGGAGCACGTCATTATCGTTGAGAAATCTCACATTTGATATTCCAGCCGTTCCACTAAATATATTTATTATTAATTTTTCAAAAGTTAAAAATTTTAAACTTTGAGAAGGACTATTCTAAATATTTTAAACAATTAAATTTTATAAAAAATATATTAAAAATTACTTGAATTATGATTTTAAATTATTTTTTATACTTTTATCAATAGTAAATTTTAGGCTTAATACCGAGGGTTCTGATAATAAAAGTCGTTTATCGATGTTTTTGTATTTAAGAGAATCAATCATGGGATATCTACGTCTATTTGTAAGATGGCAGATCTGGTAACTAGAGTTTAGATTTTGTTTTGACACATCAAGTTGGTATGTCAGAGATCTTATCTACATTATGCAATCGACCAAAAATATGTATTAAAAGGGTGTAGGTTAGTAAAAAATTATAATAAAACGAGAAATCTATCTGAAGACTTTAATAAGTGGAGAGCTGATAATTTTAATAAATATAATTTAACGAAGTTTTAAAAATTTATGAAAATCATCTTTAAAGATATAACAATATTAAAAATCCATTACTTAATAGATTTGTAAACACGACCTTATTTCCCAAACAATACTAATCAAATTAAAACTCAATTAAATACATTGCTTAAAATATGGGAGGTCCAGCACTGTTGGACCGTAGGCCGAGAGTAGTATTTATATTATAGAAACATGGGCTGGGCTAGGAGAACAGAAAATGTTTTTAGTTTTTTTCCCTTGATTAAAATGAAAAACCCAAAACCCTAAAAATTATCCGTTGGAGAAACATGGAATGAATTTCCAATTTTGCCACTATTCACACCTGAGTCGGTTTGTTTTCCTTATTTCCTTATTTGTTATAAAGAGCGGGAAACGAAGACCAAGATCTCAAAAGAATATCAGTAAAGCGAAAATTTAGGGTTTCTTTTTTCTTCTTTTTTTCCCGAGTGATGGCGAATGTAGCAGTGGATGAAGATCAGCAATGGCTAATTAATTGCTTATCTGCTACTTTCGATCCTAATCAGGAAGTCCGTTCGTTTGCCGAAGCTTCCCTTGATCAAGCCGCTCTTCAACCAGGTTCCTCTCTATCTTTTTAGAATTCCCGCTTCTTTTTCTTTTCTTGAACTTCATTGCCTTTGAAATGCCTGATATTCGCCTGTTTACGTCGTAATTTTAAACTTTCTAATCTTTACTAGTTGGTTTGATAATCGCGTTTAGATATGGAAGAAGAACAACTTTTTTGTTAAGTGATATTAAAGAAACGTTAGTAGATAGCAAACTGCATGATGATGTTACTTTTAGTGTTACATTTTGATTCTTTTGTTCATTTTTTATCAATCATAACTTGTTTTCTCCTTTTCGGTTTGCTTTATAGTGAAGTTTTAAGAAAAAAAGTGTCGAGGAATGGAGATTTAATTGTCAAACTTGTCGACATAATTCATTAAATTTTCTTTAAAAACGCTCCAGAACAATAGAAGGTAGAAAACTACTTCTAATGGCAGTAATTATAAACCAGTGATCTTTTGTTGCAGCCCCCCCCCCCCCCTCTCTAAATATAAGTTAAAGGAGTTGAGAAAAATTGTGCAGTCACTCACAGGATTATAGGTTACAAAGAAAAAAATTGATATTTAAAAGAAATTTCTTAAAAAGAAATGAAGTAACTCCCTTGCTTTCACGTACAAGCAATGGAGGCTCAGATTGGTAGGTGCTTCAGTGTTTTTTTTTAATAGAAAGTGGGAAAAAATTGAACTGCAAAACAACAAATAAATCATAAAAAGAATAAATGATAGCTTGCTTTTTGTAAAGCCTCTTCTCCATCTATCTATGCAACATCCTTGTAAAAAATCAAATAAAGACCTTGAATAAGGGCAACAATGACAGGTACTTTTGTCTATTGGTTTTAGAATAGAAAATGACATCATTTTGTTTCTATATGTGCTTTTAGTTGCATTTTACTTGAAACTAAGTTGTTTCAAGTTTTGCTTCTTTGTATGATAGCTTGTTTTATGTCAAATTTCCTCCTCTCAAAGTGACAGCTAAGATGTCAGGTTACTTATGCACGCACCTGTGTGTGTATAGTGTGAAATTTCTCTCCAGTTTACACGGTTTTTTTTATAAAAATAAAGTCTTTATTAACAGCCTAGTAGGTTTGATTTGTTCTTAATCTAGAAAGTAACTTCAACTTTTATAGAGATGAAAAATCATGGTCATGGATGGCAATATTAAATCCCTTTCAAAACCCTCATTTAGTTATATTATTTCTCTTGTGTATTATAGAGATTTTTATTGCCATCTTTTCTTGTCTTGTTCTAAAGGTTTTGGCAAGGGATTATCGAAGGTTGTTGCCAATAGAGATCTTCCATTTGGACTGCGTCAGATATCTTTTTTGAATTTATTTAATTAATTCATTTACTACCTCTTATATTATTTGTTAATGAGTTCCAATACATCCTCATTTGATTTCCTGTTGATAGATTCACTTATGTCACACCCATTACTTGGAAAGAAGCTGTCAAATATTTCTTTAGTGTATTATTTTTCTATTTTGTTGTTTCATTTGAATAAAAGGTCTGCAGATTATATCCCTGAACATCTTATTTCTTTCATACTATTAGAAGCAAGAGAGAAAAAAAAGATGTCTTGCTGTTTCCTTCTTTTTCCTGAATATTTGAAAGAAGGAGGGGTTATATTTTCATGGTCATCTCTAGATTGTTTTGTATTAATACAATGCAAGGGTTTTAGTCCTGTGAATTTTTAACACCTACTACCTAGCTGCTCTCATTTTGAAGCGGTTCATCAAAAAGCATTGGCAGGAGGATGACGAATCATTTCAACAACCTGCTGTTTCAAGTGATGAGAAGGTACATAATGAAATATGGCACAATCAAAATTCAATTTATTTCTTACTCTGTTAACCATTTCATTTTCTTTTGTGTATTTAAAATCACACGGTCTTCTATTTTTGTTAGTTGTATACTTCTTGTGTACTTTAATTTTGAATCCTTGCATTTTTGGCCTCATTTGGTTGGAAGAAAATAGCCTCTTCATGATTTTTTTT
Source organism: Hibiscus syriacus (assembly GCF_006381635.1). Classification (NCBI taxonomy): domain Eukaryota; kingdom Viridiplantae; phylum Streptophyta; class Magnoliopsida; order Malvales; family Malvaceae; genus Hibiscus; species Hibiscus syriacus. Next base: position 189,842 of record NW_024063511.1, on the reverse strand, counting down.
TGTGGAAAACATTTTCCTAAAAAGTATCATACATGTGTGTATGCTTTAGATCTATTTCTTTCCATATTTTTAAAAAAATATGATTTCTTTTCTAGCTCTATATTTGTTGCCTACTTTATGTTTTTGTGTTTAGTATGCCTTGTCCACCTTTGTATTAAATCCATCATGATTATATTTTCAGGCAGTTATCCGCAGACTTCTTTTGTCAACTTTGGATGATCCTAGTCGGAAACTTTGCACGGCAATCAGTATGGCTATAGCATCTATTGCGGTCTATGACTGGCCAGAAAGTTGGCCAGACTTGTTGGACTTCCTCCTGAAGTTGATTGCTGATCAAAGTGTCTTGAATGGAGTTAAGAAATCGAGCTTTCGTGCTCTAATTAATCCTGTTGCCTTTTGTTTATTAACCTTTAATGTTTCCTCATGTTTCACTGGTTTGATAGTCATCTTAGATTGCTTACTTAGATGCCTTGTAATAAATTAGTTTTTATTGACGGTTATTCTAACCCTTTTCATAAGCATGTATTAGTTTTAAGTGTGTTATTATTAGTACATTCTAAGAATTTGATATCTGATGAGGGATTCTCCACTTTTTTATGTGTTAGTTGTTATTAAGGAGGTTTGTATAGATATAAATCTTCTAATCTGATTATCCATGCCCTTTTGTCTTATATTCATTATTTTTAACCCTGTTTTATCAAAGTTCCTTTGTGGTAGGAACTCTTTTCCTTCTATTTTCTTGGGTCCTTAATTTATTTGTGTTGATTCTTTTGTGGCCTATCATCATGCCTTTATATTTATTTCTAATGACTATCTATATTAGCAAAGTATCAAATATTTTCATTTTCCTGTTTTTTGGCTATGTTAATTTTCTCCTTTGGATTCATTGGACTAAAGCATTCCCAAATTTTGTAGTGCATGGCGGTCTTAGGTGCTTGGCTCTTCTCTCTGGGGATTTGGATGACACAATAATTCCAACATTAGTACCCGTCCTCTTCCCTCGCCTGTATACCATTGTATCTTCTGCTCAAGTCAGTTTTCTTTTGCTTTCATTGCATTAGTAGTAGCTTTAGAGTAGGTCTGTTGCTCTTATTTTTTGTGTGTGTTTCATTAATTTCATATGATTTTGATTCTTATCTTTAGAGATGAGGATTTTGGGGAAGTGTGGTATTAGTGTAGCTCAGCATGTGTTCATGTTATGACTGCACATGATGCAGTTGCTGTCTGAAGAATGCTTTATATGTGCAATCATAACCACAAATTTAACAATTTTCAAGCATCTAACTTTATCATATTTGACCAAAATTAGTGATATAGCCATTCTCAAAATTCTTTTGTTATGAGTTGCATAGAAATCAAGTAGAAACTCCTTACATTTTGATAAGACTTTCTTTTGCAGACCTATAACAAATATTTGTGCACAAAAGCCCTCTCTATTGTTTATGTTTGCACTTCCATGTTGGGGGCTATGAGTGGTGTACATCAGGTACACTTATGCAACCTATTTTTGATTGTGCCAGATCTTGATATATGATTAATTTAATTTTGTTACAGTGTTAAACAGAACTAAGATATTTCTGTTCAGGTCGAAGCTAATGCATTGATGGAACCAATGCTTAAACCATGGGTAGATCAGTTCTCTCTTATCTTGGAACATCCTGTACAGCCTGAAGATCCTGATGATTGGAGTACTAGAACGGAGGTTGGTATTATGCTTGCATCTCCATCCGTTGTCATGTTCTGTACTCTTTGCTCATAACTTGATTTTCCCAGGTTTTAAAATGCTTGAACCAGTTTGTTCAGAATTTTCCTAGCTTCACTGAGAGTTTATTTATGGGTTAGTTGGTCCATATCTCTTTATATATTTCTTTTAGCATATTTTATGAATTTTAGTTTTGACGTTTTAGTTCTAATGGTGACTTTCTGAGGTTCCATTTCTGCAGTTATTGTGGGGCCACTATGGCAGACTTTTGTATCATCTCTAAGAGTATATACACGATCAGCAATTGAGGGTACAGGATCCCTATGAGGGCAGTTATGACTCTGATGGTGCAGAGAAAAGCCTTGATTCCTTTGTCATTCAGGTAATATTAGTGGCCCAAAAATGAAAAGGCAATTCTCAATTTAACAGTAAAAAAATGTTTATTTATCTTACACATTACAGATAGATGTAGATCATGATCTTTCTTTTAATTTGATTTCTCTCAAAAAGTAAGATCTGACTTGTGCATTCATATGTTTCCTAATCTTTTAACTTGTGCTCTGACTTAATTGAATGCTATGGTATTTGTACAAAGTTGGCTGAAGTTGAATGAAAAGTAGCAATCCTTCTTATGGTTAGGTTAGGGTGTCAACAAACAGGTTAATCTTTTTTGAAGTCAGTCCAACCTCCTTTGGAAAGTGAAAATGCATTTTCCCTGGTGTGGTTGGCAATAGGAAGGTAGATGTTTGATTGAAGAAAGTGATAATGGGCTTACTAAGAGTGGAGATTGGAGGAAAAGTGGTGTTGGTGGCTTACTAAGAGTTGAGGATGGCTCGGTGATGTATTCTTTCCAAGAGGCTGCTGGTCCATGTCCTCCTCTTTTGATAGAGCTTAAAACAATTAAGAAGGGCTTAATCTTCTTTGATTCGATTAAACAGCTGTTCAAGGAACGTTTGATTGTGGAAAGTGACAGTAAACTTGCAGTGGATTGGGTTAAGAATAACGATTGCTGTCCCTATGTCTATATAGATCTAGTGAAAGATATTGTTGCTAGGTTAAGGTATTTGGAGGGTGTTATTAGATGGGTAGCTAGGTCAGCCAATATTGAGGCTGATTGCTTAGCTAAGGCTGGTATTGGTTAGTTCTACTGTCTTGTTAAGGATGTTTTTGTGTTTTTTGTTGGTCTTTGTAAAGGGAGTCTGTATGTTTATTTTTTAAAAATTATGTAACTTTCGGTTATTAATGAATTCTAAGGCACTATTTTCCTCATTCCGCTGATTAAGGAGCACCTTGTAATCCATTAATCATGAAGGGGGTTTTTAACGAGGCCTACCCTTATAAAAAAAAATTGATAATGGGCTTCTTCTTATAGCCGTATTTAGTTTTGAATTCTCCTAAAAGTCTAAAACTGTGGTTTTCTATTAAGTGCTCAAATATCATTTGTTTCTAGTTTAATTCATCTTTACCTTTTTTTTTTTGAACTTGCAGCTGTTTGAGTTCCTGTTGACTATTGTGGGTAGCACAAAATTGGTAAAGGTAAAGCTAGAAAACTATGTCTTTTGTCTTTAATTACTATTTCTATTTTATGATTATGGACTGTAATTTTATAAATATGATCATGTAGGTTGTTGCAAATAATATTGCAGAATTGGTATATTACACTTGCTTTTCTGCAAGTTACAGAACAACAGGTATTCATTCATTCAGTTATCGGAATGGACTTTGACTTGCATCTTATTTGGTTACCATCTTGGGAATTGAGAACATAGTGGCTTTATTCATCTTAATACAAACTTCTTGCTTTTTTAAAGCAACCCTTTATTGTGTTTCCTTTGTCACTCTTCTATCTTTGAAACTAAATAAAATGAAGTTCTGCTCTCTGCAGTTTGTTCATCACCTCAACAATGCTGTCGTAATAGTTTTCGTATTCTGCATGATTGACAGGCCTATTTAGTCTTCATTTCTTCTATCCTTTTAGGGTCCTGATATCTCTACTCCTCTCTTTTATGAAACTAGTGGAGATGCCTGTCTACTGGTCGTCTTTCACTGTTGGTAAATAAAATCAATTAAACTATTGTGGTTAGTTACTTCCAAAATTTTTATGAATCGCTTGCCTTGTATTTTAACTGCAGTAAGTTTATTGCACACACCAGTCACTGGCCTTGTGCACTTCATAATGGCAGTTCTTCTTTAAATATTTGTACAATAGCTTAGCTCTTGCAAATGAGAATTATTTATGATCAAAACATTGTATATGAGCTTCACCTTTATTGTTATCTAGTTAACTATCCTAAGTTACTAACATATGCTCGATTTTCATCAATGTAGCTTATTATAGCAAAGATTGATTCCCGAGTTGAATCTCATCGTTCAATCATTAATCACAACCAATAGTTGGGTTCTCGGTTTGACATTTTATCTATCGCTTTTAAACTGGGTGTCGCCATTGGGAAAGATGTTTGGTCTGTGGGTTTTAAAATTTACGCGATGCTAGTGATTACAAGCAGCCCACCTGTCATCATAATGTTCCAGGTTTTTTATTACTGCTAAGCTGGTCACCTGCACTTTGTGCCAATGTTTAAGAGGATCTAGACATGCATTTTTTATTTACCTCTTTTTCATTTTTCGCAGTAAAAGCTTTTAATCTTGTGTGCTCCTCTTATCTTAACCTTAATTTCCTTTAAATTTAATTTTTCTAAGATTCAGTTTACACTCTTCCCACCGTTCCTACTTTTGAGTCCTTTTTAGGTCCATATGTGGTCGACAGATGCTAACCAATTTGTAGCTGATGAGGATGATGTCACTTATAGCTGCCGTGTCTCTGGTAAGTAGCTTATACATTGGTAACTTGTTTTAGATATTTCTTTGGGCACCCAGATGAATTGGGATTCCTCAGTGATGTTATATATGGCCCTTTTGTTTCTCTTGAAGCATATGTGCCATGCATCTATAGATCTTACCAAGATATGCTTTCCGTCATAATGGAAACTAATAGAGTAACTTTTTATTTTTCCACAGTTATAAGAGAAAATACTTCAAACGATAACAACACCTTTGGGTGTCTGTTGCAAAAACCTGAATTCATCATGAAATTCATTATAATAATTGCTGTATAAATTGAAGATAGAACAGAGATCTAAAAACAATTGGTTTTGTCTCAAATTGATAGATCTAAAAACAATTGGTTTTGTCTCAAATTGATATGCACAGTTAATTAAGAAAAAGAAAAAGCCTTTGTTCACTGATAACCACAACTTAGATTTTCTTGTCATGCATCCTGATGAAGCTTGAAAGATTTATTGACTGTTTATCCATCTAGTAATATAATTTTATTTGGGTGACAGAGGGAATTGACAGTCTTTTGAAACAATGTCGGTTCCTTCATGAGGTGCAATTATCAAATTAGTTTTCAACACATGGTGGTCTTTACTCTCCGAAACATCATTTTCTGTCTATCTTCATATATCCTCTTTTTTGTTCCCAAGCTCAACCATCTACATCCTAATTGCATGTCTCCGATAAATCACCACTTGTATTTGCCTAATGCTGTCATTTAAGTCTATGAATCTGTTTTTGTATCTGATAGCATCTCTCTTACCTTTGGCTGTCCTCAAGAAATCAAGACTTCCTTGACTTCGTAAAAAATTAATTTCCTATAATAAATTACTTGCTGCAGGTGTACTTTTACTAGAGGAGGTGGCAACTTCTTGTGGGGAAGTAGGTATTGATGCTATTATAAGTGCCGCGGGGAAAAGATTCAGTGAGTCTCAACAAGAAAAAGCTGGTGGTTCAGTAGTTTGGTGGAGGGTAAGTAGAATCTTCTCTTGTAGCCTACCTTTTATTTTTTGATAAGAAAATAGGCCTCGTTAGAAACCCCCTTCATACCCGTCGTTGTACGTAGGTACCTCGACGGACATCGGAAGGAGGAAAAGAGTGCCTAAGAATTTTGTTCCATAATGAGATTACACCTTCTACAACACAGACTATTACAAAAACACCACCCACCATCTTACTCACAACCCACCAGTTTGTTCAGCATTTTCCTAGCTTCACTGAGAGTTTATTTATGGGTTAGTTGGTCCATATCTCTTTTAGCATATTTTATGAATTTTCGTTTTGATGTTTTAGTTCTAATGTTGACTTTCTAAGGTTCCATTTCTGCAGTTATTGTGGCTCCACTATGGCAGACTTTTGTATCATCTCTAAGAGTATATACACGATCAGTAATTGAGGGCAGTTATGACTCCTTACAAACAGGTTAATCTTTTTTGAAGTCAGTCCAACCTCCTTTGGAAAGTGAAAATGCATTTTCCGTGGTGTGGTTGGCAATAGGAAGGTAGATGGATGTGATAAAAAAAGCTGCAGTAAATTTTCTAAACTTTAATTGTTGATTTTGAGATGACTATCCAGCTCAGTTGGTAGAGCACAAGGTTATTAACCTTGAGGTCGTGGGATCGAGTCCCACGGAGGGCATTTCATAATTCGGAGGTCTTCTATGGAAGCTGCTCTCAACCTGGTGTTGGGGGCAGCCTACTATCTTATCTCCCCCTTACCCCATTACATATGGGAACAAGGGACATCCATTTTTTTAATTGTTGATTTTGATTGAAGAAAGTGGTAATGGGCTTGTTCTTATAGCCGTATTTAGTTTTGAATTCTCCTAAAAGTCTAAAACTGTGGTTTTCTATTAAGTGCTCAAATATCAGTTGTTTCTAGTTTAATTCATCTTTACCTTTTTTTTTTGGCATTTTGAACTTGCAGCTGTTCGAGTTCCTGTTGACTATTGTGGGTAGCACAAAATTGGTAAAGGTAAAGATAGAAAACTATGTCTTTTGTCTTTAATTACTATTTCTATTTTATGATTATGGACTGTAATTTTATAAATATGATCATGTAGGTCGTTGCAAATAATATTGCAGAATTGGTATATTACACTATTGCTTTTCTGCAAGTTACAGAACAACAGGTATTCATTCATTCTGTTATCGGAATGGACTTTGACTTGCATCTTATTTGGCTGCCATCTTGGGAATTGAGAAAATAACGGCTTTATTCATCTTAATACAAACTTCTTACTTTTTTAAAGCAACCCTTTATTGTGTTTCCTTTGTCGCTCTTTTATCTTTGAAACTAAATAAAATGGAGTTCTGCTCTCTGCAGTTTGTTCTTCACCTCAACAATGTTGTCGTAGTAGTTTTCGTATTCTGCATGATTGACAGGCCTATTTAGTCTTCATTTCTTCTATCCTTTTATGGTCCTTTTCTTAGTATGTTGTTCCAATCCAATTCGTGCAGTATACATACCGCCTTACATCCTGATATCTCTACTCCTCTCCTTTATGAAACTAGTGGAGATGCCTGCCTACCAGTCGTCTTTCACTGTTGGTAAATAAAATCAATTAAACTATTGTGGTTAGTTACTTCCAAAATTTTTATGAATCGCTTGCTTTGTATTTTAACTGCTGTAAGCTTATTGCACACACCAGTCACTGGCCTTGTGCACTGACTGCAGTTCATAATGGCAGTTCATCTTTAAATATCTATACAATAGCTTAGCTCTTGCGAATGAGAATTATTTATGATCAAAACATTGTATATGAGCTTCACCTTTATTGTTATCTAGTTAACTATCCTAAGTTCCTAACATATGCTCGATTTTCATCAATGTAGTTTACTATAGCAAAGATTGATTCCCATGAGCCGTTAAATCTCTTCGTTCAATCATTTAATCACAACCAATAGTTGGGTTCTCGGTTTGGCATTTTATCAATCGCTTTTAAACTGGGTGTTGCCATTGGGATTGATGTTTGGTCTGTGAGTTTTAAATTTACACGATGCATGATTGCAAGCTGCCCACCTGTAAAGGGGTTTGGCTGGGATTTGCTCCACCTAGAGTGGAAGCTTTCCTTTGGCAGCTTGCTCATCAGAAAGTGGCAGTCAAAACTGAGTTGGTTAAGAGAGGATTATCTCTAAGAGATGATATCCTGTGTCCTTGTAAGAATCAGGAGGAATCAGTGCAACATTTATTTATTTCTTGTTACGTTGTCTGGGAATTATGGAATAATATAGCTAGTTTCTGGGACTTATCATTCGTTATACCCCAAGACCCTCCTTCTCTTCTTTGTTCCTGGGGTGAGTTGAGGGTGAAATCGATGATTTGGAAGTTCATTCCGGGAGTCATTTTTTGGTCGATTTGGAAAATTAGGAATGCAATGGTGTTTGAAGGATCTACCTTTGACAGGCTGTCTTTGTTCTTCATTGTCAGATTTATGCTTTCTAAATGGTTCCTAGCCAAGTTCCCCAAGATATCGATACATGAGGATGTGCTGATTGGTAATCCATCTCTTGCAGATGGGTTTTCTCTATCAAAACCCAAAGAATGTCATGTCATACGATGGATTCCCCCCAGTAGATTTTCTAAAGATGAATGTTGACGGAGCTATTAGGCGAGATGGTTCGGGTGGAGGGATTGGAGATATTTTAAGAGATTGGAATTGATGCACCCTTTTGACTTTTTTAGAGAATGTTGGTCAAGGAACTCCACTTGCTGAGTTAAAGGCTATTAAAAGTGGCATTGAAATATTTTTGTCATCACGTTGGGAATCAGTTGGTAGGTTGATTGTTGAGAGTGATTGTGAGTCTGCTGTGGAATGGATTCAAGCCCCGAGTTTGGCTCATGTTTTCTTCTCGTCTATAGTTTTTCAGATTTCGACTCTCATCACTGGTAAGGTACATTCACTGAGGTTGATTGCAAGAGCGTGCAATGGGGAGGCAGACAATCTAGCAAAGAATGGGATAGGTTGATTGTTAGGATTCAAATGTGGATTTTTGGTCCAGTGTGAAGGCTTTTATGGCAGGGGGAGTTTTTAAGTTTTATGTACTGTTATTGGTGTAATGGTTGTATCTTATGTAACTTTTCATTATTAATAAAATTCAAGGCACTATTTTCCTCCTTCCACTGACTAAGGAGCTTATTATCAAGCTCCTTAAATCAAGAAGGGGTTTTTTAATGAGGCCTTCCATTTCTATAAAAAAAATAAGTCGAATTCGGTCAGTATCGAAGATTACAGACCTATTAGTTTGGTAGGGGTTTATACAAAATCTTGTCTAAAGTGTTGTCAAGAAGATTAAGGATGTGCATAGGAGGGCTGATCGATCACTCTCAATTTGCTTTCATCCCGGGAAGGCAGATTTGTGATTGCTCTTTAGTAGCTAATGAAGCCATTAACTTTTGGAGGAGGAAAGGTAGGGAAGGTATTGTGTTCAAAGTGGACTTTAATAGAGCTTATGATACTGTGGATTGGGGTATTTTATTATAAATAATGGAGTGTTTGGGGTTTAGCCAAAGATGGAGATCCTGGATTTATAGATGCTTGAATACGACTTCAATCTCTGTGCTTGTTAATGGTTCTCCTACTCAAAGCTTCAAAGTTGCCAGGGGGCTAAGACAAGGTTGTTCTTTGCCCCCACTTTTGTTTAATTTTGTGGGTGAATTTCTGAATCTTCTGCTTTCGAAAGCAGTGGAGTTGGGGTTGTTTGATGGTTTTCAGATAGGTGGTGAGAAGTCCTCAGTTTTGCTCTCTCATCTTCAATTTGCCGATGACTTGATAATTTTTTGCAAAGCCGCTGAAGGTTAATTGAAAAATTTAAAGAGGGTTTTGACAGTGTTTGAGCTATGTATAGGGCTACAGATGAATTTGCTGAAGAGTAGGATCTTCGAGATTAATTTACAGGATCAAACTGTCGAGGATTGGGCCAGCTCTATAGGTTGTGTTCGAGGATCTTTTCCGACGGAGTATCTGGGGCTACCTTTGGGAGCAAGGAGAAATTCAAACCACCTTTGGGATCCCATTGTTAATAAGTTCTACCAGAAACTTGCAAGCTAGAAATCAAGTTCTTTATCCATTGCAGGTAGGGTAGTTCTGATAAAATCGGTCATGAATGCACTTCCTAACTATATATGTCGTTCAATATGCCAGTGGTGGTTCGGAAAAAAATTGGAGTCCTTAATGGCTATTTTCTTGTGGGGTTCTTCGACAGAGAAGAAACGGATGCACTGGATCAATTGGTATACTGTTTGCAAAAATAAAGGGTTTGGGGGTTTGAGAATCTCGAATCTGAAGTTACGAAATAGAGCTCTCTTGGGCAAATGGATTTGGAAGTTTGGATGCGAGAAGGATTCTCCGTGGAAGAAGTTAATCTGTTCGAAACATAATGTTGATAGTAGGTCTATTGTTTTAGATGATAATTTGCCTCCCAATACGTCTTGGATTTGGAAAGGTATATTTAATAACTATCGAGCGAATGATAATTTTGGGTTATGTTTTAGGAATCATCTCATGTTACAGGTGGGAAAAGGAGACTCCATTAGGTTCTGGCATGATATATGGATTAGTAACTATCTCTTGAAGACTCTTTTTTCAAGGATTTTTGCTTTATCGGTTAACAAGGATTGGGTTGTGGCTGATTATGGGTGTATTAGTAATGGGAAGTGGGTGTGGGATTTTCAGCTTAGGAGAGCTTTAACGGACATTGAATTTGATCAATGAATGGAAATGATGGTTTTATTGGATAATTTTCGTCCTATGATGGGTGAAGATTGTTATGTTTGGAAAGGAAATGGAGATGGTGTGTTTTCGGTTAAGTCTTGCTCTAGAATTATTTCTAGTTTATCCGAGCCTCGGGATTCCTGATCGAAGATTGTGTGGAAGGGGCTAGTTCCTCCTAAAGTGGGGTTTTTTCTTTGGAAAATTATTCATCAGAAGTTGGTTGTCTAATCTGTTTTGTTGGGCAAGAGGTGTCAAGGGTATTGAGAATCCTTATTGTGTGTTTTGTGGAGTGGAGCCAGAATCGATGATTCACTCTTTCTTTTCTTGTGAGCAGGTTTGGAAGATTTGGGTAAAATTCCTCCGGCTGTGGAATGTCTTCTCTGTTCTACCCAATAATCCTAAAGAGTTCTTACTTTCGTGGGTGGAATTGAGACATAAATCGGCTATTTGGCAATTTATATCGGGAGCTGTATTGTGGACTATTTGGTTATGCAGGAATCAGATAGTGTTTCAAAATGGGAAACTGGATAATGCTAATCTATTCTTTTTGATGAGATATAGGGTGGCTTCTTGGTTCTTAGCTAAATACAAGGACGTTTCTATTCAGATTGATAGCCTTGTGGGTGACTTAACCTTGGCGGATAGGCATCCTTACCCCTATAAGCCTTGTTTGCCTAAGTTAAAGTGGTGACCTCCTCCTTCGGGTTTTTTTAGGGTGAATGTTGATGGGGCAGTAGCTTTTGACTGGGGAAGAAGTGGTATTGGTGGTGTGCTTAAGGATGTGAGAATAAGAAGTTGGCTTTCTTCTCTAGAGCGACAGGACCTTGCACTCCGATTCTTGCAGAGATTTTTGCAATTAAAGCTGGGTTAGATTTATTTTTTGAATCAGTTTGGAGGGATAAAGGGTCCCTGATTATAGAAATTCAACAACCCGGAACTCTGCCCGGTTATTTATGTTGATATGATCACAGAGATTCAGAAGTCTGTGATGCAATTTAATGTTATCACAAGGCATATTAATAGATGTATTAATAGGGAAACTGACATTTTAGCTAAATCTGGAATAGGTTAGTGAATGTTGAGCTTCTGGTTTGGTGAGACTGTGGTCGGTGGGTTGTTGAGTTGAAGGTCTTTTGTACTGAGTCTGTTTGGGTTTGGTTGTAATCATTATGTTTGGTAATAAAATTTAGGCAACCTTTTCCCCCTTCCAATGACTATTGTGTTTCACAACACAATAATTATGAAGGGGGTTTTTAACGGGGCCAATTCCTATAAAAAAAACTATCTTGATGCATTTTTTTTCTTTCTCATTCTTTTTTTTTAAATCTTCTTCGTAACTCTTTTCCGGATGATAAATTTTATAGCTAAGGGAGGCTACTTTGTTCGCTTTGGCTTCTTTGTCCAAGCAATTACTTGAGGCAGAGGTTTGTTCTTTCCATGATAAGTTTCAATCACGAGTAATCACTTTTTCCTTAGGTTGAGGGCTAATGTCCAATAATGTTTCACAGTTCTCAACTTTAATGTTGTATTAAATTTATGATAGCAGCTTTCTGGACTTACAAAAGTGAGCTTAGGGAACCTTCTAGAACAAGTTATTACTGAAGATATGGGAATTGGTATTCACTTGATGTTTGATTTTATTGTCTTTAATAGTTATATATCACCATTGATTTGGTGGACGGATCTTTTCAGTTACAATAAATTGGATTAGATTTGGCAGCTTTTTCTTTGCAGTACCTTGATGTGACATGAGCACGAAAGTGTTGCCATTTTTGTTTTACAGGGGTACATGAATATCCCTTTCTTTATGTTCGTATGTTTATATCAGTTGCTAAATTTTTCTCCGTGGTAAGGATGTCCTCTCCTTATATTTGAGGTCATCTTATGGGTTATTTCCTCTCAGAAGATCTAATTCTGTTGATAAAGAGTAAACAACATAGTGGAGAAGAAAAAGAAATCTTTTTATTATATATATTGTGAATGATGAAAATACATCTTTTTATAGGAAAAGTTAGGAGTAAGTTTTCATTTAGAAGTAAACTACTTAGTAGTTATCCTTATCTATCTAACTTTCTAAGAGTTAGTGTTATATTAAAATACTAACTTATCTATTGCATAACCTACACTCCCCCTCAAGTTGGGAGTAAATGTTGAAAAGACCCAACTTCAACTTGGATATAATCTCATCAAAGGTAATTCTTGGAAGTGCTTTGGTGAGAATATGTAACACTCCCAACCCGTACCAGACCCGGATACGAGTCAGAGATATTACATTGACTTTTAAAACACAACTCTTAACAAATAATAGCAAAATACTTGAACTTATATTAAGAAAATACGATAATATACATATGGTAATATAAGTTTACCAAAATATTCAGAGCATACACAACTTAACCCTTTAATTACATGCCAACTTCCATTTACATAACAAAATGACCTATTGATTAAGTGTCTTCTGATCTGATTGTTGTAGGAGTAATGCTGTCCAACTGCTTAACCTGTCTTGTCTACTTTCTCGGATCCTACGTGTGAAACACTCACACGCTAAGTCATCGACTTAGTGAGGCAATATAATAATAATAACAAGGAAATGTAATGAAAATGTCATAATGATATGAAATGGGATGAAAGCGTATACTTAATCCATGTAGTTTACATCACCATTATCCTTACCTGTAAACATATAACTTTAACATTCATGAATTTGTATTAATAAATTTATTGGCCCATGATATCATATTGAGAACCTAAGGTATGTGAGTATTGTGAGGTTGTGCACTATGCTGTCACCACGACTCGTATAAATGCACCGAAGTGCCGCGTAGAATTGCACCGTAGTGCCATATAATAATGTCCATAAGGACCACATAGAATTCCTTAAGAATCATATACATATACTAGGGATCAAGTATGTGTCTCCCAAGACTTCACACATGTTCCAAAGAATATATATAGATCCCGAAGAACCGCGTAGAATTTTATCCCGAAGGACCGCGTAGACCCTCTACCCTTGGCATGCCAACTATACCTATAGTTTTCATCTACATAACATGGCTTTTACATTTCACGTAGACATGTAAATTCTTACCTTTTCATATAGCTTATCTAACTTTTCATGCACATTCATGTCACATAATGCATGTTATATGAATTCATGCCATGTCTCATAATACAAAATATGATCATGTATCAAGATATAAAATCTAGACTTATCACAAGTCTAGAATTGAGTATATTTCTATAATCATGCTATACATATGCACTCACCTATATTTCCTTGCTTTTTCCTCGATCGATCTTACTGGGCAATTGTTCGTGAACTTGATTAAGCTCTGTATCTGCATAGTAATTCGTTGATACTTATTAGTATACTAATTAATATATTCTAAACTATCATTTCTTAGGCTAAAAGAAAAGCTATTTTCATCTTTTAATGGTATGCATCGATGCACTATACAGTGTATCGATGCATTCCTTATCGGTGCATCGATGCACTACCTGTGCATCGGTGCATAAATGACATTCGATGTTTGCATTTTAAGGGGATGCATCGATGCACTCCTTATGCATCGATGCATTAATTGCATTTGATGTTTGTTTATTTGAGAGTGCATCGATGCACACAACCCAGAAATCCCATTGCAAGCACGAAATTCACTCTTTTCATCTCAACTCTTCATCTTTCACCTCCTTTAATATTTCTAACTCTTATACACCTACTTAAACTGATTAATACCCATTTAATACCTCTTAACCTTACAAATCCAATCATTAATATCGAATTCAAGAATCTTACTCAAATTTCAACATGTTCTAAATCTAGTTCTAACACTTCATATCATTTACTTCCACTCATGACAAGTCAAATTTAACTTTTAAATCCATTTATACATCCTTATTCAAGATTTCACTTATCCATTTCTTATCTTTAATCCTTCATAACTCACCAATCTTTGAGTTTCTATAATATTTTTCATCTCCATAATCTTTCTTAAAGCTTCATAAATCAAACCCATACTTTAATTTGAAGGATTAACCAAAAGAAATCAAACTTACCTTAGGTTTGGGTGCTTCACGTTGAAGAAGAAAATGAAGAAGAAAGAAGAATCAAGAGTTATCTGGAAACTTTTGTTTCTTTCCCTTGGGTATTATAATACCCAATATCTAATATTTAATTATTACCTTTGCTCAATGACCCTTTTACCCTTTTAATTCTCATTCACTTATTAATTCATCCTACACCAACATCTTTTAATTAATTCCTTCACTTTTCAATTTATTTAATTTGATCACTGAAATTTTAAAATCTTACACTTTAATCACTAACCCGGTATTGAAGATGTTACAGAATATCTTCTAACTGATTCTTCGTTGAAACATAATTGAGCTTCACCGTTCCACCATTCACCTTTTCAGAGATGAAATGTCTGTCAATCTCCACATCCTTCGTTCGGTCATGATGAACTGGATTCTTTGCAATACTTATTGCAGATTTACTGTCACTTTGAAGTTCAAACCATTTGTTGGCACATAACCCCAGCTCAGTTAACATTCTTTGAAGCCAAATTCCTTCGCAAATTCCAAGTGCCATTGCTCTAAATTCTGCTTCTGCACTACTTGGAGACACCACCTCCTGTTTTTTACTTCTCCAAGTAACCAGATTTCCCCAAACAAATGAACAATAACCAGTTGTAGATCTTCTATCCGTTAATTCACTTGCCCAACTTGAATCCGAAAAAATTCTTACTGTTCTATCATCACTCTTTCTAAAAATTAATCCATGTCCTGGTGTTCAAATATCTTAGAATTCTATTCACAGCCTCTAAATGTTCTTCTCTTGGATCATTCATATATTGACTCATTATACTGACAGGGAACGCAATATCTGGTCTAGTAAGTGATAAATAAATTAGTTTACCTACTAGCCTTTGATACTGTTCTTTGTTCACAGGACTTCCCAATTCTTCTCTCCTTAGCTTCAGATTTGCTTCCATGGGTGTTTCAGCCGGCTTACATCCCTTCATTCCAGTTTCTGATAGTAGATCAAGGATATATTTCCTTTGGTTGATCACTATTCCTTCTTTTGACCTTGCAACCTCCATGCCTAAAAAATACCGTAAAGTTCCCAAGTCTTTGGTTTCGAACTCCTTCGCCAGTAGCTTTTTCAATCTTTCTATCTCCATACAATCATCACCTGTTAGAATGATATCATCCACATAGACAATCAAAATTGCCTTTTTGTTGTTTGAAGATGTTTTGACAAATAAAGTGTGATCTGATTGACATTGCTTGTAACCATCCTGAATAATCACCTTTGTAAATCTGTTAAACCAGGCTCTTGGAGATTGCTTAAGTCTATACAAGGACTTTAGTAATCTACATGCTTTTCCTGTATTACTCTTCACATCCGGTGGAATACGCATATATACTTCCTCCTCCAAGTTTCAGTTTAGAAATGCGTTTTAGATGTCTAACTGATGAAGCACCCATTTCTCATTAACTGCTAATGGTGACAATTATACCCCTCACCCCCAAACTACTACTCGGCCAAAGAAGGGGAGACCTTGGTGTGACTATTATAAGAAGGTTGGCCATCTACGGGATTCCTGTTGGAAATTACATGGCAAGCCTACTGATGGGAAGTATTCAAAACAGCATCAACAACGTGATACTCAAGAAAACTGTGCTGTGAATACTGATTTACAAGGAAGTTCGTTTACTTAAAAACAAATGGAAGAGTTGCAGCAGTTTTTTAGTCAGTTAAACACTCATTCTCAATCAGTACCTGCAGGTAGAATTCCTTCTGCTACTTTGGCTAATACATCCACCACTCCTACTTGGGTTGTGGATTCTGGTGCAAGTGATCTTTGGCTCTTTCACACTTTTCATGCCGACTCATCTATCTCTCATATTCGAACAACTGATGGTTCTCTATCCGGTGTTGTCGGTCATGGGTCTATTCAAATAAATCAGGACATTTTGTTATCTCATGTTCTTTATGTTCTCAATCTCACTTGCAATCTTATCTCCATTAGCAAGTTGTCTGCCGATTTATGCTGTATCACGAAATTTAACTCTGATTTTTGTGAATTTCAGGATTCTAGCTCGGGGAAAGTGATTGACAGTGCTAGGCTTTGTGGGGGGTCGTTACCTACTTCCAGCAACTTTATTTTCCCACCCATCTACTTCCTACCATGTTATACAACAATTTCCTTTACTTGAACCTTCAACCGATGTTATGTTATTGCATTTTCGTTTAGGACATCCCAGTTTTTTTTATCTTGCAAAATTGTTTCCACATTTGTTTGTTAATAAGAGTCCAAAATCTTTTTCTTGTGATATTTGTCCACTTGCTAAACAAACTAGGAGTGTTTATCTACCTTCTCCATATAAACCGTCCAAACCATTTACCATGATCCATAGTGATATTTGGGGACCATCTCGGGTCGCATCTTTACATGGGTTTCGGTGGTTTATTTCATTTATTGATGATCACACCCGTACTACCTGGACCTTTCTCATGAAAACCAAATCTGAAGCTTGTGAAATATTTAAACGGTTCCATAAGATGGTTGAAACCCAATTTCAGTGTTCAATCCAAATGTTTCATTCTGACAATGGTAGTGGGTATTTTGCCAATGTTTTGGGTTCTTTCTTTCAGGAAACCGGGATTATTCATCTTACTTCGTGTGTCAATTCTCCTCAACAAAATGGGATTGCTGAGCGAAAAAACAGACATCTTCTTGAGGTTACTCGGTCTCTATTTTTTTCCACAAATGTTCCTAACTATTTTTGGGGGGAAGCCCTTTTAACTGCCACTTATTTGATTAACCGTCTCCCTAGTAAACCGTTACAATTTAAGTGTCCGAGAGATGTTTTTCTTCAGTTTTTCCCAATTTTAAACCGATGACTTCATTGTTACCCCTTAGAGTTTTTGGTTGTACTATGTTCGTTCATAACAATGTTCCTTTCAGGTCCAAATTAGATCCTCGAGCATTTCGGTATGTGTTTCTGGGTTATTCATCGACTCAAAAGGGCTTTCGGTGTTATTATCCTCGTACAAAGAAATTCTTTATTACTATGGACGTTACTTTCTTTGAAAAAACACTTTTTTTCCTTAAAACTGCTATTCAGGGGGAGTCATATAATGAATATCAGTTTATTGACTCACAACAATTGTCACTTGATTTGCAGCCAGCTCTTTTTGATCAACCAGCACCGCCAAACTAGTTAAACCAGTCGAATAAGCTTACAAAATCGCCACAGCCAGATCAAACAACACTACCGAACCCATAAAACGTATCCTTGCCAAACCAGTCCACCGAATCACATTCACCTCGGCATGATCAACATATCACTTCGCCTCAAATACCTCAATCCGAGTTGCAGATTTACAAGAGACGACAAAAACCAATTTCTAAATCAATCCCTGAACCTAATCCCGAGTCTACCACACAGCATGGACACTGTCATGAACCGGAACCGAACGAGAATCCTTTGGAGAATGAAGAAGGTAATCAAAGTTCTTCCATTGAATTAAATGTTTTAATTGATGATAATGACTTGCTGATTGCTCAAAGGAAAGGAGTAAGAAAATGCAGAAATTATCCAATTGAGGGATTTGTTGCATATGGAAAGTTAACGCCTTGTTTTAAGAACTTTACAGCAAGTGTAGATAGCATTACTATTCCAGAAACGGTGGAAGAAGCATTGAAAGATCCTAAGTAGAAAAAGGCAGTAGAAGAGGAATTAAAAGCACTGGAAAACAACAATACTTGGATTATAGTTGATCTTCCGAAAGATAAAAAACCAGTCGGCTGCAAATGGGTATTCACGGTAAAGTACAAAGCTGATGGTAGCATTGAAAGATATAAGGCGAGATTAGTGGCGAAAGGATTCACTCAATCTTTTGGAGTTGATTATCATGAAACGTTTGCTCCGGTAGCAAAACTAAACACTGTAAGAGTGTTACTATCATTAGCAGTTAATGAGAATTGGGTGCTTCATCAGTTAGACATCAAAAACGCATTTCTAAACGGAAACTTGGAGGAGGAAGTATATATGCGAATTCTACCGGGTGTGAAGAGTAATACAGGATCGGTCACCTAGCTGATACCATGTTGATAAAGAGTAAACAACATAGTGGAGAAGAAAAGGAACTCTTTTTATTATATATATTGTGAATGGTGAAAATACATCTTTTTATAGGAAAACTTAGGAGTAAGTTTTCTATTAGAAGTAAACTACTTAGTAGTTATCCTTATCTATCTAACTTTCTAAGAGTTAGTGTTATATTAAAATACTAACTTATCTATTGCATTACCTACAAATTCAATTTATAATTTTTTTTCAGATCAGCAGTGGAATTCTTGAACACTTTCTCCATGCTGCTATGAAGACAATTGGCATGGGCGTGTAAGTGTACCTAGCCCATTTTGATATCTGACCACCAGGGAATTGATAGCATAAATCTTATATTGGGTTTTTCTATTGACAACCCTCTAGCTGTGAAAGTGGGTGCCTGTCGAGCACTTTCACAGCTGCTTCCTGAAGCAAACAAGAGTACCTTTCAGCCTCAGATGATGGATTTATTGTCATCATTGACAGACCTTCTTCATCAGGTAATGTACAACTCTGTAATTCCCCAAAGTGGTGTTGAAGTCACTTCTAATGGCCGTTTTCTGATTCTGATTTCAGACTTCTGATGAAACATTGCACCTGGTACTTGAAACACTGCAAGGAGTAATTAAAGCTGGTGGGTTTTGGATAGAGTTGATATATAATTTATTTTAGTCTCCATGATAAATTTAGGTGTTTTCTTTTACATTACAATAGTTTAATTTTTCATTTTTGCTTACTGTAGGTCATGAGTCATCAGCATCTGCAGAGCCTATTATTTCTCCTATAATCCTCAACATGTGGGTGTTGCACATTTCTGATCCTTTCATTAGTATTGATGCAATTGAAGTTCTGGAGGTAGTAATGCAAATGCTGTTAGCAGTTTATTATAAGAAGAGAACTTTCTGTCTTTTCGTTCTGAATATCTCAATTTTTTTTATCTTTTACAATTTCTACTTTGTATTTGGTTTCCATTCCTCAAGTATGGTTATTAAGTTTATATGTGTTAGGTGAGATTTTATAACTCAATGTGTCAACTTGTTACTGGTAATAAATACATCCTCTGAGTGATCTCACGTTGATTAAAACTATAGTTACTTAACATGGATTTTTTCACTTCATAATTGTAGGCAGCAAATCTAAACTAGGAATCTAGTGTAAGGAGAATTGGGATTCATGTGAGGAAGATCAATAGGGATCAAAACTCAATCAAATGGCTCACCTTCTGGTTTCTTGTTCCAAGGTCATGGAGTAGAAAGGTTCTTTCTTGAATGTCACTGCCAATAAAATTTAGACACATTGAACAGGAGTACTACATATTATTGTACAGAGTACAAAAGTAAATAAGATTAATTCTAGCTTTCAAAATAGTTTTTGGTCCCAGCTGTACAAATAATTGAAGAGGAGCAAGAAAGGACAAAAAGGCCCATGATATAAAATTTTCCATAGTAACTTCTCCAAAAGGAAAAAAATACTGTAGTTATGTGGATGGTAGCAGAAGTGTTACCTCACCGTACCACTATGGTATACTGCGTAGTACTAATTCATTTGTTATTTTGCTCGTGCACTGTGGCAGCTATGATTTTCATAATTCACTTGTCGCGTTTTTATGGTGAACTTGTTTTGCTGATCATTGTGATTAAATGCTTATCTGCCTATTTTTTCTTTAACATGATATCATTTAGATATAATAGATCTGATATGAATGCCGTCAATCATCTTTCACATCTTTTAGATTTTGAATATTTCCAGTTGCTGGAACTTTTGAAGTGTTCATTCATGTCTACAGAAAAAAGTAATGAAAGCCTTGTAAAGCGTTGCTACTACCTTGGCAGCTTCAAAATTTGCAGCCTATACCCAAGCACCTCAAGAAATTTTATGTACATGGTTTTACAGATTTTTACTTGAATTGCTACTCTTAAGGCCTGGAAGAAACAGTTTTGAGGATGTTTTGTTCTAAAATTATATTGTTAGTAATTTTTGTAAGTTTGAACCTAATTTATGTCACTGGGTGCCAGTCTGCCAGACATCTGGATCCAGATATCATTGGGCTATGGTATAATACATCAATTTTCATGGAGGAGAAGTTATCAATTTTCATTGGGTGATGTAAATTTAGTTCTGATATTTCTATTTTGAAAATTTCTCTCAGGCAATAAAAAATACTCCTGGTTGTTTTCTTCCTTTGGCTTCCCGAATTTTACCATATATTGGGCCAGTATTGAACAAAGTATGACCTTTTAAGATCCTTTTGTTGTTACGGGACTTGAAATGAATTTAAATGATTTGTCATTAACGCATCTTTTGATTGCAAATTTCCAGCGCCACCAACAGCCAGATGGACTAGTGGCTGGGTCATTGGATCTATTAACTATGCTGTTGAAGGCAAGTGATACTCGGCTGGAAGAAAGTCATATGCGCCTAAATTCCTTTTTAAAATATAGATGTTTGTATTATATTGTTTTGCTAATTACAGTTTGTGATAGCATTATACAGAATGCTCCTACTGATGTGGTAAAAGCAGCATATGATGCTTGTTTTGATGCTATTATCCGGATAGTTCTTGAAAGTGATGATCACAGTGAAATGCAGGTATAACTTGTCATTATATGTTTCTTTCTTCAATGGTAATCGACTATCTAAAATGTGAACATAAGTGCTGCTTCTCGACTGCATTTATCAGAACGCAACAGAATGGCATCTATTGTATCTGGTGGCAGACAAGAACTTCTTGCTTGGGGTAGTGATTCTGGATTTACAATGCGGAGTTTGCTTGATGCAGCTTCAAGGTTCCTTATTCATGTCTTGATTCTTTACTTCCTGCACCCCCCCCCCAAATAAAAGAAAAAGAAAAAAAACCTTTTTCTCCTTACAATACTTAGAATTGTTATTCTTCAACATAATCAAGGTTCTCTTGTTAATCTTTATCAACTGCTTTGGGATTGAACTGCGATCATTGTACATGGATTGCATTTTTGGTAATGGCCAATTGATTTGCTTCCCTGTGATAGTTAAATTGTTGCATGTTCATAATATTGTTCCAAGATGTATTTGAAACCTTCTTCAAAGTTTCAATACAGCAAACAATATTCTGCTGAAGGCTAATGGCGGTGTTTTCTGTATAATCTACTGATTTAGAGATACTTTAGTTTATGAAATACAATATAACTTTGTTTACTATGATCTGTTTAGTACGCTAAGTCTTTCTTAAGGAATATATGAGGAGTAATACTATACTGATCAAAATTTCTGTGGATTCTTACTAGGTTAGTGAAAGTTGTGGCTGTGTTTCTCCTTTATTTGTGAAATGTTGTTAAATGCATGTACTTTTGCATGAAGAGAAAAGTGACTGATTACAATGGTATTGCGTGCAATGGTAGTTAACTTGTGGATTTCTGTAGTGAATTTAAGTTTTTGCAAATTAGTCTAGCTAAACTCTACTTGAAAGGTTTTCTCATATGCGTGTTTTTTATGCTTATTTTGTGCAATCTGGTTTGCAGGCTCCTCGATCCTGATTTGGAAAGATTGGCAGCTATATCCTTCAACTTATATTGCATCTCCCATCACAAATGGGGCAGCACATTCAAAATTTGATTGTTGCTGTTGTTAGACGTATGCAATCGGCTTCAATAGCAGGATTGAGAAGCTCATTGCTACTTATTTTTGCTAGATTGGTATTGTGTCTAAGTCTCTACTTCATCTACCTTGCCAACTTTTACAGAAGAGTGAACATTAACTTCTTTTGGATTGTCAAGCAGAAAAATTACAATATATATATATTGCTAAAAATGAATAATAAGAAGCTACTATTAAAGTAGGATTGACAATTTTATTTCTAGTAACATGTAAATAATTTTCATTAATATGGTCTTTTATACAAGCTAAGGTATTCAATAAGAAGCATTATTCTGGAAGAAAAAAAAGGAGAATATACTCAAGCTAGCCTAGAACTTGTTTTCATGGATAAATTTTCTCACCGTTACATTTCTTTAATTGCAGATTCATTTGAGTGCCCCAAATGTTGAACAGTTTATCCATTTGCTGCTCACCCTCCCGGCTGAAGGCTATCAAAATGCATTTGTTTATGTAATGTCAGAGTGGACCAAACAACAAGGCAAGTTTCTGTTCTCATTCCCACGATTGGCAAGGAAAAGTAAATTGAATTTATGTCTGCTTGCTTTCTCATTCTGAAGCAAACAAATCATTTATTGTGAAATTTCATGGTATCTAGTGCATTTTCATTGGACCTAGCACCTTTGCTGCATTCCCAAGTGAAAAGGTGTGCTAGGACTGATTCTAATGTGATTAAACAAAATAAAATGTAAGAAACATAAAAACAAAATCAGAGGATCTCTCTCTCTCTCTCTCGGCATGCCTAATCATATGGAGCTTCCATGAGGGTTTGAATAGATTGTAGTTTTCATGATTTACAGTGTATAAAAAGAATGTAATATTTTTCTCTTCCTTGTTAACTTGTCATCATGAACAAAATCCATTATATATAAAAAAATGCAAGGAGCTGTTCATTATCTTTGGATTACTTTATAATTTGCAAGAAAAGGAGGCTTTGATGTTCCTTCTCGTACATCCTTCGGAGTGCAGGGGAGATTCAAGGGGCATATCAAATCAAAGTTACAACTGTGCTTTAGCCCTACTGCTATCCACTAGGCATCCTGAATTAACAAATATCAATGTCCAAGGCCTTCTAATTAAGGTTCGTGATATTTCTTAAATGCTTGAAAATCATTTTCTCTTGGATATGCTAACTGGGAAGTAACTCGTCCTTTTTCTCCGAAGTCTATGTCAGGGATAACCTCTCGTTCAAAAGCTAAATCTGCTCCGGATCAGTGGACTATAATGCCACTTCCAGCAAAGGTATTTCTATTACTTATTTCAGAAATATATCTAACAGGAATTGATGAGCGAATATTGAACACAAAAAATACGGTCTAATGACTGCTTATTACTGCAGATATTGGCTTTACTGGCAGATGCATTGATTGAAATACAAGAACAAGTTCAGGATGCCGAGGATGAGGTAGTTTCTGTCCTCTTTTACTATTTCTCATGCTCTGTATTTACGGTTCATGGGAGGGGGTATTTTATTTTCCAGAATTCAAATTCGGGTACTGTATTGCCAGGGTGTTAATCCCCAAGTTTAATAGACCCACTTCCTCAAATAATGATAATGGCAGCTGAGGGTAGATGTTTAGGTTCTGAACCATTTCTTTTTGCAGGATAGCGACTGGGAAGAAATTCATCGAGACATGGACGCTGACAAAGATTTGTTATCCTCGGCTGCTGCTGCACCATTAGGCAAGTCTGGATATGAACATCTTGAAGCGATGGCAAAAGCATATGACGAGGTTTGATCGAGTAGAAATAACATTGAATTCTCTCATCATCCATAGTTCCCTTCGCTTTGGCATTACTAATTACTTTTAACTCGATCGCTAATTTGAAGAATCAAGAGAACGATTATGAAGACAACACACTAAATGTTGCAGATCCCCTTAAGTGGTGAAAAATTTCCCCCCACTAAATTTACTTACATGCTCTACATATTCAAATTTCATAACCGACCGAATTTGACCGATGAATCTTGAAGATTAACTTGGCAAATTATCTCACGGACTTCTTATCGAAGTTATCTCAAAGCGACCGACAACTATTCGATAATCTTTGTCAGGTTTGGTCTCTTGGCTACATCCACTTATATGCTTAATCTCCTTGAGGACAATAACTTAAAAGAATGCGAATTTGTTTTCCATGAAACTTGCAGAGTCTGACATGGGCCGAACAAGGCGCGATCAAGATTGTTTTAAATTGATGAGGTACTTGTCTAGTTCTACTTCTCACCAGTTGCCATCGAGGACAGGAAGTCCATGAACAGCATTTGAGCTTTCAAGCTGAGGTTCATCTCTTTTGTTCGTTGTGCTTTTTTGAGAAGATTAATTAAAATCTGTTGTTTTTTCAATTGATTAATTGGTTGATTTGTGTGAAGCAGCAGAGCTCCAAATCTGAGTTGGCATTGCATACTGCCCCGAACTCTGATTGTGATGTGAGCTTATCTTTTTAAATTTTGATTTTTCTTTCCTTTTTTGTATTTAAATTTACTTAAACAATTATTACAATGAATGAAACTACTAAATGATAGAAATACTTTTAATTAGAACTTAAAATAAAATAAAATAATTTCGCACAACGAAAAAAACACCTGATTTCCATTTTATTTATATATTATTAGTTTTATGCATTAAGATATTATTAGTTACATTTTATAAAAAATGTAAAAAAGTTAATATATAATAAATAAATTATAAAATTAAATTCAAAATTATTTTAACTTTATATTATTAAATTAAATAAATTAATGTTTCTCTTTACAGAAGGATGGAGAACTACGTTATCCTAATTCTTTATTTTTTTCTCAAAATACTATTGTCCGACACCCATAATTAGGATGGAGAGATAACCCCACCAAGGACTCAAAATTATGGAAAATATAAAAATATGAAGGATTAATATAAAAAAATAAGTATTTAAATTATATTATAAATTAACTTTAGGTGTTTAAAGAATTTTTATTAAAAATAGGTATTTAGAGTTTTCAAGTGATAATTTTAGGTGTTTTGATTATATCTATTGTTAAATAAAACTTGTCAAGTTTATAAAATTCTAATTTTATTTTATTTTAAAACAAAAATCTTAAAATTTATTTTTTAAAAACCTCGTTTTTTCCTTAAATTTCAAAATAACCTCTAAAACTCTAAAAAAAAACTCCTTTACTCACGTCAGTCGTAATGTTATTCTGGTTGCTCTTTGTCATCAGACGCTCTTTTTAATTGGTATCTAACGCACGGTAGGAGAAATCATCGCTTGACTCGTTGAAATCATTGTATGTCGTTGAAATCATTTAGCTGCTATGATTGTTGATTTCCTAGTGTAATCATTGTGTAAAGTATGGGGGTTTGGCTAGTGGCAGTTTTGGTAGTCGCATGATATTGGGGTTTTGGTTGAACGACGGTGTTGGTGGTGATTGACGGTGATAAGAGATTGAATTAAGGTTTTTTGAGATATTGGATTTTTTAAAATAAAATTTTATAAACCTGACACGTGTCATTTAACAGTCGAATTTAACATTAAGCACCTTAAAGTGTAACGTCGGAAACGTTAAACACTTATTTTTAAAGAAAAATTCTTTAGATACTTAAAATTAACTGTGTAAAGTTTAATATTTTTTTAATTAATCCAAAAGTGAACATACCCATGTTAGAACACCCTATTTTAGACAAGGATCGGAATCCGAACAAAAAGAAAATTATTGTTAAAAGAATTAATAACTTGTTTCGACAGTTAAAACGAAGTATACAAGTATATTTATCTTTAGATTTTTTTTTTGTTGTCCTCCCGGTTCTAAGGTTTTATCTTGACTAATTCAGACCAACTCGCATGACAAACTTAGTTTTGATGGGTGAATCTCTCAATAAGAATTTTTTGCATACATAAGGTTTTTCTACAAATTATAAAACAATCAAATCATAAGATTTTTAATAGATAATAATAGATGACTAGAAATTAAGTTTAATGTATTAGATTATTTATTATTATTTGTCTCCAAATTGTACATAAGTTAAATTTTCTAATATCTCATCCTTAAAAAATTAAGAATTGCAATCTCTAAAGGACTTGTGTGTACTAATTTGGAATATCAAAACTAAATATTCATAATTTCTATATTAAGATTCAATATATTTTATTTACCGATGTATTCAAATACACTTTAACATCTAATTTATTATTTTTCATGATTTTACATGGCATGATAAATGTTGAGTATTTAAGTTTATATCATATGGTTAAGATCCTGACAAATCTCCCACGCTTCTTTTGAAGGTCACCTTACTCATGTTTATGTGCTCTCTTTCACAAATGATGCAGTTAACAAAAACCAATACTACTGTTCGCAGATTCGTACTCCATTAATTTAGAGTCGATGGAGTTATCCAAGATGGCATTTGGACTAAATATACCCAACAAAGCTTTCAAAGAGTTCCTAAATTATGGAAGTAAAATGCAAGCAAAGAGACTCCATTTATTTACTTCAACTTTTGATGAATGCCATTACCAGAAGACAAAGAAGCATGAATGCGAATGTATCATACAAGGTTCAAAAGGTGTCAGCTGGAGATTCCACCTGTAAACGATACTTTGGTTAAGCAAATCACTTAAATCTTCACCAGCACCTAACAAATATGAAATTAGGTCACCAGCTAAGATGAAATCGTTGAAATCTCTAACACTGAACCTCTGTTTTGTGCCCTCTTCTCTCACTGCTGCTGCTTCTCACAATGCTGAAATCCCCAACCAAAACACCATGCCCCGTTGGCAATTTCTTTAAATTTCAGTAACTGAGACCACAGCTCTTTTCTCAAAAGAGGCGCTTAAACACAATGCAACAACACTCAAAATTCGATTCAATGCTGACACCTTTAATCATCACATGGTTCACACTTTGCAGGATCCGAATGGTTGGAATCCCTCCTGAATTTCCCTAGCAGCAACCCGCAACCCCAAATCTGCTGAAATATGGACACCAAGATCTCCTAAAGTTTGATTTGTTATACAAACAGCATCTCAACAATAAATCATCCAACAAGTTCTCTAACTAAACCTGTATTAACCGATTCTCCAAGACCTCTGATGTTCCAACCCAAACATATTATTTTACAAAACTCAAGACACCATACAGGGAGTGTGTACCTTGAATCTAGCAAGAATTAAAGCCTCCCCTCCAAACTAGCCAATCTTTCAATCACTTGTCATCACTACAATTTGCAATAACACAGAGCATCTTCCCAGGTTTGTTCTGCATCCTCCCCTATCATCGTGCTCCTTTTTTGTCCTTTCTGTCAAAAACCAATGCTACTATTTGGAGACTTGTCCTCCATTACTCTCAATGAAGTAACCAACATGGGATTCGGACTAGATATACTCAACAAAGCTTGCAAAGAGTTTTTAAAAGTTTTTAAAATAAGGAAATAAATGCAACCAAAGAGACGCCACTTATGTATAATTTACTTCAACTCGTGATGAATGCCACTGACAGAAGACAATGAAGTATGGATGTGAATGTATCATGCAAGCTCCAAGGTCAGCAGGAGATTCAACCTGAAGCTAATACTTTAGTTAAGCAAATAATTTCAATATCATAACTTACAGTTTTGTATGCCAAATCATACAAAGATTAAGCCAACTAGCGTCCTTTCAGTTAAAACCTTATTCTAAACCTCCAAAGGGTAAGCACAAAGGTTATCAAAAATGATGCAAAAGCCAGTATTCATAGTCTGAGCCAGTTTTTACAGCAATGAAGAGCTTATAGCAATCATGTAAGCACTTTAAAAGCCTTGAAGAATTGCAGATTTACTTGATCGGAACCCTAATTAACGTTAACATGACTAAAGTGATTCATTAATAAAGATGCCTCATCAAACAGCCTTTTTGTTTTTCCGTTAATTAATTAAAGCTAAAACTTAGATTTGATTTCCTTATTCATATCTAAAAACTGCCTAGAATTGCAAAGAACAGATTCAAAAGGGAAAACTGCAAATTGATTGACGATATTATTTTTCCAATTATGAAACAAGAAAATAGCAACTGAATCTAGAAGCTATGGCTAAAAAAACTAGCTCAAATTCACAGATTAAACGTTTTCATTCACTAGCTAACAAATCCACAACCGGATCTGGCAAATCCATAGCCGACAGTGCTGAACTCTGAAACAGCATTCCCTTGGCCGCGATTAACTTTCTCCTCTGGAGACACCGGGGACCGAAGACTCTAGCTGTCGGCACAAAGCAAGGAAATCCGTCCATGGCCGCAGATAAGAAGAGTTGACCATCATTAGACGACGGCAAAGACGGAGAGATCTGGAAGAGAGAGCTGGTTCGGTGCGATCTGGCGCTGATTCGAGAATCTCTGAGGCGAGCTAGGGCGCCGGGTTTGAGGTACCTTAAGAAAGGTTCGGATCGAGGCAGGGAATGCCTGGCTAAAGATCGGCTTCTCCGATTCATTATTATAAACAGAGACGCTTAAGCTATAGCGGAAACGGAAGACTCTTTTGATCCAGAGGGAGCTAGGGTTTGTGCGTTGGGAAGATTAGGGCGGATTTTTATGGAGCAATAGAGAGCGGGAAAATAAGGGAGGGAACAAGGGTTTGAAAGAAACGGCCCCGAAGGCGCGGAATAGAGATGGCCTATGGGCTAAGGCTACCTACCCCAGTGGTTGCGCCTGTTTGGGCTTGTCTCGAGCCCTTGCTCCATTTTAGGGTCTGTTTATTCCACTAAAACATTTTTTAAAAAATATTTTCATTAGATTTTTTGAAAAATATTTTCTGAAAAATATTTTATAATATTTAAAAAATGTTGTTTAAACCATTTTTTTAATAGTGGATGAATTTTTTAAAAATTATTTATTACAAATATTAAATACAATAAATAGTATTATTTATCATAAAACTTAATATTATTATTTTTAAAATATAGAAATAATAATATTATTAAAAAATATTATTTTTATAATTTTATTAATAAAAATATTAATATTGGTATATTTTATTGAAATAAAAATATTATAAATTATATTAATTATTTATTAATGTAATAGTGTTATATTATATTTTAAAAATATTAATTAGTATATTTTAAATATCATTATTAAAATATTATTATATTATTATATTATTATATAAATATTAAATATATAAATAATATTGTTCATTATTAATAATTTAATAATATTATTTCTATGAAAATAATAAATAATATAAATTTTATTAATAATTTATTATATATTATTAAAATAAAAATATAATATCTTATATTATTATAATATAATTGATTATTTTATTATAATATTAAAAATATAATATTATATTATAAAAAAATATTAATAAATATATTTTAAATATTTTAAAAATTAATATTTTGATTAAAATGATATTAAAATATTTTATTAATATTAAATTCATAAAATAAAATTATTTTGAGTATTTATTCTTTAAAGTGAAAAGTTTGAAAAATGAATTACGGAAAATCAAACCGTATGTCATTTTTTTCAGAAGAAATTCTGTTGATCAGGAAAATGACGTTGACCAACCAGTTTTCCTCCAACCAAACACTGGAAAATGAGGAAAACATTTCCTGAAAAATATTTTACGTGAAACAAACGGACCCTAAATGTATTCAATTGGTTAATTCATCAAATTAATTGATTTAAAATTAAATTAATTTTATTTTTCTTTTAACTATTAATCAAATCGATTTTTAAAAAATATTAATTGAATTAATAAAATTCTGTTAATTTGGTTGCTTTTTAAATAAATTAAAATATTTTATAAGTTTTTCAATTAGATTAATTTAGATTTAATAAATATATTTTTTCATTTGAATTAAAATTTAGTTATGTCTTGAAAGTTTAACAAGTTTAGTATAATTAAAAAATAATTGTATCATAATTTAAAATATTCATGTGATATATATAATATATTAAATATTTAATATTTTTAATTGATTTAATTAATTAAATAATTTTGAATCAAATTATCTGATAATTAATTTTTTTTAAAAATTAACGAAATTAATTTAATATATAATTATTCAACTAATTAATCAAAATAAATTTCAGTTTTATCAATTAATTCAATTAAAATATCGAATACTCTTATCAAGAAGCAAAACCACCCGGCAATTTGGGCCATATCCAAAATGATTCGTCCCTGATGCCGGTGAACCGTCCCGTTAAAGCAGTCACTGTTTCGTCGCTAGAAAGGTACCCCTTTCGTAAGTTGAAACTGAAATTGGAGCGCATTTTCCAAAAATATCCATAAGGTTTTGAAAAATCATGAGAATTTATTCATTCATCCCCGGAGTTTTGATTTCATGGTCGAAATCCATACAGACTGAGACCATCGAGAGGTGAAATTATGACCCAGATTGCCCCCAAAATGGCTAAAAACAACTTTAGGCTCAGAGTCCAGCGTCGCGTTTTGCTTTTGCAGCGGTGCTTTTGCTGTTTTTGGGACAGACTTCTCATGTGTTCCCCGGGAAATCCTATTGGGTATCGTATGTTATCACATGCTACCAACCCCGCCGACGACATTTCGACGGCGTCGACTAACCTTACCACGACGCCGCCGTCGCCCGTTTGCCATAGTAGTGGCCACCAAGATCATAAAGACTCGGATTTGGTTCCGTTGAAAATCAGCCTCTTGGGAGACCCTCAAATTGGGAAAACTAGTTTTCTGGTTAGCTTCAAGACCAATTCTATAAACATTAATATAAGAAAATTGTTGTTAATCGAATGCACATCTTTTCATTGTCTTTTGAAGGCGAAATATATTGGGGATGAGAAAGATGAACAAGAAGACAATCAAGAGAAAGGGTTGAATTTGATGGATAAAACATTTGTTGTAGAAGGAGCAAGAATATATTACAGTATCTGGGAAGTTGATGGTATGCCATTTTTAAAAAAAACATTACAGCAATATACAATTACACACACACACACACACACATATACAACTTTATTTATATTTTAAATTGGAAATGCAGGAGCTGAGAAATCTCAGAATCACATTCCCCTAGCTTGCCAAGATTCTGCGGCAATTCTTTTCATGTTTGATCTAACAAGCAGATGTACTTTAAACAAGTATGATCATCAACCATTAACTCCTTGAATCCAATTTATCCTGGAACTTTGAAATCTGGGCAGCATTCTAAATTGAATGAGTCTTTATGTATTCTGTGGTTGCAGTGTCATAAGTTGGTATCAAGAAGCAAGGAAATGGAATCAGGTTTTCACATTTTGCCTCCACTTTCCATCATTTATCATTGTTTGGAAACTTCATTGTATGTTGATTATTGCAACATTTGATTATGCAGACGGCGATACCTATTTTGATAGGAGCCAAATTTGATGATTTCATCCAACTACCTATTGATTTGCAGTGGACAATTGCCAGTCAGGTAAATTGGTGTTACCATTCTTGTTTAATTGAACCATTTTAACAACACTGGAGAGGCATGGTATTTCTTGCTTGATGAATGTCTTCCAAATGATGGATTCCGGTACCGGAACCGATGCTTAAATGTATTGGTTTGGGGAGTAAACTTAGAAATGGGAAAACTTGCAGACAATCCAAGTCAAAATGAGGGGATAAACAGGGAGATTAGGATCTCTCACCCTTCACTAATATCTCAAATCCTGTTGTTGTAGTTGGTATATGATTAAAACTCTATCATTGCTCTATGTTAATCGGATTCGAGTTAATGTCGGATATAAATATATGTTCAATACGAGTATATCCGTTCGCAGAGATGAATAACGAGGTTGATATTCAATTGGTTTTTGGTTATTTATGACAGGCAAGAGCATATGCAAAGGCCCTAAATGCTACACTGTTTTTTTCAAGTGCTGCATACAACATCAACGTGAACAAGATCTTCAAATTCATTACGGCCAAGCTGTTTGATCTGCCATGGAAGGTTGAACGCAATCTGACAATCGGAGAACCCATCATCGATTTCTAAAGTTTTTCCTTCTCTGTACATACACAAAAAACAAGCTGTCCAGATAAGAGATTCTCCCTCAGCCAACCGGTCACCAGATCTGATGTTCTTTTCTTAGTCTAGTTTGATTGAACAGTACTGTAGAAGATTACGAGCAAAGAACCACACACTAACTCTAGAAAACCCTAAATAATAAACATGTACAACACCATCATATATCTCTATTTTTCTTTCTAAATTTTATTTATTCTTTAAAGACAGCATAAATTTTAGAATCAAATTATAGCATAACTTTCTTAATTAATTGACAATGCATGCACTATACACGTATACTCAAATTCAAGATTTATAAGAAAAATAACATTTACTTTTACTCCTGAAATCACTTCATAAGTTAAACTAATTTAATTAAAATATCAAATAATGTTAACATTTTACTTAAAATTATTATTTTTTATTAAAAAAAGAACTAGATACCGGTAGTAATGAACCTGCACATATTTATGTGTTGTATTTTTTAAAATTTTGCTAAGAGTAACTCTTATTTTAATACTTAAAATTTAAGTGCCGTGTGAAACTAGGGTAGAGTTTAGGTGTATCAATTCTCATTAAAAATAGCAAGAAATATCAAAGAAAGCAAATAAATTATTAAAAGACAAATGATTTTCAATAAAAAAATTGTAGGCCTATAAAGATAATATAAACATAATTTTATAAATTATACTATAATATAAGGTGGTGATTCATCCCAATTAATAAAAATGATTTTAAGCAGTACACGACGTTCGATTAGGGTATAGAGTCTACTATGGTGTTTAACTTTGCGACTAAATTCCCAGGAGAGTGGCGTGATTCGGAGGCAGCTCTTGCAAGAATACAACAAAATAAGGATGTACAGAATAGTTAAGATGATAGTTGTACTCTTAAAATTTTAAATTATTATATACTTTAAATATTTTTACCGTTAATCTATCGATAATTATGCATCCACTCCTAATAATATCCTAAAAACGTGAGGATGTAGTTTCAAAGTGGATGAACCCGACCGGATATTATCTCTGTTAATTTACTCTATTTATAACTCGAATTTTTAAATTTTTTTATAAAAAATATAATATCTTATTCTTCTGGATAAACTGATCGTCATTGTTGTTTTATATATATTTTATTCGTCTCGTCAAACGTGGCTGCTTTTTACCAAATAATATAATTTCATTAACAATCCACCCACCACCACTCTCCATCAAAGTCAAATCAATATTAAAGCGTCAAATCACTTGCAGCTTTTGCAGGAGAACCAGAAACAAAGATCGTCGATCACCATAGTTAAAACAGGAACATGGGGTTTTTAGGCAAAGTGGTGGATGCGATTCTGTTGCTAACATTCTTGTCCATGTCGTTGGTGCCGCCGTTGCTGGACGCCCAAGCTCTCGTGCCGGAATCCGTCATCCCCGACGTTCTCGTTCGTCTGTACAAATGGTACACAACCGAACACCAAGATTACTTGCTGCTGGAGCAGCCTGCTTTTTTCATGGCGCTCATGAAGCTGGAGATTTTCTTCGTGTGGCCGCTCGCTATGATCAACCTTTACGGATTGTTGAACTCCAAGCCTTGGTTCAAATCCACCTGCCTCATCTTCGGCTCCGCTATTGCCACCTCCACGGTAAATTAATCTAAAACTCCATCGCTTTCTCTAAGTTCGGTTCTAATTACGATCTGCTGAAATTTTCAGACGGCTATGGTGGGAGACATGTTGGGATCCAAGAAGCCTATGGCCAATAAACTGGCGATGATGTACTCGCCTTTTATAGCGCTTGGGTTCCTAGCCGTACTGCGAGGGCTGCTTACACCGTCGACCAAGGCTGTCTCCGCCCGTGCCGACGGACAGACGACCAGGGCTTTGAAAAAGAGGGTTTGAAGTTGACTCGATGAGTTTCATCATCGTCTTCGTTGAAACAATAATACGGAAGGGATTTTTCTCTGTGTTTGTGTATGTAAACAATTCGAGTGAAGCTCAAGATCATCATCTTCTTCGTTGACTCGATGAGTTTCTTTGTCATGTTTACGAAGTTTTTTTTTTTTTTGGATAATTAATGTTTACGAAGTTTTACTTTGAATTATGTGATTTATGGGGGAATAATTAAGATTATGATTATGACCCATTTCTTTCTATTGGTAAAATCCCATTTTAATTACATTTCCACTTCAAGTCTATACTATTTCTTAACAAATTCTTTATTATTATATTTATTTTTATTTTTATGGGAAAGATTTGAGTTAATATATCTTTAATATGAAAATTATTCAATTATACTTATTTTAAATATATATACATTTCTATTGAGATATACAATTCAATCCACTTTACATGATAAAAAAATTCTTTTTTAAATAATTATTTTCCCACCAACATCATAAGTCGTACAAAACTTTAAAACTAATTATTTTTATTTTGATCTTTTTCACGTTGACTAGTATAATTTACGTGCAAAAAAGAATTAAGGGTAAATAACATAAATGGTCTCCAAAATTTTGGGACTTACACTTTAGTCATTAAAATTTTATAAATAATAATATAATCACTAAACTCTTAATTCAATTTTATTACAGTTAAAAAAATACGATGTAACACGTTAAGGGTGCGTTTGGTTCACGGAATGTAAGATTACCAGTGGGAATGTAAGATTACCAGAGAATATGATTACTGGGAATGTTGTATTTTGTGTTTGGTTGGCTTAACAGGAATGTAAGATTACCGTGTTTGGTTAAATGAATAAAAGATTATTGGAATGTATATTTGACCAAATTATCCTTATTATATATTTGTTTTTAACAAGTTGGAAAATATTTATATATTTTCTTTAAAAAATTTAAATTCATAAAATTTATATAATTGTTTTTACAAAATTGAAAATATAAAAAGGTTTAATGAAAGGGTAAAATTTTATTTTAACCCATGAATTTCATATAAAATTTTAATTATAGATTTTTTTTTTGTAAATCTAAAATAGTTTAAAGATAAATTTATAATTTAACATTCGTAAAATTTTTATTATTGAATGACAGAAGAAAAAAAATTTTGAAAAAAATATTTAAGGGCATTTTAGTCTAAAAGCCAAAAATCCAACAATACCTAAGGAAAGAGAGGTAATGACATTCCTGGTAATATATCTCAAAAAATTTACTATTAGTAATCTTACATTACCGAAAATAAAATTTCTAGACTAACCAAACGAAGAAACGTAGATTCTATTCTGACGAGAATCTTACATTCCGAGCTAAACGTCCCCTAAATGTCATCTTCTTACCTCCAAAATATTAGGTTTCTTAAATATAAATCGTCAGCTACTGCTCTTTTATTATATTTTTATCTCGTTTGGTGATTTCTAAAAATTCACGAGACTACTTTTTTTATTCAATTTCTTTTTATAGAATCGAAATCATGGTTTTAAATCTTCTCAAATTTCATATATAAATTAAAAATTAAATTTTTCGATATGTCAACCTTCGAATCAACTTAAAATCAACCTAGGTTAATTTAATGTAAAAAAGAAACATGCATATAGAAACGTGTCAAATAAAGGCACCTGATTATTTAGAAAATCTAAAATCGCTTTGTTCACTCGTCAAATTTGGCGCCTCCCTTTTCACCGATACGGTAAACAAAACCAAATCACTTTTAACTTTGCAAATATATCTTTTTGTTATATACACTCTATTAACTACGTATATACATTTTATAGATATAATTATTTTAATTCAAATTGTTTCAAAAAAATAATATTTTATTATCATTTAGTTCACTTGTTTAAACTTGTGTGTTGAATTCAGGCTGCTATGGTGGGAGAAATTCTGGGATCCGATGAGCCATCGGCGGATTTAATGGTGAAATTGTATTCGTCGTCGTTGGGATTGTTGAAATGTCAAAACTTGGAAAATTAATTCAAGTTAGGCACCTAATATTGCAATGTCAAAATTAGATGCAACAATGTCAAAATTATGTGCAATAATGTTTGAAAATTAAATGGGTAAATTATAAACTTTAGTCACTAAACTTTAGGGTATTTATAAAATTAGTCCTTAAGTTTCAACTATATCATTTAGCTTCAAAACCATCCCAAAGCATTCTAGCTTTCTTCCAATACTAAAGAGAATTTAGAGAGTTTCTAGAGAGTTGTTTTCTCCTTTTTATCAAAAGAGAATTATCATTGTTTTCTCCTTGGTAGATCGAGAGAGATTGTAATTCCTATTTTCTCATAGTGAAATTCTTCTACTGTTGCCTGTGGTTTTTACCCTAAATTTTTAGGGGTTTTCCACGTAAATTTTTTGTCTCTTTTATCTTCATTTTTATTTTCTCAAATTATTAGTTGCGATTTTGCTCTATCCGATAGCCGTCTTCCGCAACAATTGGTATTAGAGCTAGATTAGAGTGTATAATATCTGCTTATTGTCTTTGTGGTTGCCACCAAAAGGTGGATCCT
The DNA here is from genome assembly GCF_006381635.1 of Hibiscus syriacus. Taxonomy (NCBI): domain Eukaryota; kingdom Viridiplantae; phylum Streptophyta; class Magnoliopsida; order Malvales; family Malvaceae; genus Hibiscus; species Hibiscus syriacus. Next base: position 153,422 of record NW_024063511.1, on the reverse strand, counting down.
TCAACATAAGAAAGTAAGAAGTTATTACCCATTCTTTGAAGGTTCTAGAGAACTATTCACGATAGTGAAATAGTGGGAGCTATCCGTAAACGAAGCAATGGCAACGAAATTTGATATTGAAAAATTCAATGGGAGAAATTTCTCATTGTGGAAATTGAAGATGAAGGCCATCATGAGGAAAGACGGTTGTCTAGCAGCTATCAGCGAAAGGCCAGTAGATTTCACAGATGACAACAAATGGATCGAAATGGACGGAAATGCTATGGTAAACTTTCATCTAGCATTAGCAGATGAAGTATTGTCAAGTATCGATGAGAAGATGACAGCTAAGGAGATATGGGATCATCTCACCAAACTGTACGAGGCCACATCGTTGCACAATAAAATTTTTCTTAAGAGAAAATTGTACACTCTCCGTATGCCAGAATCTACTTCAGTGACGGAGCACTTAAATACACTGAACACTTTATTTTCTCAGCTTACATCCTTAAGCTGTAAAATAGGAGAACAAGAACGTGCTGAACTTCTACTTTAAAGTCTACCGGATTCGTACGATCAACTCATCATCAACTTGACAAACAGTAATGTCACCAGTCTAGTCTTCGATGACGTTGCAGCTGCTGTTCTACAAGAAGAAAATCGGCGCAAGAACAAGGAAGACAGACAAGTAAATCTGCAACAAGCAGAAGCGTTGACAACGATGAGAGGGAGATCAACAGAACGTGGCCAAAGCAGCAGTCATAAACATGGTAGATCGAAGTCGAGGAGCAAGAAGAATTTAAAGTGCTACCACTGTGGAAAGAAGGGTCACTTGAAGAAGGATTGTTGGAGTCTAAATAAAAACTCCAATCCACAAGGCAATACCGCAAACACTTCAGATGATGGAGATGCTTTATGCTGTGAAGCGTCAACCACCGTGGAAGGCAGAAAAAGATTTGCAGATATATGGCTCATTGATTCAGGAGCGACATATCACATGACCTCAAGAAGAGAATGGTTCCATCATTATGAACCTGTCTCAGGAGGATCTATGTATAGTTGTAATGATCATGCCTTAGAGATCGTTGGTGTGGGAACCATCAAATTGAAGATGTATGATGGAACAATTAAAGTTGTTCGAGATGTGCGACACGTGAAAGGTCTGAAGAAAAATTTATTATCCTACGGATTGTTGGATAATAATGCTAGCAAGATTGAAACATGGAAAGGAATCATGAAAGTGTTCCGTGGAGCGCTTGTGGTGCTGAAAGGCGAAAAGATAGCTGCAAACTTGTACATACTGAAGGGAGAGACTTTGCTAGAAGCAGAAGCCTCTGTTGCCTCATGTAGTTCAAATTCTGCAATGATATGGCATCAGAAACTTGGACACATGTCAGAACAAGGAATGAAAGTCCTTGTGGAGCAAAAGCTACTTCCAGGCTTAACAAAGGTATCACTTACTTTGTGTGAGCATTGCATAACAAGTAAGCAACACCGGTTGAAATTCAACACATCAAATTCTAGAGGCAAAAGTGTTCTAGAATTGGTTCACTCTGACGTATGGCAAGCACCAGTAACATCCCTAGGTGGAGCAAAATACTTTGTCTTATTTATTGATGACTACTCCAGGAGATGTTGGGTGCACCCTATTAAGAAGAAGTCAGACGTGTTTTCAACTTTCAAAAACTTCAAAGCGCGGGTGGAACTTGATTCTGGAAATAAGATCAAGTGTTTCAGAACAGATAATGGAGGAGAATACACAAGCGAAGAATTTGATGACTTTTGCAGGAAAGAAGGCATCAAAAGACAGTTCACAGTGGCGAACACTCCTCAACAAAATGGAGTGGCAGAGCGGATGAACAGAACCTTGTTTGAAAGAACAAGAGCAATGTTGAGGGACGCATGCCTAGAAAAATCATTCTGGGCAGAAGCAGTTAATACCGCCTGTTATTTGGTGAATCGAGCTCCATCAACTGTAATAGAGCTGAAGACACCAATGGAGATGTGGACTGGTAAACCAGTTGATTATTCAAACCTCCATGTATTTGGAAGTATTGTGTACGTGATATACAACGCCCAAGAAATTTCAAAGCTGGATCCAAAATCCAGGAAATGCAAATTCTTGGGTATGCTGATAGAGTAAAGGGGTATCGCTTGTGGGATCCCACTGCCCGCAAAGTGATCATTAGCAGGGATGTTATCTTTGTAGAAGATAAACTACAAAGAAAAGAACACGATGATAGCGCTAAAAAGTCAGAGACTACTCAGATACATGTGGAAAAAGAGTTTGAAGAAGGAGATTCTTCTGAAGCAGAACCAGCACATGATGAACAAGAACCAGAGAGTTCTGAAGCTCCAACAACTCATCAATCAGATCGTGTGAGAAGACGTCCCAATTGGCACTCAGATTATGTTATAGAAGGTAATATTGCATACTGCCTTTTAACAGAGGACGGTGAGCCATCAAAATACCAGGAGGCAATAAACAGCTCAAATGCTTCACTGTGGATGATGGCGATGCAAGAAGAAATCGAAGCCCTTCATAAAAATAATACATGGGACCTTGTGCCACTGCCACAAGGAAGGAAGCCAATTGGTAACAAATGGGTTTTCAAAATCAAGCGAAATGGTGACGATCAAGTGGAGAGGTATCGTGCAAGACTGGTGGTCAAAGGATATGCTCAGAAAGAAGGTATTGATTTCAATGAAATTTTTTCTCTTGTGGTTCGACTAACAACAGTTCGAGTAGTCTTGGCAATGTGTGCTACATTGAATTTACATTTGGAACAGCTAGATGTTAAAATAGCTTTTCTTCATAGAAATCTTGAAGAAGATATTTATATGCTCCAGCCTGAAGGTTTTGAAGAAGACGAAAAGAAGAACTTGGTTTGCAGGTTGAACAAATCTCTGTACGGTCTAAAGCAGGCGCCGAGGTGTTGGTATAAGAGATTTGATTCATTCATTATGTGCCTTGGATACAACAGACTTAATGCAGACCCTTGTGCTTATTTCAAGAGGTCTGGTGATAACGATTTTGTTATATTGTTGTTGTATGTGGATGACATGTTGGTTGCCGGACCCAACAAAGATCATATTGAAGAATTGAAGGCACAACTGGCTAGGGAATTTGAAATGAAGGACTTGGGATCAGCAAACAAGATTCTAGGGATGCAAATTCACCGAGACAGAAGTAATAGGAAGATTTGGCTTTCATAAAAGAATTACTTGAAGAAAATCTTGTCACGATTTAGCATGCAAGATTGTAAGCCAATTTCTACCCCTCTTCCTATTAACTTCAAGTTATCCTCTAGTATGAGTCCTAGCAGTGAAGAAGAGAGGATGGAGATGTCTCGAGTACCGTATGCATCAACAGTGGGAAGTTTAATGTTCGCTATGATATGCACAAGACCAGACATTGCACAAGCAGTGGGAGTGGTTAGTCGGTACATGGCGAATCCAGGCAAAGAGCATTGGAATACAGTAAAGAGGATCCTAAGATACATGAAAGGGACCTCAAATGTTGCATTATATTACAGAGGATCAAACTTACTAATTAATGGATATGTAGATTCTGACTATGCAGGGGATTTGTGTTGAAAACATTTTGATATTTCGATATAACAAATTAAGTTAAATGAATTTTAAGATTTTCCAAAATGATTTTCTAAGTATATTCGATATAATTATTCGAATATCAAAACATTACTCAAAATATTTCAAAAATCATTTTTAATCCTTACTTAAGTGTAAAATTAAGTTTTAATCTTAAAACAATTTCAAAATAATCTTTCAAAGTATTTCGAACCATTTCAAAGCCAAAAATTCCAGATTGCTCAGAGGGAATCGATTCCCCCCCCAAGGGGGTACCGATTCCCCCCCTGAAGGGTTTGGCTCCAAGATTTCCATAATGCTCGGAGGGAACCGATTCCCCCATAGGGGGTACCGATTCCCCCCTGTTCAACGGTCGAAATATTTGAATTTTACACTTAGGGAACCGATTCCCCATAGGGGGTACCGGTTCCCCCCACGCTCCAAACTGTTCTATTAATTGTTTTCACACTAAAACGGCTATATGATCTTCACTAATCATCCCCAACGTTCAGAAGAGATTCAAGGTGTATTTAAACAAGTTCTGAAGCCCTTGATCAACAAGAAATTATAGAGAAACAAGAGAGAAAACATCAAACACCAAGTTTGTGCAAATCAAGCCAATTTTCCTTTCAATATTCATTTTACTTTCAAGAACACCATTTGTGCTCATTTGTAATTATCTTTGAGTGTTCTTTTCTTATTCTAGAATTGTGCAAACATCTTACCTTGTGAGGTTTTCTTGTAAGTTTGCAAATTTGTAATCTTCTCTTTGGGAAAAAGAGTGTTCTCAAGAGTTGGGGTATACTCTTGAGGGATTTTGTAAGGTTATCTCTTTGGCCTCAAAAGAAAGAACAAATTAGTGAATTTGTTGAAAAATCCTTAGTGTGTAGTGGACGTAGACTTTGTTTAAGAAAGTCGAACCACTGTAAATCGTTGTGCAATTACTTTCAATTTTTCTACAAAAGCTTCCACGAAATTTTAATTGCCAATTCACCCCCCTCTTGGCCGATTCCATCGATCGATTAACTCAACAATTGGCATCAGAGCCTAACTCATTTGAAGGTTTAATCACCTCTTGAGTCGATTCGGGAAGAGTTATATCGATTATTAAAGTCATCAATGGCCTCCGCTTCAAACTTCGACTCCGGTCTCGATTCGATGCCCGTCAACAAGCCTCCTTTCTTCAATGGAGCTAACTATGCCTATTGGAAGAATAGAATGATGTACTTCATTCAAGCAAGTGACATGGGAGCATGGAATGCTGTAGAAGAAGGATACATCAAACCTCTCACTCATCCAAGGTTGTGGAGTGAAAGAGAGACAATAATGTTTCAGCTCAACTCCAAAGCCATCCATATTATTTTTTGTGCTCTTGGACCAGATGAATACGAAAGAGTTTCATCGTGTACAACCGCCAAAGAAATATGGGACAAGCTTCAAGTCACACATGAAGGTACAGATGAGGTAAAGAAATCAAAAATTAGTATTCTAACGCATAGCTATGAAAATTTCAGGATGAAACCAAATGAAGACATCAAAGCTATGACGGATAGATTTTCAACGATTGTCAATGGTCTCAAATCATATGGAGAGATCATCTCAAATGAAAAGCTTGTGAGGAAGTTAGTCTACTCCCTCCCAAAATCATGGCAATCAAAGAAGACGGCAATCATCGAGTCTAAGGACCTATCGTCCTTAACTCTTGAAGAACTTATCGGTTCACTCCTCACTCATGAGATGATGCTTGAAGATGAGGTGGACCTTGATAAAGTTTAAGAGACACCAAAGGAAAAGGAGAAGAAGAAAAATATTGGAGTTGCTCTCAAATCCACAAAAGATGAGAGTGATTCTAATAATGATGATGATGACGAGGAAATGGCATTGTTTGCCAAACGGTTCAGAAAAATGATGAGACCTTACCAAGGAAGAAAATTCAAACGAAACGAAGGCCTCAAAAATGAACCAAAAGAGAAGGACCCAATCATTTGCTATGAATGCAAAAAGCCGGGGCATGTCAAATATGATTGCCCATAATTGAAGAAAAATGGTCAATCAAAGAATAAGCACAAGGCTCATGTGGCTACATGGAGCGATGAAGAAAGTTCCGATGAAGAGGAACAAAAAGTAGCAAACTTGTGCTTGATGGCATTCGGGGAAGATTCTAAGGTAACCTCTAACTCATCCGATTTTGATGATTTATCTTATGATGAGTTATTTGAGAAGTACAATGGGTTGGCTTCGGATTATGAGAAATTGTTTTTAAAATATAAAAATGATGTTTCAAAATTGAAAAATGAAAACAAACTCATATCCAAAACCAACAACGATCTTGAAAGTAAAATCAAAGATTTGCAAATCAAACTAGAAGAGTTTGAAAATAAAAATTTAGATTTGCAAAATTTACTTTCAAAGATCAATGATGATCATCAAAAGAAAATTGATGATCTTAAAACTTCTTTTGATAAAGTTGGAACAAAACATTTTGAAAAAGGTGGAAATTCAAAATCCAACTTTGTTAGAAAAAGTTATTGAAACTACAATCATAGAGGTCCCCAAAGAACCTCTAATGGAAAAATCATTAGAAGTATGTGGGTTCCTAAAGAACTCATTACTACTAAAGATAAAAATATCCTACACAAATGGATACTTAAGGGGACTAGGATTTTGGAAACTAATGAATATGGACCCAAAAGAATTTGGGTACCAAAAATCAAAAATTAATCTATGTTTGTAGGGAAAGGAGCATTGCTACAAGGCACGGGAAACAAATTCAAATTCATGGTACCTTGATAGTGGATGCTCAAGACATATGACCGGAGACAAAAGCCGGTTCATTGAGCTTAACGCCAAAAATGGAGGAGAAGTGACTTTTGGAGACAATTCAAAAGGTCACATTGAATGTATTGGTACAATAGGTAATACCTCTTCCATACAAATTAAGAATGTTTTATATGTGAATGGATTAAAGCATAATCTATTGAGTATTAGTCAATTATGCGATAAAGGATTCAATGTCTTATTTGAAATTAATGGTTGTAAAGTCATTGACATTGCATCTAATCGGATTATGCTTGTTGGTCATAGAATAGGAAACATTTACATGGTGCATTTAGATTCTATTGATATGACTAATTTATGCCTAGTTGCTAAGGATGAGCATGATAGTTGGTTATGGCATAGGAGACTAGGTCATGCTAGTATGAGTGTTTTGCAACGGTTAATTCAAGGAGACTTAGTAAGAGGGTTGCCTAAGCTTAAATTTGATAATGATAAAATCTGTGATGCATGTGCTAAAGGAAAACAAAAGCGAGTTTCTTTTAAATCTATTAATGACGTATCAACTAGTAGAGTATTACAATTGATCCATTTAGATCATTTTGGGCCAACTAGAACTACTAGCTTGGGAGGAAAACAATATGCATTTGTCTTGGTAGATGACTATTCTAGATACACTTGGGTTCTATTCTTAAGTACTAAAGATGAAGCATTAGAAAATTTCATCACATTTTCAAAAATAATCCAAAAATGAAAAAGGTTACTCTATCACTAGTGTTAGAAGTGATCATGGAACTGAATTTGAAAATCTTGGATTTATTGAGTTTTGTAATTCTAATGGTATTAGCCATAATTTTTCAGCACCTAGAACTCCTCAACAAAATGGAGTTGTTGAGAGGAAAAATCAAACTTTAGAAGAAATGGCTAGAACCATGCTTTGTGAAAATAATTTGCCAAAATATTTTTGGTCGGAAGCCACAAATACCGCTTGTTATGTTGTAAATCGAGTAATGATTAGGCCAATTTTAAAGAAAACTCCATATGAAATTCTCAAAAATAAAAAGCCTAACATTAGCTATTTTCATCCTTTTGGATGTAAATGTTTTGTTTTAAACAACGGTAAAGAAAACCTTGGCAAATTTGATGCTAAAAGTGATGAAGGAATTTTTCTGGGTTATTCCTTAAATTCTAAAGCTTATCGTGTATTTAATAAAAGAACTTTAGTTGTAGAAGAGTCTATACATGTTGTTTTCGATGATAATCCCCTTCCGAGGAAGGATTCTTCTGTTAATGATGATGTAGGTATTGTACAAGCAAATGACGTTAGACATGACGTTGGAGAATCATCATCAAAGGAATAAACAAAAGATGAGGAAACTCATGATCCCCTCGAGAATCCAACCAGTGAAGAAAGGGAAGTATCTTTTCCAAGAGAGTACAACTATGTCAAGGATGGTAAAATTATAGGTGATCCATCAAAAGGGTTAACTACTCGATCTTCTCTTAGAAATATCTGTAATTATGTTGCATTTATTTCATGCATAGAGCCTAAGAACATCAAAAAAGCATTAAAAGATGAACATTGTATTATGGCTATGCAAGAAGAATTAAATCAATTTGAGAGAAGTAAAGTATGGACATTAGTTGAAAGGCCTAGTAATAAATCTACTGTAGGTACTAGATGGGTTTTTAGAAATAAACTTGATGAAAGTGGTAATATAGTGAGGAACAAGGCTAGACTTGTTGCTTAAGGCTATACTCAAGAAGAAGGCATAGACTATGATGAAACATACGCTCCCGTAGCTAGGATGGAAGTAATTAGAATGTTATTAGCATTTGTATGTTTCAATGAATTTAAATTATATCAAATGGATGTTAAAAGTGCATTTTTAAATGGTTTTATAAAAGAAGAAGTGTACGTGGAACAACCTCCAGGTTTTGAAGATTCAAATTTTCTGGATCATGTTTTAAAATTGACAAAAGCTCTTTATGGTTTAAAACAAGCTCCTAGAGCTTGGTATGAAGATTGTCAAATTTTTTAATTGAAAAAGGTTTTTTAAAAGGAAAGGTTGACACTACATTGTTTTTAAAGAGAAAAGGTAAAGATTTATTAGTAGTTCAAATTTATGTTGATGATATAATATTTGGTTCTACTAATGATGTTCTTTGCCAAGAATTTTCTAAGCTAATGCAAAGTGAGTTTGAGATGAGCATGATGGGGGAGCTCTCATTTTTCTTGGGACTCCAAATCAAGCAAAGAAAAGATGGCATCTTCATTAATCAAGCTAAGTACGTCAAAGATATGCTCAAGAAGTTTGGACTGGAAAATGGGAAACCTCATAACACTCCAATGAGCTCTTCAACAAAGCTTGACTTAGATGAAGGAGGTAAATGTGTGGATGTTAAATTATATAGATCCATGATTGGCTCATTGCTTTATCTAACCGCAAGTAGACCGGATATTATGTTTAGTGTTTGCTTGTGTACTAGGTTTCAATCATGTCCTAAAGAATCACATTTACTAGCTGTTAAGAGAATCTTTAGATACCTTAAGGACACTCCTAGTTTAGGACTTTGGTATCCTAGAGACTCTAGCTTTAGCTTGCATGCCTTTTCTGATGCAGATTATGGAGGATGCAAATTAGATAGGAAAAGCACCTCCGGTACTTGCCAATTCCTTGGAAATATGCTGATTTCTTGGTTTTCAAAGAAACAAAATTGTGTTGCATTATCTACCACTGAAGCAGAATACATTTCAGCCGGTAGTTGTTGTGCACAAGTTTTATGGATGAAACAACAACTTTTTGATTATGGAATTGAAGTAGGTACCATTCCTATCAAGTGTGACAATACTAGTGCTATTTGTCTCACTAAAAATCCCATCCAACACTCTAGAACTAAGCACATTGAAATAAGACATCACTTCATTAGAGACCATGTCACTAAGGAAGATATAGTTTTAGAATATGTTGATACTTTGCATCAATTAGCGGATATCTTTACAAAACCCTTAGACAAGGAAAGGTTTTGGACACTTAGAAGAGAATTAGGTTTAACTAACCTATCTTCACTTAGTGTTTAAAATAATTTAGCACTTTTAATAAATACTGAAAAATGCTTATAATAATAATTTTTGATTGCATTCTTGCTATTAGTTAGGGGGAGTTTATGATTCTTGGTGAAAATTAATTTTATGTTCAAATAATGTTTAAAGATTAATTTAATTGTTTGAACATAATTATTTTTCAATATATGAGTTGCCTATACCACTAGAGAAGATTAATTTAGCATTTTATGTGCTTAAAAGTCGGATTTTAGCATTTTGGTGCAGAGGGAATCGATCCCCCCATGAGGGAACCGATTCCCCCTTTGAAGGGGAACCGATTCCCCCCACAGGGGAATCGATACCCCCCTGGGGTTCTGTTAAAATCGGGCAGAACCCTTCAAAACACAAAAACCCTCCTTTTCTTCCGCCGTTTCTCACCCTCTAAGCACTCAAATCTCCATTCTTGCCTCAAATCATTGATTTTAATCGGAATTTACTTCAAATATCATCTCCTAAACTTGCAATCATCATTAAAATCGTGCAAACAACATCTAAATCCCCTCAATCTTCATCTTTCAAGGTAAATTTTTCTAAACTCTCTATTTCATTATTTTTGAACATAAGATTAGTTTTAATTAGTTCTAGGTTGAAATAGTGAACGAGCATTGATTGTTTAGTGATTAGAAACTAGATGTTACAACTAATTTCATCAAAAAACACAAGAATTTTCCAAAAATTTTAAATTTTCGAAATTAAAAAAAAAAAATTGTTGTTTTTCAAATTATTGTGTTTTGATTAAATTATGTTGTTGTTATGAAAACTATACATATATTGTTTCTCAAAACCATATTTTTCAAAAAGTTTTTCAAAAACTTTGCCCATTAGGATTGATTTAGATAACCTTGAAATATTGAGGACTCAATTGAGTTTTGGGATTAATTGAATTGCATACATTTGTTTTTAAATTTGCAGGTTATTCAATCTATTTTGATTTCCTTCACCATGTCTAATCCTAAACGTGTTAGGTCTTCATCTAGTCGTCCACACCGACAACCAAATCCACCTCCAAATCCTCCACCTATTCCAATTTCTAATCCTAATCCTATTGATCCTAATTTGACTATCCAAAATTCGTGTTTCAATCATCCTGGTCCTAGAAATCATCGTTTTTGGTATTATCAATATTTCGACTCTTACAAAATCCGGGAAGAACGTATTCCTTCTCGTCAAGCTATGTTAGCTATCAATTTTAAATATCTTCCTCTTTTACAAGAGTGGAAATTTGATAAACTCTTTGACCTTGAACCCATTGTTTACCATCAACTTGTTCGTATTTTTTATTCTAATGTCGTTTGTGTTAAAGACCAAACTGAAACCGAAACCATAGGAATTCGTTCCTACCTTCTAGGACAATTCTTATATATTGACTCGGCTTACATAGCCAATACATTTGGATTAGATAATGAAGGGATTTCAAATGAAAAACAGGTTTTAGGATCTCGTTATAAAAGAAGGGATAGTGCAAGTGTCCTAGACCTTCATGAACGTTTTCTTCATCTAATGATTTCTTGGTGGTTTCGACCATCTGGAGGTCGTTATTCTACTCTTAGAGCCTTAGATCTTTGGTGGTTACATTGTTTCGAAAACAATATTAAAATCAACCTACCTCAGATTATTTTTGCTGAAATTGTTGAAACCGTAAATCTTGTTCCTAATAAAAAACTTTGTTCATCTCTTGTTTACGGTTGTATTTTGAGTAATCTGTTTTCCAAAGCTGGGCTTAGAGTCAGTCTAGATGTCGTTTTTCCTCTTAAGAAACAAATTAACCTTCTTTCCTTAACGAGAGCGGGATGGATTAAGGATAAGGAAACTGGGAATGGGTTCGATCTTCTGCAACTACTCCGGGAGCTAGTTCTTCACGAGCTCCACCCGAAGCTGACGAAGATCTCGAGCTTGAGCAACTAATGCGAGACATCGATGAAGCTGAAGCTGAACCTGAGCAGGCCGAGGAGCAGCCCGAAGAGCAAGCACAACAATCGACTCAAATGCCTCCATATTTTCAATCTTTTATGGAGACATTTGATTACCGATATGCGACCATGGATTCGCGCTTTATTTCTATAGAGTCCCATTTATCCACAATGGGAGCTCAACAATTAGAAATTCTTCGGGAAATGCGTACAAATAATGAAGCAACCAACACACGTATTAATGACCTCACTAACGAAATGGCCGCTATACGAGCTCGTTTTCCTCCTCCCGATCCTCCTACGGATGTTTGATTCTATGTTTTAATTTGTTTTCCAAACTTATTGTTTTAACATTTTGAATATTTTGGAATGTTTGATTTTGTGGATTGTTGGATTTTGGATTTATGGATGGTGTGAACTTATATGTTTGGTGTTTTTTATTCGTTATTGCATCATTTACATCATTATTAGCAATATGACCAATTTTGCCATATCACATTATTTATGAATATTGATTACGGAACTAATGGCTAACATTTCTCTTAATTGTGATCTTAGCAGCTTATGCATACATATACCTAATCAATTGGCTTAATATTTTTCACGTTCATTTGAATCTTTTTGATTTAACAAAAAGGGGGAGAAGTGTGTTTTAAGTGTGTGTTTTTAAAAATGATAAATGGGAGAGTTTTTAAAAATGATAAATGGGAGAAGTGTTAAAGTAAGGGGGAGTAATTTTAAAACTTGATTTCAAAATCTTAAAAATTACTAAAATGTTTTGTTATATCAAAAAGGGGGAGATTGTTGAAAACATTTTGATATTTCGATATAACAAATTAAGTTAAATGAATTTTAAGATTTTCCAAAATGATTTTCTAAGTATATTCGATATAATTATTCGAATATCAAAACATTACTCAAAATATTTCAAAAATCATTTTTAATCCTTACTTAAGTGTAAAATTAAGTTTTAATCTTAAAACAATTTCAAAATAATCTTTCAAAGTATTTCGAACCATTTCAAAGCCAAAAATTCCAGATTGCTCAGAGGGAACCGATTCCCCCCCAAAGGGGGTACCGATTCCCCCCTGAAGGGTTTGGCTCCGAGATTTCCAGAATGCTCGGAGGGAACCGATTCCCCCATAGGGGGTACCGATTCCCCCCTGTTCAACGGTCGAAATATTTGAATTTTATACTTAGGGAACCGATTCCCCATAGGGGGTACCGATTCCCCCCACGCTCCAAACTGTTCTATTAATTGTTTTCACACTAAAACGGCTATATGATCTTCACTAATCATCCCCAACGTTCAGAAGAGATTCAAGGTGTATTTAAACAAGTTCTGAAGCCCTTGATCAACAAGAAATTATAGAGAAACAAGAGAGAAAGCATCAAACACCAAGTTTGTGCAAATCAAGCCAATTTTCCTTTCAATATTCATTTTGCTTTCAAGAACACCATTTGTGCTCATTTGTAATTATCTTTGAGTGTTCTTTTCTTGTTCTAGAATTGTGCAAACATCTTACCTTGTGAGGTTTTCTTGTAAGTTTGCAAATTTGTAATCTTCTCTTTGGGAAAAAGAGTGTTCTCAAGAGTTGGGGTATACTCTTGAGGGATTTTGTAAGGTTATCTCTTTGGCCTCAAAAGAAAGAACAAATTAGTGAATTTGTTGGAAAATCCTTAGTGTGGATAGCTAAGGTAGTGGACGTAGACTTTGTTTGAGAAAGTCGAACCACTGTAAATCGCTGTGCAATTACTTTCAATTTTTCTACAAAAGCTTCCACGAAATTTTAATTGTCAATTCACCCCCCTCTTGGCCGATTCCATCGATCGATTAACTCAACAATTTGGATAAAAGCAAATCTACTACAGGATATATGTTCAAAGTTGCTGGTGGAGCTGTAAGCTGGGTTTCAAAATTGCAGTCAGTTGTGGCTACGTCCACAACAGAGGCAGAATATGTAGCAGCTACACAAGCCAGTAAAGAAGCAATTTGGTTGAAGATGCTATTGGAGGAGCTTGGGCACAATTAAGAGTATGTCTCTCTGTTTTGTGACAGTCAAAGAGCCTTGCATCTAGCAAGGAATCCAGTATTTCATTCAAGGACTAAGCACATACGAGTTCAGTACCATTTCATTCGTGAAAAGGTGGAAGAATGAACGGTAGATATACAGAAGATCCATACCAAAGACAACATAGTAGATTTCATGACGAAGGCGATCAACGCTGATAAATTTACCTGGTGTCGATCCTCTTGTGGCCTGTCAGAGACATAAGCAACATGATGGTACAAGGTAGAAAGAATGGTGTGAAGATATGATTGTTCCAATCAAATCTTCAAGTGGGAGATTGTTGAAATGTCAAAGCTTGGAAAATTGGTTCAAGTTAGGCACCTAATATTGCAATGTCAAAATTAGGTGCAACAATGTTTGAAAATTAAATGAGTAAATTATAAACTTTAGTCACTAAACTTTAGGGTATTTATAAGATTAGTCCTTAAGTTTCAACTATAAATACCCTAGCTCATTTAGCTTCAAAACCATCCCAAAGCATTCTAGCTTTCTTCCAATACTAGAGAGAATTTAGAGAGTTTCTTGAGAGTTGTTTTCTCCTTTTTATCAAGAGATAATTATCATTGTTTTCTCCTTGGTAGATCGAGAGAAGTTGTAATTCCTATTTTCTCATAGTGAAATTCTTCTACCGTTGCATGTGGTTTTTACCCTAAATTTTTATGGGTTTTCCACGTAAATTTTTTGTCTCTTTTATCTTCATTTTTATTTTCTCAAATTATCAGTTGCGATTTTGCTCTATCCGATAGCTGTCTTCCGTAACAGATATTAGGGTCTCTGGCTATGTTGCGAGGGTTGTTGGTTTCACAATCGAGCAAGACTGCTCCAATCATTGCCAAAGGACCGGCGTCGGCTATGAAAAAGGGGGATTGAAGTTGACCCGTGGAGTTACAAAGATCATCACGAAATTACTCCGTTGTGTCTATGTAGACAAGTCAAGCTAAATAAGGATTGAAATTCGAAGTACAAAATTTACAGATATATTTGCGATATGATAGTGTGTGTAGTAATTTTGTTTGTCACGTTCACAATTTCCTTTTCAATTTGTGTCATTTACGAGTGATATAAAGAAAGAATAAGTATCCTCTGTCCCCCTTTCATGCCTCAATTTGTGTCCCTTAAATCTTATTAGTCCACTTGTGCACTAGCTAGCATAAAAAACAGGCGAAGAGAGTGTGATGGATGGAACGGAGAGGATATATAATCTCTCAAAGCAGATGTTGCAGAGATTTGACGCATGATTCATGCAACCAAAATTTTTACTTTACACATGCACAAGTTGTGCCACAGATTTCCTCTCTGCATTTATCACACTGTTTATTATCGTTCTCATGAAATCAACGATCCATCGTTGGATGTTCATGACTAGCTAGCCAATTTGAACACCATATTTCACATAAAGATAAGATTAACTGGAAGTAAAGAGAGAGGAAATAAAAAAATTAACTGGAAGTAAAAATTGAGATATTCAAAGTACAGAGGGACAGAGGATTCCCATTCCTTATTTAGACACATTTACTAGTCACACATCTTCTATTAGACATTTCATCAGTCCTTGACGCCGTGCGTGGGGTCTTGGAACTCACATAAATGGTGCCATTATTTTTGGTCAAACGTGGCTGCTGCTTCTTAATAATTTCGGTCATAATCGGTGGCTTCATAACTTTGAATCTTTACTCACCACTCCATGATATGATGAGATATAAATTGATGAAATCACTTGCAAGCTTTGCAGAAAAAAGAAAAAGAGTGGATCACCATAGCTGAAAAAAGCATGGGAAATTTAGGCCAGGTGGTGAACGCCCTTCTATTGCTAGAATTCTTCAGCATCCTGGTGATAGTTCCACTGGACATCCCGGAATCCATCCTCCCATACCACCTCAATCCTCTCTATCGATTTTACACTACGATCAGCCGAGATTATTTGGTGCTCGACAAGCCCCCTTTCTTCATGGCACTCATGATGCTGGAGCTCTTTTACTTGTTTCCACTCGCTGTGCTCAACATTTACGGGATGCTCACCGCCAAGCCCTGGTTCAACTCCACCTGCCTCCTCTTCGGTGCCTCTCTTATCACCTCCACGGTAAATAATAATAACGACTTTGTTTTCTCTTTTTCCTCAACTATGCATTTTTTTAACACCGGTGAATTTCAGACAGCTATGCTAGGGGACATTCTCGGATCCGACAAGCCGTCGGCGGATTTCATGGCAAAGTTGTATTCGCCATTTATCGCGTTAGGGGCTCTCACTGTATTGCGGGGGCTTGTTCCGCAACGCGGCACGGCTACTCCAATCATCGGTAACGGACCTGGGTCGGCTTTGAAAAAGAAGGCTTGAAGTTTGGATCAAAGAGTTACAAGGACCATATTCTTCATTAAGCTACCATGTCAAAAACAATAATATGTCAGCAATATAGTATTATTTGTATTAGTCTCCTCTTTATCATGTCTTGAAAGTGATTGTGTGACAATTAATGCATTGGCCTTCCATGAATTGGCTCTTATGATTATAAATTATAAACCATGATGACACCTATCCTTTTAGATTTCAACGAGATGGTGTTTGCCAGGATGAGCTCATGTGTTTCAATGGACTGTTGTGCCGCAAGTCTTAAAAAAACACTAATATTTCCCCATATTTTTTTTACTACGGAGTACATCTAAAATTTATTTTCTTCCTGATTTTCTATTTCTTCATTTGATTTTTTTACTTTTCAACCTAACAAAGTCTAAATGTGAATGAGGCCAAAGGTGATGGTGAGGGACCATTGATGGCTCTACCTCTACAAATCTCTTGATCACGTAAACTCTTCAGCTGGTAACAAGGGAATCGAGCCTTCTAAAGTAAGCACATCTGCGTTTGGGCTCCGAGGCTCAAAAGAGCTTCACAATTGCGATAGAATTAGGGATGATAATTTAATTTGAAATTGATAGATTTTGATTCAATTCAATCTGATAGAATATTTTTTTAAAAAATAATCAAGTTTGAGTTGGATTGGATTCAGATGAAGGGTGAAAAACTTTCGACCAGACCCATGGATAATAGAATAATTTTCATATAAATTTATGGATAATTATTTTAATACATCTTGTCAATAATTTTCATATTGTTCGGGTTAGATCGAATTTAGGTGGAGAATATATATTTTTCGGGTCAGATCGCAGATATATATTCTTCAAACCGGATGAATCAGATTAACCAAAAACTCGGTCTAATCCGACCCATTACCATCTCTAGATAGGATGGTGTCAAATTTAAAAAAAAAAAAACACGCACACATACATACCCATCTTGATGCCCCAACTGACCCACCTAAAAGGCCAAGATTTGGTGAGCTGATAAAGAAGACTCTTATTTTGGAATGAAGCCCGGGTGTTTTAGATATTAAAGGCTATGAGTCTACGGAATTAATAAAGTTTTATATACACAGCAACCGAGGCTAATGGCGAGCATGCTCTGATACGGATAGACACGCATACAATTAATCTCGTCGAATTAAATAAAATTATGAAACTTTATCGAATATTTAATGTTATTACGTTCTCAAGATTTGAATGTTCGTTTTACGGATCTAAATCGGACTTTTATGGTTAGGGGAATCATCTATGTTATGAGGACCCCTCTATCGATTCATGCAGTCCTTGTACTTTTCTGCAGCGTCTTTATCACCACTTTTCACTGGATAAGTTTTTTAGCATCACGAGTGTTTACCTTTGCCGAACATGTTGTTTGTTCCTTGTCCGGTGACCTCAGACTGTGCAAGCTCTCCTATACATGCTTCGTTTCCTTTCACAGAAGTTTAAAATGGAGGGAAGGAAACAAACATGAAATGGCAGAGTCAGTACATGGACTTTTAAGGCTCATCTTGGAGTTTTGTCGGACCATTTGTCAATTTTTCGATTTGTTGTCTTTAAATATGATTTTAGACATCAAATTCAATTGTTCTAAATTAGGTTTAACTTGGAAAATGGCGGATGGAAGGTAAAAAGAACAAGAGAAAAGACAGAAGCTATCATTTATAGAGATGAAAATCAATCAATGTTTCCATGTCCAACTTGTATCGAAGCCTGAAATGGAAACTCTATTTCCCGCTAGGTATTAGATCAAGGAGAATCTACAAAGAAAAAGTGGTGCTAAAATGAATGGATATAATCCACTTACACGATGTCAAGTGCAAAGGATTATAATCCACTTACATTAGTTTTACACAAATTTAATATCTTTGAATGATTAAAAATATATGATTGAGATTAACTTCTTGTCTTTTTTTCTAATGAATATTTTCTCATTTTCTACTGTTAATCTTATTCATCTATTTCCACTCATCCAATGGTCTTAAAATTATGTAAAATTAAAAAAAAATATTATGTAAGTAGATCCTAATTATATATATATATATTGATAATAAAAACAAACACCTAATGATAATAATAGAACAAGAGAAAAGACAAAATCTATAAATTATAGAGATGAAAATCAATTAGTGTTTGCATGCCCAGCTTGTATTGAAGCCTAAATTGGAAAATCTATTGTCCCCCATGAAGAAAAAGTAATACTAAAATGAATGGACGTATTTTTTCCACCGAGGTTAATCTTGTTTGTCGGATTTCAATTATGTTATTCACGTCACTTTAAAATAATTTTATATATTAATTTTTTTAAAATTATAAAACCCTATTTTAATTTCTTTAGTTCCCTGAATAATTATATCTGGTAGGTTGGTTAAACTACTCTAAGTAAGATGGAGATACGATCTAAAAATTTTTCAAAATTTTTAATTTCATTCATGTTTAAATCAAGTTAAATTTCTAACACTTTGAACTCTACCAATACGTAGGTTAATTTATTTAAAAAAGAATGCACAATAAATGATTAAATTATTATTTTTTATTGGTGTTGGTTGAATATCTATGATTCTATTCTCATGAAATACGGAAATGCTGGCTACTGCGGCAGGCAATATGAAACTTATTGAGTGATCTTGAAATATAAAACTTAATTTTTTTCCTCTAAATGTGTTTAAACTTTTGGGTAAACTATGTTAAATGACCCTCAAACTTTTTGAATATTTGTATTTTGTTCATCAAACGTTTAAAACTTGTGATACAATTATTAAACTTTTAGCCCACTTTTATTACAATTATTATCGTTAAGAAATGATTTCTTTCACGTTAAAATTTATTTCCTCCAAAAAATTCCAAAGTTTCTCAGCTATTTGACAGACGTCGACATCTTTTTGTTTGTGTTCTCATGATCGTCAAATTATTCGTCGCCATCATTTCATCTAACTCCTAAACACCACAATCACGAGCAACAACCATCATCCACGATCAAACCAATTTTGAACAACCATCACTACTCTCATTCAGTTGCCATCTGTAGCCACAACCACCAATAGTAACAAACAATAAACAAAAACAACAAAACAAACATAAAAGAAGAATAAAAATTATTAATCTCGCCCTTAGCGAGTTTTCATGAATAGAGTAGTTGATCAATCTCAATGGTTAGAAGACTCTGTTAGACTAAAAGATTAACATAGTTCGATTTCAAGATAAATGATAGTTCACATTAACATATCAGAAAGTTTTAACTTTTAATTTCGGTTAAGATTTAAAGAGATTAGAAGATTTTTCAATAAATCTGAAGTGATGCAAAAAAAGAGAAAATAAATTAGTTCGATGATGTTTAACCATTAATTATAATTAAAAATGACGATAAAGTCCAAGCTGTTTGGTCCGCCATGGACGGTTGAACGCAATTTGACAATCGGAGAACCGATTTCAAGTTTTTCCTTCTCTGTACATACAAAAAAACAAGCTGTCCAGATAAGAGATTCTCCCTCAGCAAACGGTCACCAGATCTGATGTTCTTTTCTTAGTCTAGTTTGATTGAGCAGTACTGTAGAAGATTACAAGCAAAGAACCACACACCAACTCTAGAAAACCCTAAATTATAAACATGTACAACACCATCATATATCTCTATTTTTCTTTTTAAATTTTATTTCTTCTTTAAAGGGATCACACCATAAATTTTAAATTAATTGATAATACACACATTATGTAGATGCAGTTACTAAAACCCAAGATTTATAAGAAAAATAATATTTATTTTTATTTTAAACTAATTTTTAATTAAAATATTTAATAATGTTAACCTTTTACTTAGAGTTGTTTTTTTATTAAAAAAAAATTAGCTACCGGTAGTAATGAACCTGAACAGGTTTATGTGTTGTATTTTTTTAAAATTTTGCTAAGAGCAACTCTTATTATAATACTTAAAACTTAAGTGCCGTGTAAAATTAGGGTAGAGTTTAGGTGTATCAATTCTCATTAAAAATAGCAAGAAATATCAACGAAAGCAAATAAATTATTAAAAGATAGATGATTGTCAATAAAAAAATTGTAGGCCTATAAAGATAATATAAACATAATTTTATAAATTATACTATAATATAAGGCGGTGACTCATCCCAATTAATAAAAAATGATTTTAAGCAGTACACGACGTTCAATTAGGGTATAGAGTCTACTACGGTGTTTGACTTTGCGACTAAATTCCCAGGAGAGTGGCGTGATTCGGAGGCAGCTCATGCAAGAATACAACAAAATCAAGGATGTACAGGATAGTTAAGGATGAGATAGTTATACTCTTAAATTTAAAATTATTATATATTTTAAATATTTTTATCGTTAATCTATCGATAATTATGCATCCATTCCTAATAATATATTAACAACGTGAGGATGTAGTTTCAAAGTGGATGAACCCGACCGGAGATTATCTAAAATGCAATGTCGACGCTTTCATTTCTAGGGAATCTAATGCCTCTCTTTTTATGTGATTTTTTGTGGTAATAATGTACAATTTCTTAAGGGTTTGGTAGCTTTTAAGTTTTAATATGCGTTATTTATGAGTTTCATAACTCATAAAATAAAATAGAAAACATTATTTAAAAGACTATTTTTAAAATAAATCTTCAAGGATTTATAATAGTAATTTCATAGCTAGAAAATTTACAAGGATATGCTCACAACGTGCATGACATGTTAAGTTAATATAATTTTCTGTAAGTGAAAAATATGATACGACCGAGAAATCAAAATTGACTGGTTTAGTATTTTGATCGCAACGGAGCCGCCGATTAAGGAAGAAAGATTCCCCATCTCATTTCATATATATATTTAACTATTAGTATTTAGTTTACAATTCACTCATCTAAATCAAATTTTATAAATATTCATTATGAAACGATTAATTTATTTTATTTATACTAGTCATGATTCGAACTTTTAAAATATTTTAATTAAAAAAATATAATAACTTATTCTTCTGTATAAACTAGTCGTCATTATTGCTTTATATATTTTTTATTCGTCTCGTCAAACATGGCTGCTGCTTCTTAATAATTTAGGCTATAATCAATGACTTCATATCTTTGAATCTTCACTCACCACTCCATGAAATGATGAGATATAAATTGATGAAATCACTTGTAAGCTTTGCAGAAAAAAGAAAAAGAGTGGATCACCATAGCTGAAAAAGCATGGGAAATTTAGGCCAGGTGGTGAACGCCCTTCTATTGCTAGCATTCTTCAGCATCTTGGTGATAGTTCCACTGGACATCCCGGAATCCATCCTCCCTTACCACCTCAATCCTCTCTATCGATTTTACACTACGATCAGCCGAGATTATTTGGTGCTCGACAAGCCCCCTTTCTTCATGGCACTCATGATGCTGGAGCTCTTTTACTTGTTTCCACTCGCTGTGCTCAACATTTACGGGATGCTCACCGCCAAGCCCTGGTTCAACTCCACCTGCCTCCTCTTCGGTGCCTCTCTTATCACCTCCACGGTAAATAATAATAACGACTTTGTTTCCTCTTTTTCCTCAACTATGCATTTTTTTAACACCGGTGAATTTCAGACAGCTATGCTAGGGGACATTCTCGGATCCGACAAGCCGTCGGCGGATTTCATGGCAAAGTTGTATTCGCCATTTATCGCGTTAGGGGCTCTCACTGTATTGCGGGGGCTTGTTCCGCAACGCGGCACGGCTACTCCGATCATCGGTAACGGACCTGGGTCGGATTTGAAAAAGAAGGCTTGAAGTTGAAGTTTGGATCAAAGAGTTACAAGGAACATATTCTTCATTAAGCTACCATGTAAAAAACAATAATATGTCAGCAATATCGTATTATTTGTATTAGTCTCCTCTTTGTCATGTCTTGAAAGTGATTGTGTGACAATTAATGCATTGGCCTTCCATGAATTGGCTCTTATGATTGTAAATTATAAACCATGATGACACCTATCCTTTTAGATTTCAACGAGATGGTGTTTGCCAGGATGAGCTCATGTGTTTCAATGGACTGTTGTGCCGCAAGTCTTAAAAAAACACTAATATTTCCCCATATTTTTTTTTACTACGGAGTACATCTAAAATTTATTTTCTTCCTGATTTTCTATTTCTTCATTTGATTTTTTTACTTTTCAACCTAACAAAGTCTAAATGTGAATGAGGCCAAAGGTGATGGTGAGGGACCATTGATGGCTCTACCTCTACAAATCTCTTGATCACGTAAACTCGACTTTAGGTGGAGAATATATTTTTTTCAGATCAGATCAAATATATATATTCTTCAAACCGAATCATGTCAGATTTGATGAGTCAAATTAACCAAAAACTCGATCTAATCCGACCTATTACCATCTTGATGCCTGATAAAGAAGACTCTTATTTTGGAATGAAGCCCTGGTGTTTTAGATATTAAAGGCTATGAGTCTACGGAATTAATAAAGTTTTATATACACAGCAACCGAGGCTAATGGCGAGCATGCTCTGATACGGATAGACACGCATACAATTAATCTCGTCGAATTAAATAAAATTATGAAACTTTATCGAATATTTAATGTTATTACGTTCTCAAGATTTGAATGTCCGTTTTACGGATCTAAATCGGACTTTTATGGTTAGGGGAATCATCTATGTTATGAGGACCCCTCTATCGATTCATGCAGTCCTTGTACTTTTCTGCAGCGTCTTTATCACCACTTTTCACTTGATAAGTTTTTTAGCATCACGAGTGTTTACGTTTGCCGAACATGTTATTTGTTCCTTTTCCAGTGACCTCAGACTGTGCAAGCTCTCCTATACATGTTTCGTTTCCTTTCACAGAAGTTTAAAATGGAGGGAAGGAAACAAACATGAAAATGGCAGAGTCAGTACTTGGACTTTTAAGGCTCATCTTGGAGTTTTGTCGGACCCTTTGTCAATTTTTCGATTTGTTGTCTTTGATATGATTTTAGACATCAAATTCAGTTGTTCTAAATTAGGTTTAACTTGGAAAATGGCGGATGGAAGGTAAAAAGAACAAGAGAAAAGACAGAAGCTATCATTTATAGAGATGCAAATCAATCAATGTTTGAACGTCCAACTTGTATTGAAGCCTGAAATGGAAACCCTATTCTCCGCTAGGTATTAGATCAAGGAGAATCTACAAAGAAAAAGTGGTGCTAAAATGAATGGATATAGTCTCACTGTTTGATATTCCTCGTGTCATTTGTACTAAGTTACATTAGTTTTATACAGATTTAGTATCGTTGAATGACTGAGAATAGATGATTGAGATTAATTTATTGTCTTTTTTTTTCAATGAATATTTTCTCATTCTCTAATGTTAATCTTATTCATCTATTTTCACTCATCAATGATCCTAAAATTATGTAAAATTAAAAAAAATATTATATAAGTAGATCCTAATTATATATATATATATTGATTGATAATAAAAACAAACACCCAATAATAATAATAGAACAAGAGAAAAGACAAAATCTATAAATTATAGAGATGAAAATCAATTAGTGTTTGCATGCCCAACTTGTATTGAAGCCTAAATTGGAAAATTTATTGTCCCCCATGAAGAAAAAGTAATACTAAAATGAATGGATGTATTTTTTCCACCGAGGTTAATCTTGTTTGTCGGATTTCAATTATGTTATTCACGACACTTTAAAATAATTTTATATATTATATTTTTTAAATTATAAAACCCTATTTTAAATTTTTTTAGTTCCATGAATAATAATATTTGGTAGGCTGGTTAAGCTACTCTAAGTAAGATCGAGATACAACCTAAATTTTTTTTATTTTTTTTAATTTCATTCATGTTTAAATCGAGTTAAATTTGATTAATTGTTGTGAAATGCTAAATCTAATCTCATTTTGTGCATGAATAACTTTAATTCAAACAAAAAAATCCCAACTCTTTGAACTCTACCAATAGGTAGGTTAATTTATTTAAAAAAGAATGCACATTAAATGATTAAATTATTATTTTTATCGGTGTTGGTTGAATATCTATGATACTGCCTCAGGCATTATGAAACTTATTAAGTGATCTTGAAATATAAATCTTAATTTTCCCCCTCTCTGAATGTGTTTAAATATTAGGGTAAATTATGTTAAATGACCCTCAAACTTTTTGAATATTTGTATTTTGTTCAATAAACTTTTAAAACTTGTGATACAATTATTAAACTTTTAGCCCACTTTTATTACAATTATTATCGTTAAGAAATGATTTCCTTACACGTTAAAATTTATTTCCTCCAAAAAATTCCAAAGTTTTTCGGCTATTTGACAGACGTCGACATCTTTTTGTTTGTGTTCTCATGATCGTCAAACTATTCGTCGCCATCATTTCATCCAAGTCCTAAACACCACAATCACGAGCAACAACCATCATCCACGATCAAACCAATTTTGAACAACCATCACTACTCTCATTCAGTTGCCATCCGTAGCCACAACCACCAATAGTAGTAAACAATAAACAAAAACAACAAAACAAAACAAAACAAACATAAAAGAAGAAGAAAAATTACTTATCTCGCCCTTAGCGAGTTTTCATGAATAGACTAGTCGTTGATCAATCTCAATGGTTAGAAGACTCTGCTAGGCTAAAAGATTAACATAGTTCGATTTCAAGATATATGATAGTTCACAGTGACATATCAGAAAGTTTTAACTTTTAATTATGTTAAGATTTAAAGAGATTAGAAGATTTTTCAATAAATTTGAAGTGATGCAAAGAAAGAGAAAATAAATTAGTTCGATGATGTTTTGATCGAAAAAAACATTAATTATAATTAAAAATGATGATAAAGTCCAACTTGTTAAGCCCCATAATTTTAAAGTTATACAATTTAACACCTCTTAATATTTAATCATAATTTTGTACTTAATCCAATCCATAACTTTAAAAATTATACAATTTAACACCTCTTAATATTTAATTATAATTTTGTACTTGATCCAACCAAATCTTAGGATATACTATTGTCCTTTTAAACCTAATATATTTTTTGTTCGTTCAAATTTACTTTAATCTTCAAGCTCAACTTGAAGTTTTCTTTCTTTAAATGAGAAAAATATATTCATGTAATAAGTTAATAAAGAACAAAATAGTTCAGACTTCGAAGGACTATCACAATCCAAGCCAAATGGGTAGTTGTGTTGTACGACAGTCTAATTTAAGGTTAAGGCGGCTTTCAACATAAAGTGTTATTATGTTTAACATAAAAAATTATATAAATTCATAACATTTTTTGTTACAATCGAAAAGTTACAGTGCAGAGGATTTATGGCTTATAACCAAAAAAGTTATATAAATTTATAACATTTTCGGTTGAAACCGAAAATATTACAAAGAATGTAACATTTTTTATTTCAACTTAAAATGTTACTCTGACTAACATAAAAATTATGCTTTTAATAATATTTTTAGTTGCAACCGATTTATGTTGATTTTTAACATTATATTAACAAGTTAAATTAGGTTTTAACTTGGAAAATGGCGGATGGAAGATAAAAAGAACAAGAGAAAAGACAGAAGCTATAATTTATAGAGATGAAAATCAATCAATGTTTGCTTGTCCAACTTGTATTGAAGCCTGAAATGGAAACTCTATTTTCCACTAGGTATTAGATCGAGGAGAATCTACGAAGAAAAAGTGGTGCTAAAATGAATGGATATAGTCTTACTATTTGATATTTCTTCTGTCGTTTGTACTACATACCTAAATTTCTTCCCACTTCACATGCTTCTCGTTTTTTTACCTATAACATCCTTAGACCGATATGGGTGATCTGATCCGATCTGATCTGGGGTGTCATATTAGGGTCACTAGAGCGACCCAGACTGAAAATCTTGAGAAATTTAAAATTTTTGTTAATCCATTTAAAACTGTAAAATAATTTATAGATAAAATACAATTTTTGAAAATTATTTATATATATAAAATAGACTTCAACAATATTCAATAATAAAACAAGTTTCATACTCGAATATAAAACAGAATACAACCTACATGCTCCCTAATTACATGCACCGTACTTCGCAAGCAACGTCGGAGGAACTCCTTTACTGATGTCGATAAAAGCACAATAACATTTCCTTTAACCTGAAATGATAAGTAACAGAGTGAGCTTTGGAAAGCTCAGTAATACAGAACTACCAGATGAATGCAATAGGTCTCAGGTATATGGTAAAACATAACTTCATTAGTGGGATAAACATCATCAAAATCTAGCGGTAAATTCAGATTCCATTAGCTAAGTCTTCAGTTACAAACAAGAATTTACGGTCTAAATGAACTATTCAGAGAGACATATTAAGAAGATTGAATTGGGGAGTCTAATGTGTTCCAACAAAATAGAGAAATCTGTACATATACTTTAAAAACATTATTAGTTTAAAACATATTTTAAAACCATAGTAATACCCTCTAACCGAACACCGATATGTTGTTCCCCAGAATTGCATCCATAAGGACTTACCTTAGGCCCATTGCACGTAGGAGCCAACCTAAGGGATTATTTTGGGGCCTGAGAGCCTACCCAAAAGTGTACTTTGGGGCATAAGAGCCTACCCAAAGGAATACCTTGGGGCCTTAGAGCCTACCCAAAGGAATACCTTGGGGCCTTAGAGCCTACCCAAGGAAATACCTTGTGGCCTCAGAGCCTACCCAAGTGTCACCTTAGGTCCGTAAGGATTTACCAACTTGATCAGAGCTGAACTTTCATACTCCAGAATCTTACCCATATAGTAATAAATCAACACATACATTAATCTAGTGATTTTCATGATCTATAAATCAATCATAATTATATTTTCTAGTGAAACAGGTAATCATATAGCACATATCATGTAGCACATAAGGAACACACTAGAGGATCTAATTATTTTCCGGGGGTACTTGGTATTTATCAGGTAAGAAGCCACAAAATTTTTGCAAACTGATAAAATTTCATAATGAAATCCCTATAAAATGGGAATTTGATAGCTAACAGATTCTTCAGTCATTTGGGAAGTGATTTATCAAGATCATATGTGTTGAAAACATTTTGATGTTTCGATATAACAAAATTAAGATAAATAAAATTTAAGATTTTACAAAATATTTTCTAAGTATATTCGATATAATTATTCGAATATCAAAATATTACTCCAAGTCTTTCAAAGTTCAATTTCAATCCTTACTAAAGTCTAAAGTTGTGTTTTATACTTAAAATATTTTTGAACAATTTTCAATAAGTATTTCGAACCAAAAACGAGCCAAAAATCAAATTTCTGAAGGGATGCACCGATGCACTCATTGATGCATCGATGCACTCAACATTTCGAATGCATTTTATGCATCGATGCACAGACCATGCATCGATGCACTCAGGCTTATTTGAAACATCGAATGTATTTTATGCACCGATGCACTAAGTGTTCCAACGGTCAAAATATTTAAAATTTACACTTGATGCATCGATGCACCTTGACTATGCATCGATGCACACACGCTCCCAACTGATTTTATTAATTATTTTCACACTTAAACGACTCTATTGACTCCACTAATCATCCCCAACTTTCAGAATCAATTGAATGAGTATTTAAACAATCTTTGGAACCATTGATCAATAACAAGAAACAATAATCAAGAGAGAATCAAAGAGAAAGCATCAAACCTCAATTTTGAGCAATTTCAAGCCAAATTTCATTCAATATTCATCTTTGATTTCAAGAACACTTATTGTGCTTAATTGTATTATTCTTGAGTGTTCTTTCTTTGTTCTAGAATTGTGCAAACATCTTTCATTGTGAGGATTTTCTTGTAAGTTTGCAAAGTTTGTATTGTTCTCTTTGGGAGAGAGTGTTCTCAAGAATTTGGGGTATAATTCTTGAGGGATTTGTAAGGATCCTCTTTGTCCTCAAAAGAAAGACAAATTAGTGAATTTATGAAAAATCCTTAGTGTGGATAACTAAGGTAGTTGACGTAGACTTTGGTTGAGAAAGTCGAACCACTCTAAATAGCTGTGCAAATATTTTCATTTTTCTGCAAAAGCTTCCACCAAAATTTTAATTGTCAATTCACACCCTCTTAGCTATTGTTGAAAGTAGAGGAATCCTTTTATGATCTCAATATATGAAAACAGGTTACACGTTCCCTATATATAGATTCTGATACACCTAATTTCTAGGGATATATACAACTTACCTAGAATATGATCAAATCTATCTAAAACATAAAGCAATAAAATAGGAAATAAATATATACATATATGGTAACAAGCTACCAGAATCCCCTAAAAATATAGAACTGAATACTGATCTGTTTAACTCTTGATTTCCTTAATTCGACCCTCTAACACGCATACAGATATGCATACAAACTAAACTCCAAATAATTCTACACTCCCCCTCAAGCTGGATGATAAATGTTAATTAACCCAGCTTGGAACTTAGATCATCAAAAGTCTTTCTTGGTAGAGCCTTAGTAAGAATGTCGGTTGTTTGAAGATATGTGGGTACATATATCATTTTGATCATCCCTTCCTCTATCTTCTCCTTTATGAAGTGCCGATCAATCTCCATATGCTTAGTTCTATCATGATGGACTGGATTCTTGGCAATGTTTGATTGCTGATTGGTTATCACATAACATCTTCATAGGTTCTCCACTAGAAATTCTTAATTCCTCTAGTACTGTTCTTAGCCATATTCCCTAACAAATACCATGAGTCATTGCCCGAAATTCAGCTTTTGCATTGCTCCTTGACACCACTGATTGCTTCTTACTTCTTCATGTGACTAGATTTCCCCACACATAAGTACAATACCCTGAAATTAATATTCGGTCTTGTATTGATCCTGCCCAATCTACATCACTGAACACCTCTTTGTCCCTTCTTTGATTCTTCTCAAAAAATAATCATTTCCCTTGTGTTAGCTTCAGATACCTTAGGATTCTATACACCGCCTCTATATGTTCTTCATTTGGATTGTTCATAAATTGACTTACCAATCTGACAGAAAAACTAATGTTTGGTCGTGTGTGAGAAAGGTAGATTAGTTTACCCAGTAGCCTTTGGTATCTGCCTTTATCCACCGTGCATATTTTCTTTAGTGCCTAATTTTGTTGTTGAGTAGCCTTTGGTATCTGCCTTTATCCACCGGTGCATAATTTTCTTTAGTGCCTAATTTTGTTGTTGAATTCATAGGTGTGTCCACTGGCTTACATCCAAGCATATAAGTTTATTTTAATAGATCAAGTACGTATTTTCTTTGGGAAAACTAATGTTTGGTCGTGTGTGAGAAAGGTAGATTAGTTTACCCAGTAGCCTTTGGTATCTGCCTTTATCCACCGGTGCATAATTTTCTTTAGTGCCTAATTTTGTTGTTGAATTCATAGGTGTGTCCACTGGCTTACATCCAAGCATATAAGTTTATTTTAATAGATCAAGTACGTATTTTCTTTGGGAAACATAGATTCCCTTTCTTGACCTTGCAATTTCCATGCCTAGGAAGTATTTGAGCTGTCCAAGGTCCTTGATTTCAAATTCCTTAGCTAGAAGAACTTTGGTAGTATTGATTTCTTCCTCATAATCTCCTGTTAGGATAATCATCCATATATACAATGAGGATAACCAGTTTTCCTGCAAATGAGTGTTTGACAAACAAGGTGTGATCTAATTGACATTGAGAATAACCATGATTCTTTATTACCTTGGTAAATCTCTCAAACCAAGCTCTTGGTGATTGCTTGAGCCCGTATAATGATCTTTTAAGTTTGCCTGGAGGGATCCTGGAGGGATTTCCATGTAAACTTCCTTAGCTAAGTCCCCATTTAGAAAGGCATTCTTGACATCTAGTTGGTGAAGGGGCCAATCAAGATTTGCAGCTAGTGATAGGAGAACCCGAACTGTGTTTAGCTTGGCTACTGGGGCAAATGTTTCCTCATAGTCGATTCCATAAGATTAAGTGAATCCATTTGCCACTAGTCGTGCCTTGAAACGATTAACACTTCTATCTTCATTATACTTGATTGAGAATATCCATTTGCATCCTACTAACCTTTTTCCCGATGGTAATTCTGATATTTCCCAGGTGCCATTCTTTTCCAGTGCAATTATTTCTTCATGCACTACAGCTTTCCACTCAGGAGATCCAAGAGCTTCTTGCATGTTATTTGGGACATGAGTGCTATCGAGGTTGGCAACAAAAGACTTGAATTTTGGTGACAGACCTTCAAATGATATAAAAGTGTATATAGGATGTTTTGTGTATGTTCTAACCCCTTTCCTCACTGCAATAGGATAATCATTGTCATCACTAGTTAGTTCACTCTGTGAGGGCTCAGGATTAGGATTACCTGAAGGATCTTCACAAGATCTTGGACCAGGATCTTCATAAGATCTTGGACCAGGATCAGATTCTTGTTTTTTCTTCAGAGGTGTTGGATCTTCACATGATCTTGGACTAGGATCATATTATTGGTTTTGTTGCAGAGGTGATGGTGGTTCCATCTACTTTTGGTTATTCCTCCTCCGTGAATAGGTAATCAACTCATTATTAGTTGTTGATTTACTAGTGTCCAGATTTTGGTAGGAAGATTCTAGAAAGAGATGTTGAGGAGAAATAGAGTTAGAATTTGGTGATAGGTGAGATTGGTTAGAATTTGGAGAGAGCTGAAATGATTCATCAATATCCCAAATTTGATATTTCTGGGTAAAATTGGTCTCCCCCTGAATATCAGATTTGGGGTAGTAGGGCTGGTGCTCAAAAAAGGTAACATCCATGGAGTGGTAGTACTGTTTAGTGACCGGTGAGTAGCACTTATACCCATTTTGAGTTGGAGAGTACCCAAGGAAGATAAACATAAGTGCTCTAGGATCATGTTTATCCCTTTTATGTTGATGGACATGAACAAAGGCTGAACACCTGAAAACCTTGAAGGGAATAGTGGAGATGAGACGTGTATTTGGAAAAAACTGAAGTAGGGTTTGACAAGGAGTTTGAAAGTTGAGAATCCTAAATGACATCCAGTTTATGAGGTATGCCACAGTGAGAATAGCTTCACCCCAGAAATGTTTCGGTACATGAGTAAAAAATATAAGAGATCTTGCAACATCTAGAAGGTGTCGATTTTTCCTTTCAGCAATTCCATTTTGCTGGGGGGTGTTGACACATGAGCTTTGATGAATGATGCCATGACTCAAGAGATAATCATTGAGTATGAATTTGAAGTATTTTTTGGCATTGTCAGTTTTCAGAATTTAGATTTTGGCTTGGAATTGAGTTTGTATCATGGTGTTGAAGTTTTTGAAAATCTGACCTGCCTCTGATTTTTTTTTTCATGAGAAAGACCCATGTAAGCCGAGTATGATCATCAATAAGTGTAATGAACCAACAGGAACCAGTCACATTTTTTTAGTTAAGATGACCCCTAAACATCACTGTGAATTATTGAAAAAGGATAGGATTCTTTATAAGATTGGTTGGGATAAGAATTACGGACATGTTTAGAGAATTAACAAATTTCACACTTGAACTCAATTGGATTTTTATTGTGAAATAGAGAAGGAAACAGTTTCTCAAGATACAAGAAATTTGGATGGCCTAATCTATAGTGCCACAACATGATTGCACTATCATTATTAGAACAACTGACAAAAAATGTAGGATTACCAAACACTAAACAATCAGACTGATGAGTTATGCCTTGAAAAGAATTTGTAACCTCGAGAAGATAGAGTCCCGAGCATATTTTAGCACTGTCAATCGTCTTCCCCGAGTCCAAGACCTGAAATTCACACATGGTTGAACCCAATTTAGTCACACAATTCAGGTCTCGAGTAAGTTTACTAATGGACAATAAATTACAGCTCAAATTTTGCACAAGAATGACTGATTTAAGTGTAATATTCTCTGATACTTTAATAGAACATGTACCAACCACTTTTGAGAGTGAACCATCAGCTATTCTGACCATTAAGTGTTTATCACATGGAATGTAAGTAGAAAACAGGTCCTCATTTCCAGTCATATGGTCTGAAGCTCCAGAATATATAATCCATGGATTTGTCGTCTCTTTTTTAACATTAAGAGCGCTTAAAAATTACCTTTTTGGGCTAAGGACCCGATACCAACCACAGTGGAGGTTTGGGCAGGCAAAGACTGGTTGAACAGCTTCTGTAGAACCTGTAATTGTTCCTTGCTGAATGGAGTGGGTTTGTCATCCATTATGACAAAATTGCCTCGCCCCTCTTTATCATTGGTAGATCAAGAAGACTTCCAATCTGCAGGCTTGCCATGAATTTTCCAACAAGTGTCCCAGGTGTGACCATGTCGACGGTAGTGATCACACCAAGGGCATCATTTTTTTGGTTTGGTGTCAATGGTATTGTAGGAGTTCCCTCTAACTGCAAGAGATGAGCTCTCAAGACTTATCATTTGTTCTTGAGAGTTTATCATGATTTTCTTTCGACTCTCCTCTCTTCGGGCTTCAGAAAAAGCCTCCTGAATATTAAGTAGAGGTTTGGATCCCAAGATCCTTCCTCTTACTTTATCAAGATTTTTATTTAATCCAATCAGAAACTTATATATTCTCTTTCGTTCAATGATATGTCTATACCTGATTCCGTCATCTAGACATCTCCAATTGTGCTCCTCGAACAAGTCCAGTTGTTGTCAATAGTGGTTGAGTGTATTGAAGTACTGGGTTACTGTTAAATCTCCTTGACAGAAGTCATGGAAAACACTCTCCACTTCAAACAGCTTAGATATATTCTCATTGTTGGAATACGTCTCCTTTGCAGTCTCTCAGATTTCCCTTGTTGTTCTGTAGAGTAGGAAGGTTTCTCCAATTTTATTTGTCATGGAATTGATGAGCCATGACA
Source organism: Hibiscus syriacus (assembly GCF_006381635.1). NCBI lineage: Eukaryota > Viridiplantae > Streptophyta > Magnoliopsida > Malvales > Malvaceae > Hibiscus > Hibiscus syriacus. Next base: position 120,748 of record NW_024063511.1, on the reverse strand, counting down.
TGACCATATTATTCTCAGAATTCTAGATTTTGAACTTCTGATCATCCTTGCTTGGCTTGGCATCCACTCCTTTGAGATAATCATACTTTCCTCTTCCGCATATGAACATTATAACGGAGTGGGACCATTGGAGATAGTTATTCTCATTCAGTTTGTGTCCTGAAATGGGCATGAGATTGCTATCTCCACTACTGTTACTCTGTTACTGGAGGCCATGCCTTCCTGGTTGGAGGTGATGTGGGACACGGAAGTAGTTGAGTCAATTCTCTCGTATTTGGTCATATGAGGGATTTAGGGTTCAAAGAATACTTCGATACCATGTTGAAAGTAGAGGAATCCTTTTATGATTTAGATATATAAAAACAGGTTACACGTTCCTTATATATAGATATTGATACACCTAATTTCTAGGGATATATACAACTTACCTAGAATATGATCAAATCTATCTAAAACAGAAAGTAATAAAATAGGAAATAAATATATAAGGATATGGTAACAAGCTACCAGAATCCCCTAAAAATATGGAACTGAATACTGATATGTTTAACTCTAGATTTCCTTAATTTCGACCCTCTAACACGCATATATATATGCATACAAACTAAACTCCAAATAATTCTACAGCTATATTCGCCGATCGATTAACTCAACAATTGGTATCAGAGCCTCACTCATTTGAAGGTTTAATCACCTCTTGAGTCAATTCGGGAAGAGTTACTTCGATAATCAAGTCATCAATGGCCTCCAGTTCAAACTCCGACTTCGGTCTTGATTCATTGCCCGTCAACAAGTCTCCTTTCTTCAATGGAGCTAATTATGCTTATTGGATGAATAGGATGATGTATTTCATTCAAGCAAGTGACATGGGAGCATGGAATATTATAGAAGACGGATACATCAAACCTTCCACTCATCCAAGATTGTGGAGTGAATGAGAGACAAGAATGTTCCAACTCAACTCTAAAGTCATCCATATTATCTTTTGTGCTCTTGGGTCGGATGAATACGAGAGAGTTTCATCTTGTACAACAGCCAAGGAGATATAGGACAAACTACAAGTCACTCATGAAGGCACAAACGAGGTAAAAGAATCTAAAATTAGTCTTCTAACTCATAGTTATGAAAATTTCAGGATGAAACCGGATGAAGATGTCAAAGCTATGACGGATATATTCTCCACGATTGTCAATAGTCTCAAATCATATGGAGAAATCATTCTAAATGACAAGCTTGTAAGGAAGTTAGTTTACTCTATTCCAAAAGCTTGGCAATCAAAGAAGAAGGCATCATCGAGGCTAAGAACTTAAAATCCTTGACCCTCGATGAGCTTATTGGCTCTCTTCTCACGCATGAAATAATGCTTAAAGAAGAGGAAGACCTCGAGAAAATAGACAAGCCAAAGAAGGAGTTGGAAAAGAAAAAGAACGTGGGAGTTGCTCTCAAATAAACAAAAGATGAGAGTGATTCGGATGAAGATGACGATGACGATGACGAGGAAATGAAATTGTTTGCCAAACGGTTCAGAAAATTAATGAGGCCAAACCGAGGAAGAAAATTCAAACGAAATGAAGGCTTCAATAATAAACCAAAAGAGAATGACCCTATCATTTGCTATGAATGCAAAAAGCCGGGGTATGTCAAATATGATTGCCCATAATTGAAGAGAAAGGGTCAATCAAAAATTAAGCACAAGGCTCATGTGGCTACATGGAGCGATGAAGAAGGTTTCGATGAAGAGGAACAAGAAGTAGCAAACTTGTACTTGATGGCATTCGGGGAAGATTCTCTGGTAACCTCTAGCTCATTTAATTTTGAATATTATTCGTTTGATGAGCTATTAGAGGAATATAATGGGTTGACTTCTGATTATGAGAAATTATTTTTAAAATATAAAAATGATAGTTCGAAATTGAAAAATGAAAATAATCTCATATCCAAGACCAACAATGATCTTGAAAGTAAAATAAAAAATTTGCAAATCAAACTAGAAGAGTTTGAAAAGAAAATTTCTTATTTGCATAATTTACTTTCAAAGGCCAATGATGATCATCAAAAGAAAATTGATGATCTTAAAGCTTCTTTTGATAAAGTTGGAACAAGACGTTTTGAAAATGGAGAAAATTCAAAATCCAACTTTGTTAGAAAAAGTTTTAAAAACTACAATCATAGAGGTCCTCAACGAACCTTAAATGGTAAAATCGTTAGGAGTATGTGGGTTCCTAAAGAACTCATTACTACTAAAGATAAGGATATCCTACATAAATGGATACCAAAGGGGACTATGATTTTGAGTACTAATGAATATGAACCCAAAAGAATTTGGGTACCAAAAATAAAAAAATTAATCTATGTTTGTAGTAAAAGGAGCATTGCTACAAGGCAAGAGAAACAAACTCAAATTTATGGTACCTTGATAGTGGATACTTAAGACACATGACCGGAGACAAAAGCAGGTTCATAGAGCTCAACGCCAAAAATGGAGGAGAGGTGACTTTTGGTGATAATTCAAAAGGTCACATTGAAGGTATATGTACAATAGGTAATACCTCTTCCATACAAATTAAAAATGTTTTATATGTAAATGGATTAAAGCATAATCTTTTGAGTATTAGTCAATTATGCGATAAAGGATTCAATGTCATGTTTAAAACTAATGGTTGTAAAGTCTTTGACATTGCATCTAATCGGATTATGCTTGTTGGTCATAGAATAGGAAACATATATATGGTGCATTTAGATTCTACAGATATGACTAATTTATGCCTAGTTGCTAAGGATGAGCATGATAGTTGGTTATGGCATAGGAGACTAGGACATGCTAGTATGAGTGTTTTGTAACGGTTAATTCAAGGAGATTTAGTTCGAGGGTTGCCTAAACTAAAATTTGATAATGATAAAATCTGTGATGCTTGTGCTAAAGGAAAACAAAAGCGAATTTCTTTTAAATTCATTAATGATGTATCCACTAGTAGAGTATTACAATTGATCCATTTAGATCTTTTTTGGCCATCTAGGACTACTAGCTTGGGTGGAAAACAATATGCATTTGTATTGGTAGATGACTATTCTAGATATATTTGGGTTCTATTCTTAAGTACTAAAGATGAAGCATTAGAAAAATTCATCACGTTTTCAAAAGTAATCCAAAATGACTATAACTAGTGTTAGGAGTGATCATGGAACTGAATTTGAAAATCTTGGATTTACTGAATTTTGTAATTCTAATGGTATTAGCCATAATTTTTCAGCACCTAGAACCCCTCAACAAAATGGAGTTGTTGAGAGGAAAAATCGAACTTTAGAAGAAATAGCTATAACCATGCTTTGTGAAAACAATTTGCCAAAATATTTTTGGGCGGAAGCCACAAATACCGCTTGTTATGTTATTAATCGAGTAATGATTAGGCCTATTTTGAAGAAAACTCCATATGAACTCTTTAAAAATAAATAGTCTAACATTAACTATTTTCACCCTTTTAGATGTAAATGTTTTGTTTTAAACAACGGTAAAGACAATCTTGGCAAATTTGATGCTAAAAGTGATGAAGGAATTTTTCTGGGTTATTCCTTAAATTCTAAAGCTTATCGAGTATTTAATAAAAAAACTTTAGTTGTAGAAGAGTCTATACATGTTGTTTTCGATGATAATCCCCTTCCAAGGAAGGATTCTTGTACAAATGATGATGTAGGTATTATAAACATAAAGGACATTGGACATAACGTTGGAGAACCATCTTCAAAGGAAGAAACGAAAGATGAAGAAACTCAAGATCCTCTCTAGAATCCAACCATTGAAGAAAGAGAAGTCTCTTACCCAATGGAATACAACTATGTCAAGGATGGTGAAATAATAGGTGATCTATCCAAAGGGGTAACAACTCGATCTTCTCTTAGAAATATATGTAATTATGTTGCATTTATTTCATGCATAGAGCCTAAGAATATCAAAGAAGCATTAGATGATGAACATTGGATTATGGCTATGTAAGAAGAGTTAAATCAATTTGGGAGAAGTAGAGTATGGACATTAGTTGAAAAGCCTAGTAATAAATCTATTGTAGGTACTAGATGGGTATTTAGGAATAAGATTGATGAAAGTGGTAATATAGTGAGAAACAAGGCTAGACTTGTTGCTCAAGGGTATACTCAAGAAGAGGGCATAGACTATGATGAAACATACGCTCCGTAGCTATGATGGAAGCAATTAGAATGTTATTAGCATTTGCATGCTTCAATGAGTTTAAATTATATCAAATGGATGTTAAAAGTGCATTTTTAAATGGTTTTATAAAAGAAGAAGTGTATGTGGAACAACCTCCTGGTTTTGAAGATTCAAAATTTCCAAATCATGTTCTTAAATTGGCAAAAGCGCTTTATGGGTTAAAACAAGCTCCTAGAGCCTGGTATGAAAGATTGTCAAACTTTTTAATTGAAAAAGGTTTTTCAAAAGGGAATGTTGACACTACATTGTTTTTAAAGCATAAAGGTAAAGATTTATTAGTAGTTCAAATTTATGTTGATGATATAATAAAGGTAAAGGTTGACTCTAATTGATTGCTCTCAAACTTGAATCCAACGTCCTCAGATACATATCAACAGAAATTACATCAAAAACAGAGTTTAATTACGAAAAATGGATTGAATTGGGAGGTTAATCAATGAAAAACAATTTATCGGGTCCGAATTTGGAGAAACAAACCTAAAAAACGGACACAATATGCTGAAAAACATTAGGATAAGTGTTCCCTAAAAAGTCAACGGTCGTTCAATGGCTCGATATGGCTCAACTCATCTTAAACGGCTCGGTCCAGACCAGCCCAACAATTTCAGACCGGTTCAACCAATCAACAACCCCCTTGGTTGACAGACGATGCCTACGCGCATGGAGCTACGCGTGCGGCGGCTCCGGTCGTCGGTTCGACGTGAAAATTTTCAATCTTGTAGATCAGCACCTCGGGAGTCTCATAGTGGAGGTAGTATGGCCAACAAACATCGGGGTCGGTAAAAAAATTGAAAAATTGAAGCGATGTGGGTTATCTTTGGTGAATTGTTGAGGATTCCTCCACGACGAACGACGGGCGTTTAGCGACGACGGCTGGTAGGGGTTGATCGAGCTAGAGAGACGCTTCTTCTAAGCTAGGCAGTGATGCCCACCGACGGACTATAGCGTCGAACGAAGAGGGGTAAGCCGAACGAGTTTCCCCCTTTTTGTGACTAACAGTGGCTAGTTTGGAGTCGATGACAGTTGGGGTTGGGTCGTGGGACAATGTCGATTTTGTTGCTGGGGACGGTGATGTCCAGAACTTGCCAAAAATAGCTGATCGACGGTGGCAAAGGTTGAGTGAAATGGGTTTTAGTTTGGGTACAGGGGTTCTAGGGTTTCATAAGAATAGAGGGTTTTATTTTTTGGGATTTAAAATCTTATTCAAAACTATTATAATATCATTTATTATTATAAATATCACAAATAGTAGACCTAGCCTAATGATTAAAGTCTTAACTCATCTTATACTAGCAGGTTATGGGTTCAATCCTACCAAATGACATTTTATTTTATTTTTTTCTTCATTTTTTTAGTTTAAATGAATAGGAAAACTCAAGGTTGAGTCCCTGAACTCTCTGAAAATTTAGAAACTGCCATAAAATCTTGAGAAACTTACAGCTTGGTCCCTCAAAATTTTACCTCAACTTCGGGGTGTGACAACTTTCCCCTCTTTAAAAGAAATTTCATCCTCAAAATTTACCCAAGTTATAAAAATATGGGAAATGAGTTTTAATCAATTCTTCAATCTCTTAGGTATCTTTTAAAGGGTTACGATTCCTTTACTTAACCAGTTGATTATGCACAAATCTCTTCTTTGTCAAAATTTCAGAATCTAAACATAATTTTCCTTGTAGAACCAATCATACCTTAATTAGCAATCCTTAATCAGAATAACACTTACTTATTTCTAGTGTGACATGCAAACATAACTGTTTTCTTTTATACGAGCATCATCACCTCGAGATTTATACTTTCACCAAGTATTCAAACATTTACTTTAATATCATACATGTCAAATCATTGAGGTACAAAGTTCATCACTTATTGGGTTTCAAACTTGTAAAATTGAAATAAGCATGATTCCAAAAAATCTTCAATTCAGTACATCAATGCAAGGGTATTTCAATCCTTTCCTTCCGTCCAGTCTTTTCATTTAATTCAAACTTGTCATTTATTTCAGTTATTTCAAATAATTCTAACAATAAGAGTATTTTCGATAAGTTAGTCTTCGGGTGTATGCTCATAAATCAGAAATTCTGGGTCTAGTGCCTTCTCAGAGGATAATAGAATAATTCTCATATAAATTTTGGATAATTACTATAACAGATCTTCTCTATATCTTTTTAATTAAATCCTTGATCTATATCGAGTCGAGTCAAGCCAAATTGAGTCGAAATTTAAATTCCAAAAAGTCGATATGTTTGTTATAAGGCTATTTGTGCCAAACAATGAGTAATTTATTAATATTTTGATAAATTTAATGAAATAAAAGTGGTTGGAATGTTGCCTTTGGTCTTTGACAATTATTAATAATCCAATTAAATTCAAATGGTCAAATTCGATCGTCATCTTATCATTTCATAAACTGTTTATCAACTAAAGGACTTCTCTAGTAAACATTACTTCAATAGTGCCAGAATCCATAAAAACATAAACAAAACTTGTAAAACCTTTAACAAACCGATCTCATTCGTCTCTAATAATTTTTTTTATTAATTTAGAGTAAGTATAAGATAGTATCTATTTAAAGGTAATTTTTAACATTTTTGACATTATATACTCGTACCTTAAGCATTTACTTAAACTCAAAATTTTAAAAAAATAACAATAATTATTTTACAATTGATATCACTAAATTCGTGTTTCTCTAATAATTATGTATGAATAAACTTGACTTTCCTTTTGCACGTTCTCTTTTTCTCTTTCTCAGCCATGCTTTAATTTATTTTAGGATAAAATATATATTTAGTATCTAAATTATTATTTTTAATTTATTTTAATATTTATATTTTTCTTTTTAAAATCACATTTACATTTAATTTATTTTTCAATTTGGTATCGTATTGTTTAAAACATTAATATAATTATTGATATGATATTTTTTTATTTTTTTCATTGATGATCTGACATTATCTTATGGTGATATGTCAACAACAATATTAAATTAGTAATGATAAAATATCAAATTAAAATCTAAATTTAACGTTTGGTATAATTGTTTAAATACTAAAATAGAATAAAAGTAATAAATTATTAACTAAATATTTAGCTTGCCCTTTATTTTATCTATTTGTTGTGCTACTGCTGCTTTAATTTCTTCAAACTATCCTTGGCCCACACTTGGGTCTCACCGTGATTCTAAACTGTGGGTTCCTTTTGTGTAATATTATTGTAAACAAGCTCCTCCTCCTTTCACTTGTTATAAATCCTCCATTGTCAAGAGCTTCTCGACTTTCTTTTCAATCTATAGAACTCATCTCTCTCTTTTGGATATGGAAGATTACTCCATCAATTCATACGTTGTTTCCAAGCAAAAAACAACACCCAAAGACGACGAGGATTCAGTCGAAGAAAGTGGCTGGACTGCTTATTTTGTAGATTCCTCAAAAAACAATCATCGACATGATCATCAGCAGCAGCAGCAAAACTGTTATAGTTCTAGTTTCGTTTGCGGTTCTTCGTTGGTCTCTGATGCCGCGACGACTCCAGGCGCTGCATGGAAATCATCCGACAAAAACATCGACCATAATCGCCATGCTTTTCCCAATAAATGGAGGTTCAAGAAAACAAGAACCAAAGAGATTCGTGACGACGAGGATGATTCTTTGGAGGATACCGCAAGCTCACCTGTCAATAGTCCCAAGGTAATAGAACTTAATTATTTCTGCATTTCTCTTTAGCTTTGGTGTATCTTAAGTCGACTGGTTTCAACAACTTTTAATAGGTCCGTGATGACTGGAAATCAAATGATATGAATCCCAGAAAGAGAGAAGATCAAGCAGGCCTTAGTTAACTATCTCGATGTTAGTTAACTATCTCGGTTAATATCGGTAATCCTCCGGCACGACTGTAATTTTCGATCATGTCGCATCGATAACAACAAAAGTCGAAATCGAAAATTAACGATCATAATATCATGTCGCTGCCGCTATGTTACTTGCAGCCACTCCCTCTTATTATCCTCTCTCATGTCTTCCTTTGAGATCATTGAATCCAGTTGTACATTAATCACATATGATAGAAGTAAGAAAATTTATGTTTGTATCGCAGTACTAAATTACGATGGTTGTTGCAGATGATACGTATGTTATGTTATAATACAATTACGATCGTTACGATGTGCTACGGTTATAATTTAAGACTATGATATGTATTGATCACTTATTTTCCTTGCTTGTGATGAGATGATAAGTCTTCATTTCATTTTAAATGTACTTTGTTCTAAAACATATGACCAATGTCTAGTTTTTTGTAATTTTTTTAATATTCTGAGTTAATTATAAGATATATTTGTTTAACTTTTTAAATTATTTATAACGTAAAGATACTCTGTAGATATAGTTGTCCAAACCTAAAATATATAGAAAAAATAATATTTTTTTTTACCACTGAAGTCGTTTAATGTATTCTAATTTTATGCATTTTTAAAGGTTAAATTAACTAAATAAGTAAATAAAAGAAAGAAAGAAAGAAAATGAAGGAGGACAAAGGTTTAAATATTAATAAATATCCAACAGCTAATGCAGGCCATTCATTCAAGAATCGAACTAAAAAATCATCGAAATGCCTTTTGTCGACCGCTCAATTTAAAAAAAACAAAACAAAACAAAAAAATTAATTTAATGCAAATATAAAATATTAAATATTAAATTAAAATCAGATGAAAAAGGATTTGATGGACTATTTATAAATATGGATGAATTTAAATAAAATTTTATTTTCAATTAAATCAATTTCGGATAAACATCAAATTATTAATTAATTTCAGATAAATATTTAAGAAATTAATAGGAAGAAATAATTTATAAAGAGTAACGACCAGTTGATAAATTGAATAAAATAAAAAGTTTAATAAGTAAATTGAAAAAGTAAAAATAATTTGTTAAAAATAATAGTTAAAGTTTCATAGGCATTATAAAGTAATTTAGGGTAATGTGATTCAAATTTAATCAAAAGTTGGACGTGAAATAGAGTAATTTAATAAATAAGAAAATCATAAAAAGTTTAGGAACTATATTTTAAAAATAAAATTATTTTCAAAAAGAGCAATTAAAGAATAAAAATAAATAAAGAAACAACTAAATTAGAATCAAATCACAAAATGATCAAATTATTTTTTAGGTATAACCATTGGTATCTAATTTATTAATCGAATAATTCAAATCAAATATTATAGAGATCAAATATAGGAAGAAACCTTCCGAACTCAATTTGCTCCATACACAAACGTCAAGATTCAAACTCATGACATTGACATCTTGCTTAAGGAATCTAGTATTTAGGGATAGACACAAGATCCAAATTCGATGGGTTTCGATCTGACTCTTCCCGACCCTATCGAGTCATATTTTAAAAAAATATCGGGTTGTGTCGGGGTTTTTTAGTGGTCATGTTCGGGTCGGGTTCGACTTTAGGGTAAAAAATATCCGAACATACTCGAAAAAATATATAATTTTACCTTATATTTAGGGATAATTACAATAATACCCTTATATATTTTTTAATTAAATCCTTATTTTTTATAAATATATTATTTCAGATTGAGTCGGGTCGGATTTTATCTTAAAAAGGCAATCGGATTGGGTCGGGTGTATAATTTTTTAGTCGGATCATATTGATTGAAAGTCCAACCCAACCCGAACCATGTATATCTCTACTAGTACTTGATCTCACAAGACCAACTGATTGCTGGAAAAACAAATAAATTATTTAACTAATGATGAATATAATGTTTTAATTTTTCCTTCTCATCTATTATAGAAAGCTTTGTTAATTTATAGAAATATATTCTAAAAAGTTTGTTAATTTTAATAAATAAATTTTTTCATTATAGTTTATAAAATAAAGTTTAAATCCAAAGAGGTTCTAAAATCCAACTTTTGGCACAATATATATGTGTGTGTACATATATAATATCTATATTTTAGAACATAAAGTTTAAGTCCAAAAATGTTTAAAATCCAACTTTTGGCACAATCTGTTTTTGACCTAATCTATTTTTTCCAGTAGAAGCATAATAGTACCAAAAAGGCAATTTACAGCTTATAAGTACCATAATATTTAACAATTAAATAGTTACATTTTTTTAATCTAAAATTTGCATATCGATTATCAAATTGAATTTTGAATATTCAGAAATCGGCACATGGCAAATTTTACAACTTAATTTTGGTCTTACAGATCGACTGAACAGTTCGAGAACGGATAAAAATCGAGATATCACATTTACTTGGAACCGATGCATGAATCTTCAAAGCGTTAAACATCGTCACCTTCCCATGCACCGTCGCATCCGACGAGAAGTTGACGGAGCCCGCCAAAACATCCGACCAAAACGTAGCGTTCGAAACCAAACGGTCCACCATGAAATCGGCAACGGTGCTGATGTTGAGCTTCCCACGGGCGGGAACCAGCGATTGTTGGATCGGAACCGTGGCGACGATATCGCCACGGTAGTTTATAAAACCCGTCGTGTTCTTGAACTTGAAGCTCCCGTAATTACGGTTGTTAACGGCGATAACCATCGACACCGTCGCGTTTATCGCGCTCGCGTTCAAAATCCCTCTTAAACCCAGACCGATGTCCTCGAGACCCAGCGGGTAAACCACGATTTCTGGGTTCTTCGGCTTGAAAACAGTGAGCGCCAAGATAAGGAAGACGATGGCAACGATGACTATGAAAATTGCAGCCACACCACAACATATTTTGATACCTCGAGAAGCTTTGGCACTGCCCATTTTGAGAAAAGAAAAAAAAAAGTGGATTTTACTGAAATTTTATGCAATTACGATGATGACTATAATTAGTCTGGAAAATTGGAGTATTTAAAAGCAATAATTAAAGAGAGAAGGGTGCTTGATTTTGTTAGATATTGAGAGTTGAATGCTATTTGGGCATCGAGTAGAAATCTATTTTGGATGGACTTCTTTGCTATTTGGTTTGATTTCTTTCCAGTTCTTTCTGTCAATTTAATGGTATTTTTTAAATTGTTTTTCCTTTTCTGAGTTAATATTTAATAATTAGGCAATCATAATATACCATCTCATTAATGGGATAAACAAAAATAATAATTTTAGTTTTAAATGCTGAGTATAAAAATGAAATCAATAATATTTTTTATATTTAACTCATTTGGTATTATTCTAGTTAACATATAATTGTATAATAATTTAGAGCTTATTGTACAAGGGGTCCCCAAACTATGATCAATATTCTAAATTATTCCTTAAATTTTAAAACATTTTATATTAATATCTAAATTATGACCCATTCTATATTGGCCCCCTAAATTTTGAAATATTCTATATTAATATTCAAACTATCATAATCATTTCATTGTGATCCTTTCGTTAAAGTATCATTCTTTTGACCGGTGTGCCATCGACGATGTGGATCTCTTCTTTTAACCGATTTCCATGGCGAATTCTCGTCCTCAGGCAACAATGGTTACTCTCTTTGTGTTAAATCGTAGTTAAAGCATTGGCAGAAAACTTGTATGCGAGGTCAGATTTGAGCTTTTGCCGGTTAATTATTTTGTTCATTCCAATTGCAAGTGATAATAATGGCAGGTAAGTCTGCTGGTGTATAGGCTGATGAGGACCCATGTGCCATGCCGGGATGGGCTTACTTAGTTGATCTGTTTTTCGAGATGGCCTAGAGCACATAGGCCTAAGTATTCTAATTTAATTTAAGATTGAAGATTGAACCAAAATAAGATCGAGTCTTCTTTAATTTAAGCTTTGTTGATTTCTAGGGAAAAACTATGGTCGATGGTCGTGGAGAAGGATGTCGGCCAAGCGGAGCAAGAAGACTAAAATATTAACTTAGTTCCAGAAATATAAGGGTAAAAAAAACAATGTTTTGGTTCTTTAACATCATGGTATTAAACAATTAACGTTCGAGTGACCTAAAAGAATAAAATAAAAAAAATTAGTGATGAAATTGAACATTTTTATAATTGATTGATCAAAATAACACACATTGAACATTGGACTACTAAAAATATATTTACACATAAAGTTATTTAATCAAACTTTATAAACAAATTATGCAATTCGAATATTTGTAGATAAAATAAAAATAAATTTGTTTTTGTGGATTCGGATAATTACTATTTGTATATTCAAATAAATAAATAATTAATCTACGAATTTGTATTAGTTAATATTATAAAATAGCGAATATTTTTGAAATTGGAGGTCGGGTACGTAAGATGAGTTTTTAAAATTAGTCATTGTTGAATTCGAGTTTAGATATATTTTGATCTAAAATAATTATGATAATATTTTTTATATATTATTATTAATAATAGAATTATGCTATTAAATTTTACTATAAAAATTTTATGTCATTGACTTGAATAAATTAATATTTTTATTCAATTATTGATTTATTTAAAAAATATATGAAGAATTGAATATTATATTAATTTAGGTTGAGTTTTTTATTAAAATTTTATTTAAACTCGAGTCAATATCAGATTTTATTAGGATCGTATCAGGTCGGATAAAAATTTATCTCTATGTTATCTATAGCATTCGATTCTAAATCAATTAATCGTTGAATTAGATATCAAATTATTATTAAAAAAAATTATTAACTAGAGAGAGAAAAATCAATTTTATAACTTTTAGACTTTTTGTAAATAATGAGTAAATAATATACACCGAGAATATTGAGATTAATTAAATTTTAGAATTGATTCACACAACAACCATATATCAACATATTATAGCCTCATGGGTGGATATATTTGTAAATCCTATTTTAAGAAGCAGTTCATACAAATTACAATACTTAAAACTATATATAATACTTCAACTCTTAAATTGAAGAAATTTACATTTAAATGTACCTAAATTACCATCTCCAAAATATTACAACAACAACAATGATAATTCAACTAATATTCGGTGAATTTATCAAGTGATTTCAGTGGTAAAAGAAAAAAATTATTCTCTCTAGAGATCATGGGTTCAAATAATTATATCTGCAAGATACGTTATCAATAAATTAAAAATATTCTGAATAAATATACCTATAACCATATCACGTTATTAAAAAAAACTAATAGTCGGTCGATTACAAGGAAAGGACTCAATTGCACCAACAAGCCCAACATTCAGGCGAAGTCAACTATTAACGTTGAATATATATATGTGTGTGTGTGTGGTTTGCTATCCACAATCCAAATTCTCTCTCATTTTCTCATTTCTGATAGGGAAGGAAATGGCTACGGAGAAAAGTTCATTTGTCCCCCTTGTTTCTTTTGGCTTCTCTACTCTCGTTGGAGGGCATCTAATTGTTTCTTTGTGTAATACAAAGGTGTAATAGTTAAATTCGAAGTTTAATTTGATTGGTTCATATAATTATTCGATGTCATTTAATTCGCACTTAATTCCTCGTTAGGTTGCTGCTAGTGTCATGGTCCGCAAGTGAGACTCGAGAGCGATATCGTACGCACCGGATGAGTAGCAGCCGTATGCACAATTGGGAAGCGTTTGTGACATGCTTGGAGGTTTGAGACGGAGTCCGGTGTCTCGGCTGTGGGTAGGTAAATTGCACGAGTACTTGGTGTAACAAACAAACAATAGTCCAAAGGGAGGACTAGGGATGGGCATGGCATATGACCCGAACTCGACCGATTCAACCCGAGCGGGTCGTGTTTTTTTAAAAAAAAAAATTGGGTTCGGATCGGGTTCGAGTTTAGGGTGAAAAATATCCAACCCGGCCTGAAAAAATATAATTTTACTTTATATATTTTAGAATAATTGCAATAATACCCTGTATATATATATATTTTTAATTAAGTCTCTGATTTTATAGAATAAAAATATTTTTTTTATTATTTCGGGTCGGATCGAGTCGGTTTTTAAGTTATATATCGGTTCGGGTCGGGTGAAATCTTATTTTGGTCGGGTCGAGTCGAATCTCGGGTGGAGGATCCTTTGGTCTCAGATCGGGTCGAATTGACCAAAAACCCGACCCATGCCCATCCCGGAGGACCAACCGGCTGTGGGAAAAGTTCATTTTTCCCTCTTGGTGTAATAATCAAATTGCGACGGCTGTTAACAGCTGTGCTTTGTTGACTTCAATTAAACTAAGAAACCAACCGATATTCGTCGTGGCTGCGGTGGTTGGGATGGAATCTATGCTTCTATTATAAGCTTTGGAAACAGGGGCGAAGCTCCAAATCTATTTTAGGGTTACGTTTTAATTTTATATTCTTTGAGGTTCAAATGATAATTATTAATTTATGGTAAACAACAAATTTCATTACTTAATTTTAATTTCACTTCTATTTCGATTAGTAAAATTTTCAATCTGATTTCTCAACTTTGATATTAATCTTCTATTAAATTACAAATGATATGATAACGTGATAGTTTATACGAAAATACTTTTGTTTTAGATCCCTATGATAAAGAATAAAATCATGTTGTTTTAGATCTATATGACAGTCATTTTTCTTTACATTATTTTTTCTTTTCTTCTTCTTCTTCTTCTTCTTCTTCTTATGTCCAAACCAACCTAGATTTCAACTACTGCTCATCGGGACTGAATATCGTATTGACCACTGTTATTTATGATCGACGAGTTTTAAAATTTGTCATTAAACTTGTTTCTTTCTCGTAGACGCGGATTTTGTGTTTGTTTAACTGCCAGACTCCACGAATCTAACATTGAATGTTTAGATTTCTTGTATTAGATGGAGTCTAAACGAGGATATGTTGCTTGTTCTAAGAGTGGTCTTTTTAATGTTGGGATTTTAAAATGGAGACTTTAATAGTCGGAGATCCACCAAAACCGAAAACAAATTTTCTTTTTTTTTTTTCCCTTTTTTCAATTTTAACTTAGTTGAGGTTTTTTTTTTATTGTGTTAACAGCTGAAATCATAAAACTAGGTAACTAAACAAGCTATCATCTTCGTTTTTACATGCGTTAAGGATGGTTATAGAGAAGATATGAAGATTGGTTCAACTATATCGAACCGAATTTCTATTAATCGAATTAATCGAACGTTTTTTTAACTGTTGGTTGAATAAGGTTTTTTTTTAATATTAATTGAACCGAATAAAGTTCGGTTATTTCGATCGGTTAACCGAATTAACCAAAAAAAATTATAATTTTTTAATTAGATTAATTTGAATGTAATATAAATATTTTTTTATTTGGGTTAAAATTTTAATTAGATATTGATAATTCAATGAGTTTAGCGTGATTAAAAAATAATTGAGTCTTAATTCTCAATGAGTTTGAGCTTAAAATATATATTTAATATATATAATATATTTCATATTTAATAATTTCGGTTAATTTGGTTAATTCGGTTAATTAACTAAATTCGAACTGAATTAACCGTTAACCGAATATTGAAAAAAATGTTAACCGTTCCCCATCCGAACTAATTCGATAGCCGACCGAATTAACCAAAATAATTCGGTTCGGTCGGTTAATTCAATTAAAATCAAAAAATAAACATCCCTAAAAATAACCGAAGAAATGAAAGGGGAAAAAACAGTGGACTACATATGACTTACATTCCATGTCATCATATTATTTATAACGTTGGAGTGAATAAAACATGGGCAATGTCATAATTAATTCAAAGTTTGGTGACTAATTCAAAGTTTAGTGACTAAAACATAAACGAGTCTAAAGTTGAGTCATGAACTTTGTCTTTTACCCATTGATTTATAATTGCAAAAACTTTGGAAGGATTAAGTTTATCATTGTCTACTCATTAATATATATTGTTTATCAATTAACTAATTAATTAATGTTTTTCCATTTTAGTTACCATTTCACCATCAAAACTTTTTGACATATTTTGTCCCATTAAATCTACCATTCGTTGGATAATATAAATGTTTGTGAAAACATATAATATTAATCGGACATTAATGATTAATTATATTACAAAATTGAAGTTAAGACATTAACATCATCAATCAACAAACTGATAAATAATTCATGCACGATTCCTTATAGTTAGTGATTTAATTTATCAAAAGCTCAACCAATCTCTGTTCTTACACTATATATAATATATGGTTTCAATGTAAGAATAATCAGTTCGATAATTAGCTCAAGGCAAAAATGGTTGTCGGCAAAAGGGTGTTTCTGTTGCAGTTGATTGTTGTTGCTGTCCTGGTTTTGAGCCACAGCAATGTACAGGGTTTGAACCTGGGTTATTACCACAAAACATGTCCGAATGCCGAGTCGATTATCCGAAAAACGACTTACGGGTTCATTTCTCGAGCACCGACTCTCGCTGCTCCTTTGCTCCGGCTCCATTTCCACGACTGTTTCGTTAGAGTAAGTTATCGGTATCCGACACATGAATCTGATGTATGTTGAAACATGAGTGCTAGAGCACGAGAACATTATCGTTCAGAAACATGTCTTTATTCGATAAATTAGAGTGAACATTGACTTTTTTTTTTAAAGGGATGTGACGGATCGGTCCTTTTGAATTCAAGTAACAACCAAGCTGAGAGAGACGCATTCCCCAACCTAAGTTTACGAGGTTACCATGTGATCGATGCCGTCAAATCTGCTGTCGAAAAAGTCTGTCCTGATGTGGTTTCATGTGCCGATATCCTTGCCTTGGTTGCTCGAGATTCAGTTTCCATGGTAAAAATATCACCGAGTTCATTTGACATATTTGTGTACTTGTATTCGAAAATATCACCGAGTTCACCGACAGTGTTCGAAGTCCGATTAAATTGGATTTGTTTTGAGTGAATTTTTCAGATACATGGACCTTCGTGGGAAGTTCCCCTGGGACGAAGAGACGGAAGAGTTTCGAGATTGAACGAAGCACTCGCGAACTTACCTTCTCCTTTTTTCAATATAACACAACTCAAACAAAATTTTGCTTCTAAAGGTCTAAACATGAAAGATCTAGCCGTTCTATCAGGTATTTTTTTTTCTTTAAAAAATGGTACTCATTTTCTATTTAAATCCATTCCGACATCGGACGTACCTTCAGACATTTAAACCGGCGTAATGTTGTTATGTATGCTCTTTTCATGATTTATAAAGGAGGGCACACTATTGGGACATCTCATTGTGTTGCCTTCGGCAACCGTCTCTACAATTTCACTGGCAGAGGCGACACCGACCCGTCAATGGATCCGAATTACGTCGCTCAACTGAAGAAAAAATGCAAGCCAGGAGACACCACAACATTGGTGGAGATGGACCCCGGAAGCTTCAAGACCTTCGACGATGATTACTACACTCTCATCACTAAAAGAAGGGGGTTGTTCGAATCTGACGCGGCACTTCTCAGTGACGCGGAGACAAAAGCTTATGTATTCCATCAAGCTTCCATCCGCGGATCGACTTTCGATAAAGATTTTGCGGTGTCGATGGTGAAAATGGGTAAAGTGGGAGTACTAACTGGGAATCAAGGTGAGATTAGGAAGCATTGTGCTTTCGTGAATTAATTGAAGAGCTTGTGTGTGTTTTTTCTTTAATGATGATTTTTTATTGCTTTGATGGCATTTTAATTGGCTAAAATGTAAAGGTTTGGGAGAGTAATTTCCAACAAAATTTGTATTGCTTTGAATAGTTTCTGTAAATGGCTTTTTGGTGCCATACATTACCAAAGTGAAATTTGTGTAAATTAATATTGCTCTTTATTTCACATGATTCCTGGACAAGATAAATTTATAATTTACACCTAACAATAATAGATGCCGCCCTACGATCATGCTTTTGACAAAATCGTATAAATTCAATCCAATTTTTTATTTAATTATATAATAAAATTAATATAAAAATAAATTTTACATTAATTATATAAATTCTTTCCCTGTTTATTTTCACTCGAAAGATTCAATCAACAAACAAGGTTTAGTTATGCTCTCTCTTTTCTGGAAAGAAAGGCAAGTTCCATTAAATTAAGAGAGAGTACGATGCAAGCCATGTCCAGTAGCATCCTCCAAAACAAACATCAGAACTACAACCCGAGTTAATACCATTACACCTAACATCGGAATTTCCATACATGTTAGCATCACTCCCTCTTCTAGCCAAGGCACCGGCAAGCCTATTGCCCTCGTGGCGAGTCTGGATAATCCGAGTCTCTGGAAGTGGTTCGACATGGTCCTGCAATAAAAAATAAGAGAATCTGGTAACCTGTTCTTCGAATGAGAGGACTCTTCATAAAACTGATAAAAGAGACAGTATCAAGCTCAATAATCAAATGATTTAAATTCGATTGTGTTGGTATTGACACCGAAAACCTATGGAAACCAGCCACCCATTGCTTTCGGTCATTGCACATTTGAAATTAAATACCTTTACTTTTAATCTAAGGAATTTAATCCTATACTAATTGTAAATTCGTAAAAATAAAGGACCCAACCAATGAAAATGTAATCTCCAAAGATTCCAAAAAAAAATTCAAGTTCAAACAGAAACCTTACAATAGCCTGATTCGAAACCTCATCATCTCTTCCTCCCACCACGTTCCCTTAATGAAAGAGCCAGTGGTTCTCCTGCTCCAACATTGTAATATGCAAGGCTCATATTGTCCTTCAGGAACCCAGCTTTTCCACTCAGTTTCTGTTTGTTCGCAGGAAGCTGGATCTCCCCTGAAATTTTCTCTTTCAAACTGCCAACCGTTTCGGATAAGGCCTGTACTGTGATCTCGAGAAGTTGTCTTTTGAGATTTCCTTCATCAAGGTTTGGAACCGATACAGTAATACGAGCAGGTCCCTACAAGAGATCCCAATCAACAGTTGTTAGAGGTACGACAAAGCAAGTAAATAAAAAGTAGGGGTACGTCGGAATAAGATCAAGGGATCCTCCTACCGGATGCTGAGCAAGGAACTGATCTTCGGGAATAAGCATAGAATCATCAAGCTTTTGTTTCTTTGGCTCAGGTTCATCAGGAAGTGGTGGAGGAGCTTCTTCTGGTGGTGGTGGTGGAGGCATTCCTTGGGGCAGAGGTGGAAGTGGCTGCATCATAGGCATAGCAGGTGGTGGGACAGAAAGAGGGGCAAAGGGTCTAGGAACTGACACAGGGGTAAACTGAGAACCCGGTGGAGGGGGCACAGGAACATTAGCAGCGTTCATGGACATTGATGGAGGCATTTGGGGTGGTCGATTCATCATCATGTGTGGTTGGCCAGGTGCCATTTGCATTGGAGGTGGTGGTGGACGAATTGGTTGCATCATTTGAACACTCATGGGTCGAGGTTGAGGTAATGACATAGGAAACCCACCACTAGAAGCTGTGGAATATTGGGGAGCGTTTGAAGGAACATGAGGGAGATTTAAAGCAAGACCAGGTGGTGGGGGGAGGGGTCGAATTGATGGAACACCAGGTCTAGGAGGAAGAGCAGCGGGACCAGGGAGGTTCTGAGCATTGTTGATAGCTGCTTCGTTTTGATCCTCTCCCATCATAGTTTGAGACATGGCTTGATTTGCAGTTCGTCCAATGCTTCCAGTATGACCATCCCATATAACCTGTTTCGGTTGCTCATCTTTCTTTTTCTCAATCTCTGCCTTGACAGCGTTCGAGACTTCTTCCTCGGTGGTACCAAAGATATCAGGACGTGTGCGTGCAAGTCCACAAATGTTTCTCGAAATCTCATCATCCTGAGCAAGAGTTGTCTCCCTGATCTTTGCAAACATCCTCTCTTTCTGCTCCTTGTATTTTGGATCAATTAAGGAAATTCTCATGTGTTCCGACATCTCATTAATGGGAATCAGTTCACCAGTTATCGGTGAAACAACAAACTTGGTAGGATCCCTTTCAGCAGGGATTCTCTCCTCGGGCCTCTTCCAGTTTTTCACAATTCTCATCGGTGGTTCGGGTTCGTCGTTTGCTCTTACATCTTTCTTTTCACCATCATTCTCTTCAATGCTAGCAGCTCTCATGCCTTCCTCAACAAGCTGTACCTCTTCTTCGTCCATTTCCATTTCAACCTCCTTTCCAGGCTCAACAATTTCATCTTCTTCCATAGTAGATACCTTGCTCCTCCTTATGACCTCCTCGATTGTCATTGGAGGAGGCAAGTCCTCATCCTCATCATCTGCAAAGTCTATAGTCTCAACCACAACAAAATCATGCCAATCTATCATTGCCATTTGCATTCTCTCCTGCTCAATCTCATCCTCTGCTTTCTGCCTAGCTTGCTCCTGTGAGCGTTCCCATTCCAATCGATGCAAGCTCCTCTCGAGCACAGTTGTCATATCAGCTACACTCTTTCTCAACTTCTCAGTCAAACCCTTAGAAGGCATCAACACTTTGGAATATGCATCAGCAAGTTCGGTAAAAAAGGTAAACATACTATGAGTGGGCCTTAAAAAATTGAACTGGGGATTATTAATCTCCCTACTAGTCAATCCAGTCAAGAACGATTTCCCATTTCGTGCAACAAACTGTGCCGTAAGCTTAATAATATCCAGCTCTTCCCCTGTAATCCCTTCAGGAAGTCTAACAGTATATTGAGCAGCTTCAGGTGGTTCAAGATTCTTTTTCACTGGCAGTCTAAACGGAGCAGCAGGATCAGGCTTAGCTACTGCCACTGCCAAATCATTCCCATCAGCACCTGCAGCTGTAGCAGGCTCTGTCGGAGCAGAATCAACAGGCTGCAAATCCGGTTGCTGCTGTTGGGAGTTGGACTGGTTCTGATTCTGAGCTCGAAACTCAGACAGCCTATGTTGATAATAAGCATGGTAGGGATCTGAACTAGTCAAGAAATTGAACTTAACATTGTTAGCATTGTTGGCAATGATTCGTTTCTCAAATTCGGGTCCATTTTTGGCAACAAACTGAGCAGTTTTATCAACAATATTCCTGATATCTGGAGGAGGATGAATGATTCCAATGGTTCTAGTGTGGGTTGCAATTGAGCTGGCTTTGTTTTGTTCTTCATTCGGTGGTGCCTCTTCATTTTGAGTTTCCAACACTTGAGATGGTGGTAATGGTCCTAAATCTCCATCAGACGGTGGTGCCGGAAGGGGTAATATTGGTATTACCCCAGGCATTTTCGATCGATAATAAAAATGAACTTACCAAGGAAGAATCAAAGCAAAACGAAATAAAACCTGCAATGAAAAAGAACTTAAACTAAACAACTCAGTCCAAATCCGTATTTCTACATGAAACGATACAGAAATTGTGCGGAAAAAAATTAGGGCACAGAAAATAAGCAGTATAGAACATAAGATTTCTAGTTACTTTGAATAAAATTTGTTAATCATATCTCATGTTTTTCAAAACTTCTAAAATAAATTACATATTTGGAAACGTAAATTCGGAGAAAGGAGAGACTGCCGCCAGGAAAAAAAGATTAAATAGGAGAAAAGACAAACAAAGAAACGTGAGGCTCTGACCTGGAAATCCCTTCGCGATATGAGAAAGCAAAAACAGTAAACTATGGTGGATTTGAAAGAGGGGCTAGGGTTTTAGGTCCAAGATGCTAGGGTGAAAATATAAGAGAGGAAAACATATATTTTCTCGTTTGCCAAACAGGAATGGCAGAATGGACTCACTCGGGGAAATAACGTGGGTTTGGCGTAATCAAATGTCATTAATAATTAGAAAGGCTAAATTACTCAAATGGTCACTGAACTAAGATTGTTTTCCTTCTACTATCGAAAGTTGTCATCCACATTATCGGCAGATAAGAGGGCCGCCCGCACCAAAAAAAAATTGTTTAGTTATTTTATGTTGTTTGTTTGTCTTTTAATAGAATCATTCAGCGTTGAATGTTTAATCGTTTAGTATTTAGCGTGTTTGTTTCGTACCTCTGAATGATTCAGCACTGACTGATTCAGCAAAACAGTATTGAATGATTCAGCACAAAAGTATATTTTGAATGATTCAGCACAGAAGTATATTCTGAATGATTCAGAGTCATTATCAAACAACATGTCACGTTTAGAGTTAATTCATTCAGGCCTCTGAATCATTCAGTATTTAAATCATTTAACGCTTAATCATTCTGAAATAAACAACAGTCCCTAAATTTTAATAGATGTTAAAGTTAAGCAAATTAATTTATGGGTTATTTCAATTTTTAACTTAAATGTTTTTAAGTATGTATTAATATTATAATTAATTAAATTAAATCTTATTTTTTTGAATTTAAATGTTTTTCGTTTTCAAATTTAAAATTAAAAAAATCTCAATCTCTTACTTTTAAATTTGATGACTTATAAAATAAAGATTTAAAACCCATTTTTGATTTATGATCCATATCTAATCTTTACTTTCATAGATTTATTTGTAAAATAAATATCTAAATTAAATATTTATTAGCTCTGTGTGTTTAAAATATATATTTAAAACTGGGACGAGATATTAAATCACTTAAGCAACTGAGTTGGGAGAGGTTCCTTGCAGTACCATCTCGGATTGCTCGACCACCAACAAACGTGTTAATGGATTTCGGTGCTTGGAGGCGCCTATATTCCCTACATATCCAAAAATTTCACCATCTCAGAGCCGAAATCAATCGATCTCAGCTTACCCGGAGTTCATCTCGAGCTCCAAAAACATGCATTTATGGAGGAGGATGAGGAGTGTTTCGGTCTCTGTTTGTGAAAGACTTAAACTCCATAAACCCACAGTCAAGGGTCAGTTTAGTTTCATATCCCTTCTCCTCTTTTCTTTTTACGATTCTACTTTGGATCGAATTTCTTTATTTGAAATCTGGTTCTTGGCGTTTGAAGAAACTGATGATTTGAATATCATTAACAGGTGGCAAAGATGGCGAAACCTGTAATGCAAATGGTTTGTTGAAGCTTCAAGATGATGTAATGACGTGTACAGGCACCGCAAATGGAACAAATCGGAGCAGCTTCCGCCGCGACAAGGACGGTATCTCGGTCATTGTCTGGCAAATACAGCAGCAGACGATGGTCATCTTCCTGGATGGCTATCTTTGGGCCTAACCTAAGAAATAGTGGATCATCTTCGTGTTCATTTTGTTGGGTAAATCCAGTTAAGGGGTTAGAAGTATATATAATGGTTAGAAACGCAAATTTTGTGTTTGATAGTTCTAATTGGCCGTTAAAATGGTAAATTTTTTCCTCAAGTCCCTCTAAAATTTATAAAATTATTAACCTATATGGTAAGAATTCTATAGTCGAGAAGTGTATTACTTAGTATATAGTACTCAACAAAATGCTTAATGTGGAAAATTTTGCTTTAATTGTACTCAAAAATCCATAACAAATAATTTGGTTATAATTTTCGTCTCCAAATCCTTAAAAAAAAGAGATTAATTAATTACCAATGAACATGTACTCAAAATATCCCAGGAAAAGAAAGAATGCAAATGAGTTGGTCGAGTCGAGTATGGTCAGGAATCAAGGTTTCACTGCAGAGCAGAAATCCCAGCCATCGCACAATACCGCCTCGCCTTTCATGTCGAGTCGATTAGCGTGAACATCTTTCATGTCGATTCGATTGGCGTCGAACATCACGGAGAGAATAGGGTAATAGTTTCACACCCTCCTCTCAAGTCTCGATTCTCATTACTGACGTCATTAACATATAGCAAAACCTATTGTGGCTTTGTACATTGCATGTCATAGAAGAGAAATATTTGCCTGCATCACATTTAAACACTCGGCTATGTTGTAATCATTTGCGGAATGATGGCCTAAAACCTGCCAATGTACGATATGATGAATTAGCAGCACGGTAACTCAAAATTGCATGCAACTGTAATCATACTCGAGAGAGAATAATTACTCGGTCAAGCAGGACTAACAATTGGCTAGCCCATCACGAGATATCACGGGTTGAATAAATTCGAGCCACCGATACTGAGTGCAATTAGCATTGATATGCTTGTAATCACAGCAAGCCAGAACAAGGTTGATCCTGCAGAAGATAAAATACCGAATGCATTCAAAACAATGACACACACAATTGAAGCTCAATCTTAGATATAGAGAATCTTGTCACACCTCGAGACGATTCAGAACCTTCACCAGATTCCCCATTAACATCACTTAATCTTGTTTTCAGAGACCCCATTCTTGATATGTCATCAAAAGATTCGTTTCCGGTACGTCTTGATAGGCCATCAAAAGATTTGGTCCCAGGTTCGGACAAAACTATGCCTTGAAATTCCTCGCTCACAATCAAAGCTGCTAAAACATCCATGAAGGACTCTTTGTTTGTCTCATCAGTAATCTGTTTTACGCCCTGCTCATAAGTCACATTTGGTTCATCAGAATCAGATAACTCATCATCTGAAGCGTCGGTATCAACAGACCCAGCCACAGTTGTGTCATCTTCTTCATCCTCGACATAAGCTTTATAAGTTAACCGAAGTAATACTTCTCCTGCAGATCTCTTTCTGAATACTCCCCAACCTCCTTGCAAAACAACAATCTTATCTGTTGGAACAGTGTCCTGTAGAGGCCCAAGATCAACCTGAAACATTCATATGCATCAGATAAACATATGCATAGAAAAGGGAAAACCATTGCAATCTATCATCAGTTAGCCTTCAAATAAAGTGAAACTTTATCATGAATTCATATGTAGCTGTTAACTATATTCTATATAAATCAAACGAGCATTTGAAGCAACAAACATGGATATCTACTCTATAGACCATTAACACAATTCTAGGCAAGGAATAAGTCTTCATCGTCATATTCAAACAAATCTCAAGCTCTATCTAGAATAGTCTGTATGTAAAGCAACGGCAATCTCAAACTGACAACTGTTGCTTTTCATCGCAACAAATAGGTGCCAACTAGCATCTAAAAAATGGACCAACTTGCCAATAGGTCCTAAGTGCCTTGAACATCACGCATGTCTTCCCTCTAGTGCAACCTTTGACCTTTTCCAAAGGAATACATATGCGTGTGTATTATCTGATCCTTAAAAATAGGGCAATTATTGCATGTGATCATCAAATGTCAAAGTTAGATTGCCATGCCCATACTTTACAATTATTTTACACAACCTGTCTATTTCAATCCCAAATCTTAAAATCTAAAACCCTAACTCCTTGTGTATCATATAATTTCACTTATATACATTGCTTTTACAAATAAAATAAGTTTACCTCTCCTGTACCAACTATTAAATCAGCGAACCCAAGGGAGCCGTTCACTTGGATGCATAGTTTTTCTTTTCTAGGGTTTGCCACAAGTAAATGAAAATCCTGCCAAAATGCCAAAACAAATATCAATTAAAGAAATCTTACAGATTCAAGTATTCTGTTCAACCAGTTTGGAAGTTAAATTAGAGATAGTATTCTATATGAATTATTTAAAAAAAAAATGAAAATAACAAAAATAAGGCTTAGGAACTGCACCTGATTCCAAATTGGCTCACCAGTAGGACCCGTAACGGCAGTTTGACTATTCTTTTTACTGTGTATAACTTGATCCCCAAGGGTTAGAGTAACATATGGATCAGTTTTGCCTGAAAAAAGAAGAGCAGAAATGAACACTGAACGAAGGTGTTGATGCACACTAAGATATTCATATAACTATCAGAAGACCTATGTACTTTATCCTCTCACCCTATCTTTTTTTTTTTATAGGAATTGAAGGCCTCATTAAAAAACCCCTTCTTGATTTATGGAGCTTGTTAGAAAGCTCCTTAATCAGTGGGAGGAGGAAAAGAGTGCCTTAAGATTTCATTCAACCAAAAATATTACAAAATATACAACCTGAAAAACACTCACATAAGACACAAACGCTCATAAAGCACGCCTAAACAACCCTATACAACAACACAGACTATTCGTAAGCCACCTTCTGAATACATAATCCTCTAAACTACTAATCTAAATGCCAACCGGGCACTGAATGTGAAAACTCAGCCAATCCCCTCCTTAGCCAACTTGTCGGCCTCCACATCTGAAATCCAATCCCATGTTAGGGGACATTGAAAAGTAAATTACATCTCTGTTGCTTGAACTTATCTCTTTACTCTGTCATACTAATGTAGCCAGAACCAATAGAACTAAAGGGTAGGTTATGAGCTGGACCCCGAGTGGAAGTTTTGCTCATTATTCTTATTATGTTGGGAAGATGGGTAATGAGGAAGACTGAAAAAGAGGGACCTTGTGTCTAAGAGAAAATGTCACCAAACAAGAGAAGAGATAGGAGATAAATGAACAAAGCTCAAAAGATTTCAATGGGGTACATTAAAGGTCCTAAAAGCAGTGAACAACTTAAAGTACAAGAGTAACTTGCTGAAGTTCATTAAGGCTGCCTTTGGTCAAGAATACGGGAACTTCAAACAAAATTTTCAATAGTCTAACACAACTTCCTTCCAAATTCCTTCCCACCTAGTAAAAGCTCCAGTGAGCGAAAACGGGCGAGCAAATGCTAATATGAAACACAAACTGAAGGTGTGATTTGCCCTTTCCCCTTCGCTTTTCTCTGTTATTTTCTTTAGCATCAATCATAGATGAGCAGAAGCAAACTAAAAGATACATGGCCAAACCTATATATAGTGAGTTTCATCCACCTTTTTTTGGGGCTTACAAAGTGTTGCAGGACTAAACACAAACCTAGCTCTTCAAGGACGCTGGCAAGTATTGAATCCTATGACAATTGGGTGTTAGTACCCATATTTTGAAAAGTCGGAGACTATGATCCTTATCATAGACAACACCCATGCCCGAGCTTAAGCAACATAATTTTTTTTGAGAATCCTAAACTAACCTACCCTTAATCCCCCCTCAACCCCTACCAAACAATATAAGGTTTTACATGCACAGATATCTGTTTTTTCTGTCGCAAGTCAAGGGTTGAACAGAAAATGCATGACCTTAAAACTCCTAGTCACCTTTGAACAATTTCAAAATGGAACAGTAGGCTTGTCGAATTTATTGTATCAAGAAGTGTATGCTTCAGCAATTAAAGAAAAGTGCTCAATCCATTATGAGCAGTTATTGACAGCGGAAACTTTTTTCCAGAACGTACAGCAGTTTAAACCAAATTTTGTCATACCTACTAAGCAAGAAAATGAACATTGTCCATGCATCATAGGAGGTCAAACAATACAAATTTATGGAAAGTAAGCATTTCCCTTATAATCAACAACTATATCTTCTCATCACTCAAATGAAAAATGACTCTTACCATAAAAAACATAAGACAGTTTCCTGGCATCAATAAGGGTCACAGACAGTTCTCCAACAAAATCCTTGTTTTTTTCTTCTAGAATTTCTCCTGATTCGAAATCATTTGCAATAGGGCCAACTGCTTCCCCTTTTTGGAAATCCAGGACAATTTTCTTTGGTCGAACAAATAGTCGAGGCAAATCCACTGTGAGCAATTTTCTCAAAAACCTAAATATAAATGCATTCAGTTACCATGAGGATATTAGAAGAATAGAGAGATGCAAAGAAAATCGTTAAAACCAGCTTTGGATAAAAAGTAAGAATTGCGGACACTATCAAACACAACCTATCTATTAACATTTTTCTTTCATTTGACTATATATTATCTACTTCTGACATGTTCTTGAAGCCTGCAACAATTGATTGGGAAATTGTAGCTAAGCTATAAAATGTTTTGTAGTGTAATGTCTTAAATGCCATGAAGGGAAAGGAGAGGCGGATTATGAAAATAATTCAAACCAGAAAGGTTCTTACACAATTTGTTTCTAACAACTGTGTTAAAAATTCATAATCTTTCAGATTCATAAATAGGTAAGTTTGCATAAACTACAGAAACTGTAAAAAGTTAGCACTTACATTGAAAGAACAGGAATTGCTGGTATTGCCCAGTACATGCACAAAGAAAGACAGAGAAATAGATAAATATCAGCGTCTTCAAAGGCAATTAACACATAAAAGGACAGTTCTAATAATTTTTTCTATAGAACTTTGAGGAAAAGGGAATCGAATCGCTCACTTCCGAAGAAAAAAAGAATTCCATAAGCAAAATATAGAAAAGGAATGCTTCTCACCGTTTCACAGTTATGTAATCAAAATCCAATTATTTAAATACCCTATACAGGAGACTGGTTTGCATTGTTTTCTTATGTTATCATCCAGTAAAACATTTCTTCTAACCTTCAAAATCAACTATGAAATTCACAGCTTAATAGGTAGGTAATGAGCAAACTCGAGTTATGGAAGAAACTAAGTTAAATTAAGCAATGCTTAGAGAACCAATCACTTCAATACAGGAAAAGAAGATATTTCAACAAGAAGTATTAACATACAAAGAAAAGGAAGCATGAAATTCTGTAACAAGATAGGTAGAGAGTGGAAGAGACATCTTACTCTCTATGAATGTGCTTAGATATTGAACTAAAGGACAACCTGATACCAAAAGAAGTTTGCATGTATTTACATACCCATTAAGTTAAACAAGCGAAACGGAGATAACTCAAACTTGATCTTTGGAAGTGAGACGAAAGCCCATGAAACAGCTCCAACAAAAGGTTCTGTTGGAATCAATCGCAATTTAACCCAAAGTTCTCCATCAATGTCAAAATCCTGAATACCAACTGGCACGACAATTGGTATAATGCCAAATTTTAATGACAACATCAATAACATCCGAGCACCACCAGTATAACGAAGCCCTATTTGATACCTATAATATGTAAACAAAAGTCAAATGCGCTCTCAAATTTATAAGCAGAACCTCCATATATCCTCAAATAATCAATAGCACATTAAGCATCGAATTTAACATCATACTTTTATTGAACCTCCAATCAAGATATCAAGAACACTTAAACTTGATAATTAGATCTTCATAGGAATCGACAATGATGGACAATACAAGTGCACTAGGAAAATTATAATAACTATGGCAACAACAATAGCAATAACAAAGTTCTGATAATTTTGAAGTGGCAAAAAAACTCACTGCAAATCGTTGACACGCCTCGAAGTCCTACGCTCGACATTCCTAACAGACAAAGGCTCGTCCCCTAAAGAAAACTGCTTAATTTCAACTCTCTGGACATAATCAGGCTTCTTAAGGTTATCAATAACAGGTTGCAATAAGCCAATGATCCAATTCTCAATCCCACCCCTATAAACTTTCCACAACTTTCCCAACACCATATTAACCCATTCAACTGATTCTTTCCTTTGCAAATCCTTTTCCAATATCAAAGAAAAACTGATTGGAACTTGAGGCCAAACCCCAGCTCCCATACTAACTAATTTGCCCCTCCTTTTCCTCGAAGTCCATATTTTATCAAAAGCAACCCCGACAAGAAAGAAAAAAACAAAAAACCCAAAAATGTTACGGTTAATTGGTGGAGAAGGGATTGGGTGGATAACGCCTAGCTGAGTCCTTAGCTTGTCAACAATGGGATCTTGTTCGAAACTAGCGAAGTTTGAACCCATTTGGATTGAAGCTTCTTGCCTTTCACTTTCCCCATCCACAAACTCATTCGAAAAGCCATTGGCTACGATATTTCTAGCGACCCTTACATTAAGCCTGCTGGGATTTGGACCGGGGATTGCACAAGCAAGAAGACGGAACTTCCGGTGTGGGATGAAGAGATTAACGAGTCGGGTCTTGTTCTTCTTCTTGTACCGAGTTGAGAAACGGAGGTTGATTTTAAAAGGGAGGAGAGGAGGAAGAAGAGGGAAGCTTAAACTTGAGACCATTTATTAAGGGTAATGAAAAGTGGGAAGGATAACAACGGAAACCATTGCTATTGGCGGTGATAATGAACATGAATGGACTGACTGGAAGTATGAATTAAATGAAGCTGTAGAATCGGCAAAATATGGTTTTAGTGCCTTCACGATTGTGGATTAACCGACCTTCAAAAATGGATTTGAAAAGGATAAGAAATAATTAAAATATGGTTGGGATTACGAAGTTGTGTGATGGACAACGAAAGCGAACACTATAAATTGGTAGGAAATTTTGTTTGTGGCAATGGGATGCGCTCACGTTTTGCTTGTGGGTCAATACTTTTCTTCTTTTGGTCGGAGAGGTTCTAATGTTTTAGGAGATGAATGAAAAGTCCACCACTACCACCGTCAACTTAGGAAATTCAAATTGAGATATTAAAATTAAAAATGTTTTATACTAATTTTTAAATAATAGTGATATAATTTTAAAGTGATTTATATAAAATTAGTTTTCAAAAAACTTAAAATATCAATCTATACATATTTTTAATGTAAAAGAGAAAGCTAAAATCTAGCTAAACTAATGATCCTGTAGTCTTGCTCTACTTACAGCCAGTTTCTCGTACTGGACTGTCGGATCGATGCGGGTAATCTGATCTGATCTAAAATCAAATTTGTTCGCATCTATTTTTTGTTCGAGTCTTCTAGTTGAGTTTTTAACATTTTCTATGTATAGTCTTTGTATAATTTAAAGCGAGTATTTTCTTGTGTTAAAGTTATAGGAAAATGTTCAAAATATGTATTTAATTTACAATTATAATTATAAATTCTTATTGTAATTTTAAATTTTTTAATATGATTAACATTTTTTTTAATTAAATTTATATATATTTAATTTAATTTAATTTAATCTAATTTATATTATCAATGTTATATTATTAAAAGTAATGACATGTTATCACGTAAGTATAAATAAAATTACTTTTTTTTATTACGATATAGATATTATTAAGGGTAAAGTATATAAATGGTCTCCGCCTATAGGATGTTGTTTTGTTAAGTCTATTAACTATTAAAAGTTATAAAATGATCCATCGAATATAGTACATTGCTTTATTGAGTCTCATGACTATTGAAAGTTATAAAACAATCACCCGACTATTCATATGTTTCATATTCGTCCTTTTATGTTAAAAATTTGACTTTCTTCTAAGTTGGACATTAACATACTGACTGAGATATGATAAAACATGATCTCATGCCTACTTGAATTTTATAGTCATTTGAAATTATAGGATCATATTTTATCATGTCTCAGTTAGTAGGTTAAAGTCTAGCTCAAACGACTGTCAAATTTTTAACAAAAAATGACAAATTTAAATCATATGAATAGTATAGTGACTATTTTGTAACTTTTAATAATTGAAAAACTCTATAAAGTAAGACCTTATAGTCAAAGAATAATTTTATAGTTTTTAATAATCAATGAAATCAATATAGTAATGCCTTATAGTTGGAAATCATTTATGTATTTTACCATGTTATTAAAGAAATTAAAACTTTAAATTATAAATTAATGGTATTATTGAGTGATATATAAATCCTTCAACTAAGGATGAAGGTACATGTAGAGTTGAAGTAGCCCTTGTTTCTTTCAAAAAAAAAATTATATAATGATATTTTTAATGTTTATATAAAAGTAAACTTATTTCTTTTTATTTTTTTAAAATTAAATACCCAATAAATTCACATTATTTTGAACTTGAATAATTTGTCTTTATCGATATTTTAAAATTATATTGATTTTTGTACGGGGTGTAAGTACCATTACATCTACTTTTATGATTATAGTTGGAATCAAATACTATAATATAAATTCAACTAAACCGATGTTTTGTTTGTAGAGAATAAGTAATTAGTATATTTCAACTATTGATTTGATAATTTTAAGGGAATATGAATAAAATAATTTGTTTTATTGATATTGTTTTTTAATTTTTTTCTAATAATTATGCATTTATGATATGTTTTTTCTTTCTATCTTATGACACCTTTTTACTGTCTTTTGGCATTTTTTTAGTTTTATTTTTTTTTCGTTTGATCGTTTATTTTTTTAGGATTAGATTTGACATCATCGCGACTAATCAAGATGACACTCATTTGTTATCCCGCTGATCTTTTCTATTTTGGACTGTCAAATTAGATTTTGATACGCAATCTACGTTCGTAGATGGTTTTCTCACGATACTTAACTGTGATTTGCGTTTTTCGGAGGTCACTCAATAGTTGAATTCCCTGTTGTAGTTTGTTTGTAGTAGCAGTAAGATCTGTTTGTATCTACCTATTGTTCGAGGTTTTTTGAATGTGTTTTTCACCTTTTCATTTTATGGTCCTCCATATATGATCTTAAATAACTAATTTTTTTCTTGATGGTTATAAAAAAATATTTTAATTATGCGTTTAGTTTACGGTTCTAATAGTAATCCCACATTGTAATTTTAGATATTTTTCTTAATAAAATTAGCTGATTTTTTCTGCAAAAATATTGAATCCATTGAATGAGTTAAGAGATAAAATGAAATGTTATTCTCCTTAGAGAATATGAGTTCGACTGGTTAGACTGAGATGGACTGAGATGGTATATGTAAGTTGTTAATGACTAAAAAAAATCTAAATATGTATTATCCTATGATCATCTTTGACTATTTAAAAATAAATAAATTTAGAAGATGATACACTCACATAATAGTAACCATTATAATTCAAGTATCTAAATTTATTAAATTAAAAGATAATATAAGATTAAATATATTTAAACATACACCTACCAAATATTATAATAATACTTATATAATAAAATTAATTCATATTTTATTTTTTAAATTTTATATAACGTTTTAAAATGTAATAGCTTAAAGTAAATATTATTGTTTGTATTATTTACGTGTACAGTAAAAAACAAATCGTGATCCTAATGCATTAGCCAGTTCAAGCCTAACATTTGGCAGCGCAGTATTCATTGGTGGTTAAATGATAGATCGACAAACTCTCACTACAGTCTTAATATACGATTAAAAAAAACGTTATCAATTTTATTATTACTTTTTAAAAAATTAATAAAAAATTATCGAAAATATTATTATTTATACCGTTTTTTATTATTGGATGTTTTATCGGTTTTATTAATATATCATGTAAAACGTTATCGATTTTGTTATTTTTTTATCGATTTTGTTATTATTGGACACTTTACCAGAAATATTAACAAATATTAATGTTTTAGGTAGAAATAATAATGTTTTAGATAATTTTTTATCGGCAAAGTGTTTAATAATAACAAAATCAGTAAAAAAATAATAAAATTGATAATATTTTATCAGATATATTAACAAAACTGATAAAACATTTAATAATAAAAAAATAGAAATAATAATATTTTTGATAATATTTTATTGATTTTATTAAAAAAATAGTAATAAAATCGATAATTTATTTCTTTAAGCGTGTATTAAATGAGGAAAAGAAAAGAACATAATTAATTAAAAAAATCAAATCACCCTTTTTCTTTCTTATTCCACGCCTCTGCCTTTCGTCGACCTTCTTTGCTTTGCTCCATAATAATTCGTAATGGAGGAAAAAAAATTCGAGAAACTATTATCAAATCGAAGTTGATTAAACTTTTCTTAGGATTTTGATTTTGATGCTCAAATCTTGTTTTGATATAAAAAGAGAAAGGGAAAAAATCAAATCAATCAACTCTTAATTTGGAATTTTAACGTTATTAATTAGAAATAAGAGGAGAAAGCAGAAGACAAAGAAGATTGGCGAGAGAGAGATGGAGCGTAACGGTGTGGAGGAGGACGTGGTAGCTTTGAAGCTGAAAGAAGCATCGAATTGGTGGCACGACATTAACGACTCGCCGCTCTGGCAGTATCGGATTTTTCACATTCTCGCAGCTCTTTACGGTCTCGTCGCCGCCGTTGCCTTCGTATGCATCCCCTCCCCTTTTCATCAATACTTTATATATTTACCTTTTAAGAAAAAAAAATATTTGTTAGAAGTTAGGGTTTAGCTCTGGGTTTGATTGCTTGCTTGTCTAGGAAAATTGATGATTAGCCCTTTCAAATTGAAAGATAAACGTGTTTTGCTTATTGGATTTATCTTCATCTTAATGTGAAAAAGAAGGTTCTAATCAAAGAGAGAAAAAACAAGAACTACGTGCAATTAAGAATCTGTTTTTAGTACTTTTACATAATATGATGTTATTGCCAGGAAGACGCTTATTAATGTTCAGTTTTTTTTCATATACTCGTTTAATTTTTGATATTTTTAGGTTCAATTGATTCGGATACAATTGAGGGTTCCGGAGTATGGGTGGACCACGCAGAAGGTCTTCCATTTTCTGAATTTTCTGGTGAATGGGGGTTTGTATCTGAAAATTTCTATTTTTAACACTTTTTTGTGGGTTTTATTTTGGTTTTTTATTTATTTATAATGCTTTCAATTATATGGCAGTTCGTGGGCTAGTATTTGTTTTCAGACGGGATGTGCAGAACTTACATCCAGAGGTTTGCAACAAACCGTTACATGTTTTGTGTTTCTTTCTGATTTATTCTCTAGCTTGAATTGTTCATGGTTTGTTGTCCGATGTTTCTTTTTTTCGTAGATTGCTCAACATATCTTGCTTGACATGCCAAGTCTAGCTTTCTTCACGACTTATGCACTTTTGGTCTTGTTTTGGGCTGAAATTTACTACCAGGTTATGTTGCTTGCGCTTTTTGCTAGCTTGTCTCCTTGCCCTGGTCTTTTGTATTTTTGTATTACTTTATCTTAACTCTATGTATCCTAAAACAGGCTCGTGCTGTATCAACCGATGGACTAAGGCCAAGCTTCTTTACAATTAATGCAGTGGTTTATACAATTCAGGTAAAATTTATGTTCTATTATTTTGGTATAATGGCCAACAAATGGAGGATTGGAAGCTGGATTCTTTCTATTCAGGAGCTAGTTATGTTTCATAAAACATTGCTATTATATGGTATTCCTTATTTACTTATTTGGCTAATTTCTTGCAAATTCTATAAACGTTTAGTGGGGAGAAGGGTGCCAAGCTTTGACAGAGTAGATTGGTGCCCTCTGTGACTTTGTGAATAGCTATACTGTAAATGGGATGATATCAATAAACATATTGTTCATAAATGATCTTCGTTTTTCTTGGAGGGAGGATCTAAAGTTTCTGCCCACGTGGAAAAATTTTGTTAGACTTATTTTCCATTTTAATTCTTTTAATTGTACGAGACTTAAATTAGGAAATAATCAACTGTCCATTTTGCAGTGTCATTAGTTGAAAACAATGAACTCTTTTACATTTATGAGATGAATATTGGGCTTGGGAAGATTAGTTCAAAGCAAAAGTCACATGTCAACTTCAAGGGAGAAGATAAATTTAGAGAAAACAACGTTGAAAAGAAGCGAGTGGTAGTTTGGGACTTCTTATGTGTTATGTTATACTAAATTGCTTATGTTTTCAGCTTCACTGCTAAAAAACTTTGTTACTATCTATGATGCTTTGCACTTCTGCACACTGTGTTTGCATTAGCTTCATTTTTCTTCATTCTGTTAATGATTTCTTCTTCTGGAGCAATGCTTACAAGCTAGCCTGATACTTGTTTCTATAAATACGAGTTGGTTGGATAAGAGTAACCATAAGATCAAGCTAGTAGGTTAGAAGACACTATAACTCTTGCTAGAACAGTGACAAGGGTATAATGGAACTTGTTCTAGATTTTAGTGGTAAATATGAACCTACAGTACAGATTTCTTTCGTCCTAGCTAGGCTGTCATTTTATCACTCTTGTAAGTATCTTTGCATATTAGATTTACTCTGGAACTATAACTTTTGAGAAAATATTACTAAATTTCCTTTTTGTTATGTGGGACTGGGGGGAATCTATTTCAGATTGCAATGTGGTTGATATTATGGTGGAAATATATACCAGTTTTGGTCGTTCTTTCTAAGGTGTTCTTTGCAGGTAATATTTGTTGTATCCTTAATAGGTTTATAATAGTTAACTGTTCTTGAACCTTTGGTGCTTTCTAGACTTTTTCTGGATAATCGCTTGGCCTCTATTTTGTAAAATGGTTTTTTTTTCTTTTGCTGATCTTTTGTATTCTATTAAAATTTTATTTTTGCTTTTTCTATCTATTTATTTTTTGCAAAAAAAAAAAGAGCAAAGGGCATAAATGAAAAGCATTTAGCAAATGGAGCCTAAGTAATTTTAGATGCTTTATAGATATTTATCTCATGATAACTTGTTTCACTAACAAATAAAATTTATTTTAATCTTATGTATATGAGCAGGTGTATCGTTGTTTGCAGCCCTTGGGTTTCTACTATATGGTGGAAGGTAATTATATTGCCTTTATTGTATTGTTTCTAGTTGTTTTAATGGCATAAGATCAAGTTCCATGTGATTATTGGGTTTTATGTCAAAGCTGCATGCTGAAACTGGCATATCATTTTCTTTTCTTTTCTATGTTATTCAAAATTGTGCCTGTTATTGGTAACTCTTCAGCTTCTTTGTTAAAAGGTCTCTCTTGCTTCTTAACTAAGGTCTAGTATAATTATGGGGCATCTTACTTGGTCCCAAGCTAATTCAATATGTATGATATCTATGCCATGTATTAAAGTGGCTTAAGGGGTTTGGAATCTTGTGAAGACAGAAAAAACATTTACTCTCTGCATTATTTTTATTTCATTAATTGTCTTCATTCTTATTTCCAGATTATGAAATATTTTCTATTGTTGATTTTTTAATCATTATTTATTTATTTACTAAAATATTTTAGATAGGAAAACAGAATTTGTTGCATTAGCTGATAGAAAATATTAAAGTCAGCTTAACTTTATGCATTTCACAATTAATGTAACATATTTCTCATTTTATTAGGAAATAATAAACATAAGATGTTGTTACTTTAAACCTTTATATCCCCAATTTCTTTTCCTTTTATTGAAATTGTCTAATAATATGATTTGTATGCAAATTGCATGGAGAAGCTGTGTAACAATATATTTCTTTGCAGGCTTTTCTTAATGTTGCAGCGGTTCCCTGTAGAGTCCAAAGGGCGGCGTAAGAAGCTGCAAGAAGTACAAATCTACTCAGTAGTTGTGGCTTCTTATTCCAATAATTCTTTTTATTTACAATTTTTTACTGTTATTTCTTTTTGGCTTGGGCAGGTTGGCTACGTGACGACCATATGCTTCTCATGTTTCCTAGTCAGATGCGTTATGGTGGATCTCTTCTTTCCTTTCTGGCTCTTCTATATACATATTTCAATTTGAAATGCTTTTAGCAAGTTTCCTTAGGCTTTGTGAAACTTGTAGATACCTATAATGTTATAGCACTTTTGCTACAAAATGGAAGTATTTTAGTTGAACGTTTATCTGCTAGCTGGTATAGGTTTAGATCAATATCCAATTCACCAATCATTGGTTATTTGACTGAAGTTTATCATATTTGAACTCTATTGTTGTTTTTTTGTGTAGATGTGCTTTAATGCATTCGACAAAGCCGCTGACCTTGATGTTTTGGACCATCCAGTTCTAAACCTCATATATTACCTGGTAAGTTTGGTAAATAGTTCTATCATGTTGCTTATTGCTACTTATTAAGAGATTCATATTGAAACAGTGCAAAGGTTGCCTAACTCATCTTATTGCCATATAAAAACAGAAAAAATGCCACATTTGCCTCATTTTTTTTTTGCTGCATATACATCTTTCAGATGACTAGGAATGCATGTTTCAAGAAACTACCTAGTCTTTTGTTGAGATCTGATAGGAGAATGTTCCGTGATCAGCTTTAATTTAACTTTTATGACTTCTGCAAGCACAGGAGATAGTTTTAACATCTATACTATCCGGTTTGGTTAGATTATCATCACCCAACTTCAAACTAGCTTTTGGACTTTAGGTTTAGTAATTTTACCTATGTAGTTTCACTGATAATTAGAACTTAAGCCTGCTAGTTAGCTATGTAGTTTTACTGTTATTGAGATTTAAGTCTTCTAGACTTAGGTTTTCGAAATTAACTAATGAAGCTGACGAATATAACTGCATTTAGATTTTGTGAGTTTTGTTTAATTAAATAAAATATATATATCATTGCAACTATATTCTGATTGTATTGTTGAATGTATAATTATTTTTTGAATATAATCAACAAATTTGACTTGTACTACATTTACTCCTGACCACAATTTGGTGTGACTTGGCTCTTTAAGTGTTATACTATCTTTACCTTGTCAGTAATATTCTTTATTTACCTACGATAATATAGATAATAATCATAAGCCAAGTCGGTATCCACTGAGCAATGAGCAGCTTCGGCTTTACAAGATAACCAAATAAAACAATAAGATTGCGGAACTTGGGTATCTCCCCTCAAGTATTTTATTCACTACTAAGAACTATTATATCCTTATAATTCTTTAGCCCTAATCTTTTTCAAATCTTTTTCTCTTGCTTTAATTGCTTATATAGTCGTTTGGGTGCGTAAGCCTGACACTAATTCTAGGTTTGAAAATATATACTCTAGAGGAATTGTTATATTTCAATTTTTGTGACATGTTTTAGTTATTTTTATACCGTGTTCGAAATTATAAGGTTTATGTGTTTCTTGATTTCGATTACAGATATAACTTTTGAAATATATTTCAATGACATGGTTCTTTTGTTGAGCAGTTGGTGGAGATATTACCTTCATCTCTAGTCCTTTTCATCTTGAGGAAGTTGCCACCAAAACGAGGTATTACCCAGTACCATCCCATACACTGAACGATTCCGGATACTTTTGTAATGATTTTACAACATGGCTCTTGTTGTAGTACCCTGTGCAAAAAGAACAGAAAAAAATTAGCCATAGGGAAGGCAAAAACTAATAGTTTGGTGTTTTGTTTGTACTCGCAAGCTGATCTCATGGATTCCCAACCTCTCAATGTGTTCAAATGGAGGGGCTCCTTAGATTTTTTTCTTTTAATTTATTTCTGGATTAGAAATTGTGGAACATATCGACTATTTTGGTAACATAAACTCATGTAAGGTAATACCGATGATGGATAAATTTTATTTTGATTTTATGGAATGCTGTTGTAACCGTTGAAACCTCGAAACCTGGCTCCGTTTTCGAACGGACGATGGTGTTTATGTTGAAGTGTATGAACTAACTTCCTAACATGAATATTTGATTTCTGACCAAAAAAAACATTGAAGGTTTGGTTTCAGGAAGAGATGAAACAAAAATACAGAAACGTGAGACGTACCTTGGCAAGATGATTAGATAGCTGAATCAAGATGTGGATGAGAGACGTAAGAATTTGGAATCAACAATTGGACATCAGTATTTAGAAGCAGGTTGACTTGTTGATCCATGAAAAACCTACCACTCTAAACCTAACCGACTGTCAACAAGCCCTTTAGTCATTTTCTTGAATGGTAGTTGTATTTTGAATTTTGGTTTAATCGAGTCAAATTGTGCTTTATGTGAGTTCGATTCAAAATTAGGGCTCGAGTTTGATTTAGATTTATGTTTAAAGCCAGAAAACATGTTCAAGATAAAAAAAAAATTGAATTGTTTGAGCCCACTTGATTAGATTCGATTGAATTGATATATATAATAAACAATATATACAAGTCTGATAGTTATATGTTTAGTTTTTTATGTATATTTGAAGAATTTGCACTTTCATGCTATATTAATATCCGATATAAAATATTAAAAATATATAAACTTTATAGAAGGTGACCAGTCCAAATAACATTGAATGTCAAACCCGTTAATGTCATAAAATAGGTAGTTGGCCTGCAATAAAACTTGCCGAAGAAAGAAACAAAAATTACAAAAAAAAAAATGTTATTACAAATGTACGGTGAACCAAGAAGTTGCTTCTTTTCCACCCTATCGACCAAGAAATTGCTCTTAATAAAATGTCAAATGGTCTGATTTTTTCAAACAATTTTGTGGTCTAATTTGATGGTATTGCGCAACCAAATGCTAGTGAAACTATGGCTGCTAAGTGATAACAGTTTGGTTTAGTTTTGTTTTTTTAAAATAAATTGTATTTAATTTGTACTATTTTGATATTTTAAAAATAAGAGAAATGATCAACTGAGTGTCCGTTTGGCTATTATTATTATTATCGTAATATGCATGATAACGTGAGTTCGAGTTTGCTTACACGATTATTGCAACAGGATAAAAACTTGTTAACAATGTTCTTGAAACACATAATCCAATGTTTTTCCAGTTCAGTTAGTATTCTCGTTTGCCAGTTCCTATTAGGAGATGGAACACCCCAAACCCGAGTGTCCGGCACATATTCAAACACATGTATCGAACATGAACCTTTGAATCCGACACTCAACCGCTTGTCCAAGTAACAGAGTAAAATATCTAACTTTATATTTCAAATCGAATTTTACTTTATATTACATTGTGGAACCAAGCATTCGATCATCTCCCAAAGCAAGAAACCAACTTTGAATGTGAAAACTTGTACGAAAGTTAGTTACAAAAATTGTGTTGCTTCTGTTAGATCCCTCCAAAATCAGAAAGTAATATTTACAATACGATAGTGTATTACTATGAAAAACCGAAGTTTTCTGTCGTTGCTTTGCCCAGCTAGCTGCCGATGTCGACCTTGTCTAGACAAGAAACCAGCTCCTGTGTCGTAGGCCGAACTTTCGGACTTTCGCTTAAACAAAGGCATGCAATATCGAGAACCTGTAACATTTCCTTTTCATGCTGCTTGTCGTAGATATATGAATCAAAAACTTCAGTCTCCTTATGTTCCATCTTCATGTGAATCACCCAAGAGATCAAATCCCGGCATCCTTTCGGCTTGCACATATCCATGGGCCTTTTTCCGGTCATAAGCTCCAGAAGCACGACCCCGAAACTGTACACATCGCCTTTGTAGGAAGCGACGGAAGCTTGACCGTACTCGGGAGGAATGTAACCTAATGTACCTACAAGATCAGTGGTTACATGGGTATCATAAGGAAGTATGAGCCTTGCAAGACCAAAATCCGCTAGGTGTGCTTCGAAATTTTCGTCTAAAAGAATGTTGCTCGACTTTATATCTCTGTGCAGAATATGAGGCTCGCATGACTGGTGTAAGTAAGCTAGACCCCTGGCTGCACCTTGTGCAATTTGCAGCCTCGTTTCCCAGTCAAGCGAAGACGGTCCGTCGACCTTCTCATGCAACCAATAGTCCAAACTGCCATTTTCCATGTAAGAATATATTAACAGCCGGTCACTTCTATGCATGCAGTACCCTTGTAGATGGACAAGATTTGGATGTTGAGCTCTCGAAAGTGCTTCGACTTCGGCATGGAATTCTCTATCAATCTGACCGCAATCACCTGAAAGCCGTTTAATGGCAACCTTACGACCATCGGGGAGGATGCCTCTGTAAACCAGACCGAAACCCCCACAACCGATGATGTTGGCTTGGTCAAAATCTTCGGTCGATTTCAAAAGGTCGTCAATGGAGAGTTCTTTGCAGGTTTCCATATTTTGGAAGAGGACAACTAGCCTTGAACCGG
This sequence comes from Hibiscus syriacus, assembly GCF_006381635.1. NCBI lineage: Eukaryota > Viridiplantae > Streptophyta > Magnoliopsida > Malvales > Malvaceae > Hibiscus > Hibiscus syriacus. The sequence continues at coordinate 79,305 of NW_024063511.1, read as the reverse complement.
TTTCTTCGGGATCTTCATCATTCGAGTCAGCATCCTCTTTCTCGGGATCAACCTCATTGCGATTATTCGCACGCAACACAATCACAAGAATAATGCCGAGCACGAAAACTGTCCCGAAAAAGATTCCAACAACCATTCCAATGATGATATCTATGTTCCTCCTTGATCTTTGCGGGGATTCATCGGGATCTTTGCTAGTAGTAGCATCTTGACAATGGGACCAGTGCTCACCACAAAGATTGTTCCCTTCAAAGCTTGAGCTCGGAAATGTAGGAAATTGACCCCCCGAAGGAATCTTCCCATAAAGCCGATTATTGGCAACGTTAAAGACGGACAGAAAACTGAGACTTTGCAGTGAAGGTGGTATGGTCCCGGATAAGTCATTATGCGATAAATCGAGCATCTCCAAGCTGGTCATCCCGGATAGATTTTCCGGAATCGGTCCAGAGAAATTATTCAGCTTCAAATCAAACACATGAAGCTTTTTCAGATTCCCAAACTGTGGCCAAATTGGTCCACTAAGAGAGTTGAGACCAAAGTCAAGTGTTGGAGGAAAGCTCCAAATCTGATTATACTGCAATCCTCTCGCACTTTCATTCCTTTTCATGAAGAAAGGAAAATCCGGTGAAGGCTCCTCCAATGAGATATCTCGATAAATGAGGCTAGGTAATTCAGTTAAACTCTTCGGGATCTCTCCGGTAAACGAATTGTTCGACAAGTCCAAGTAAAACAGATCACTAAAGCTTCCAACCCATGGTGGAATTTCTCCAGCCAAATGGTTCCATGATAAATCCAACAACTGCAAAGCAGTGCTATTTCTCAACCACCGAGGAATCGAACCTTTAAGTCGACAGTTTGCGATAACCAAAACCTTCAACTTCTCGAAATGCAGATCGGGATCATCGGGCAACGTTTCATCGGGGAAATTCAGGGTGAGGACCAAAGTAGTCAGGTTCCTACACTGATTCAGAATTCGAAGAGCAGAGGACAGATTTCGGATGCTCGAATTCGAGAAGGAGATATAAGAGAGGCTATGGAATTCTCTGAAGCTCTCAGGGACTTGGCCACTGAACTTATTCTTTGCAAGATTGATATTTTCCAATTGTCTACACAAGGGAAGATTATCAGGCACGGGACCAGAAAACTTATTGGTAGCTAAATCAAGAGAGTTCAAAGCAACCATAGCTGAACAATTAAGAACTATAGGACCCTCAAATGAATTGTTCCTCAAATTCAACAAACTAATGGTTGGAGAATTGGACAATGAACTGGGAATTCCACCAGTAAACTGATTCGAATGAGCAACAAGATACTGAAAACTCAAAAGCTGACTGAACACATCCGGGATATCTCCAGAAAAATTATTCGAAGAAATATCTAAACGAACAAGTTTAGAGAGATTAGCCATACCAGGACTGAGCTTCCCATCAAATCTGTTATTTTGAAGCTCCAAAAGGCTCAAATTTTGAAGCTGAAAGATGTCTTCTGCTATCTCACCAGTGAGATCATTCATGCCAAGAGAAAGTTGCTCCAAGGAAGAACAAGTTCCAAGCCCCGGTGGAATATTACCAGAGAAATAGTTCACTTCTAAACTAAGGTACCGAATCCGAGTAGAATTAGCACATATATGTGAAGGAAGGGAACCATCCATCAAATTGGAAGACATTTCAAGGAATTGAATTGAAGGAAGGTTGATGCTTTCTGGGATTTGTCCGGAGAAATCGTTATAGCTCAAGTCAAGTTGCTCCAAATTCGGCAAATGAAACAAAGACTGAGGAAGTGTGTATTTAAGGAAATTGTGGGAGAGATTGAGAGTTTTTAGCTGATCCAAACCAGCTAAAGAATCAGATATTTTCCCGGATAATCTTTTCCCGGAAAGTTCCAACTTGATAACTCTACCGGAAGATGGAGGATCACAGGTGATCCCTTCCCAGTCACAACAATCAGCTGATGAATTTGTCGACCAACTTTCAAATTTTGTTGTTAAATTGCTCATAAAACCCTGGAGAGAAATCCAGTCGTTTTGATTGCAAGTCAAGTTCTGTGAGTTGAACAATTGAGCTTGGAACAAGAACACAAGAACAAAAACCATAACCCAACACTCATGAACACCCATATTAACAAAGGAAACGGCAAGAACAAAGAAAACCCAAGGTGGAGGGTAACAAAGAAGATTGAAACTTTAATTGAAAAACAAGCAAAACCTTTTGCAAAGGAGAAGAAAATGAAAGATGAAAAGCAAAGAGATAAGGCAAAAAATGGTTGCAAAAATGAATGAAAGAGGGAGGCTTTGCTTTGCCTTTAGCTTTGGTTCTTTTGCGCCAAAAATGCAGTTGGCAGATGGAAAGCAGAATTGAATTGTGAATGGACAGATGAGGATTGGCTTTTTTTTTTTCTTTTTTGCCCAGGCTAACGTTCGTACGGTTCTGACCTCGTGGTCTAATAAAACGGTATACCGGTGAAGCGGTGGTTTGACCGGTGATGGCCGGTCAGGTCACAGGTTTCCCTTGCGCATTTATTAAAGAAAAAAGTCTTCTTAATTTCTGACTAATCTTATTATTATTATTATTGGAAATAGCTCTGACTTCATAGAATTAAGGAGTAATACTATTGACTCGATTCAGTTTTAATGATTAAATTACTTCTTTTATTTTTATTTAATGGTTTAATTTTAAAAAAAAATTAATTTATTTCTTAAAATTTTAATTTATTTATATTTTGACCACTCGATGATTAAATACTCGATAACATTATAACTTAATATTCTTATTTTAAATTTTAACGTTCGAGAGGCAAAAGAGGAAACGAGTTGTATATTTTAATTTCACACTGATCGAATGATAGATTCTATTGATCATTGTGGTTTAGAGTTTTACGAGTTTTGAGTTTAGGATTGAGTATTATGAGTTTTAAAATTATTTAAGTAAAATTTAAACCGATAGAGTAGTTAGAGACAATGAGACAATGTTTACATGATATGCAATTAATAAAATTATAAAACTTTTAAATTTGGACGAAAAGATAATAGAAAAAAAGTTACGTGAATGACACATGAATTTTATGTCAATAAAAAACAATTTACATCGACACATGATTGATGTATCATCCTTTCATTTATAATTTAACACTCGAATGATTAAAATAGAAGTAAATAAAAAAATTAATGAGTGAATTGAAAACTTTTAATTTTAATTACAAAATAAGTGAAAAAAAAATATTAGTGATAAAATTTATAAACTATCACTAAAATATGTATTGACGTTAATAAAAAATATTATTTAATGTATTATTCGCTCCAAATAGTTACATTTACATGATATACATGCATTGTCGATGATTAAAAAATATTTTAAATAGATATAATTTTATAATAATCCCAAATTATTTTTTTTAAATGAATAAATCATAATTTTTTATATATTTGCAACTTGTGATTTAAAAATATGGGCAAAATAGAGTTATAAAGGCAATAGTTGACTGGCGTTTAAGAAAATGGATTTAGTTGACGTTTGGGGATTCAAATTTCGTTTCAAGAAAGGCTGCAATGGTTTGCGTATGACGTCGAGGAGGGAATATGCTCTAATTATTTCATCCTGTCAAGTTGTCAACTATTGAATATGATGGTTTTGGTTCTAGAAATTCAAGATGTTGAACAAATAGACGAGCCTATTTTTTTAAAATATTTATAATTATATTAAAATGTAGTGGCGAGGCCATATTTTGGTAAATGAATTAAAAATATTTATAAGGTGGACACACATACATTAATAATATAAATTTTTTGAATGAGTGTATCCAAATAAAATTTTAAAATGAACACTATCAATAAAATAGATAATTAATTGAAAAAAATTTAAATTTTATAAACTCGATAGACTTGTAATTGAGTCAGGACAGGAGAGGCACCTGCCCAGAATTCTCTTACGCCTAAGGCTCAAAATTATGAAATCCACGTATAATTAAAAAGGGATAAATTATTTATTTAATCACTCATCTATTATTTTATTTCTGGTTTCGTCATCTAATTATTTTTAAAAAAAATTATATTTAACATTACATTTTATTTATTATCTATTATTAAAAAAAATAGTAATATTGATGTGGTATTTTTTAATTATTTTTTTACATTTCACTTAATTATCTTTTTATTATTTTTTGACAAGAAATAGATGGTTGAAATGGAACATGTGCCCTCTTAAAAAAGGGTCGTGTTTTTTTGTGGGATTAGTTTGGTGTTTAATAAAATTAATTGATATTTCTATTTAAAAGTTAATGTATTTATTATATGGTTTATTAAACGTAATAAAGAAAATAATTTAGAAATAAAATTATTTGTTTTTTTTGTGTTTTTATAATTTATTTTTTATATTTATTATTAAAGGTCTAAATTTTATGTTTATCCCAAGCTATTAATCTTAGAAACAAGTCTGTCCCTCGAGATAATGTGGACCCGTCATTGCGATAGTTTACTATTATATGTTAATTATAGTGCTGTTAGGGATGGGTACGGTACGGGTCGGTCAGATTTTTGGTCAATTGACTTGACCTAAAAATCATATATTCTCCAACTCGACTCGAGAAATATACACTCTCAATCTAACCTGATTTTTTTATATAAAATTTGAATCTGACTTGACTAGACTCGAAATAATATATTTATTAAAAATATTATTTTTATTCAATAAAAATATATACTTAATTGAAAAAATAATATATAGAAGCCATTATAGTAATTATCCCTAAATATAAAGATAAAATTATATGTTTTTCTCGGATCGGGTCAAGTTAAGTAATTTTCACCTTAAACCCAAACTCAAACCTGACCTGAACACAACATCTAAAAAATCCAAACCGACTTGACTTAAACCTGAATTTTTTTAAAAAGATTTTATATGACTCGATTTCGATCGAATCGAGTCGGATTAAAACTTATCAAATATGGGTCCCATGCCATCCCTAAGTGTTGTCCAAATGTTACAATGATGGAGCATTAAGCACAAAATATGAAACCCATTATGTGCATTTATTTATTATTTTTCAAATTATCAAGAAAAATATTTTTCTATCATAGTAGTATTTAGAAAAATATTTGACCCACCACTAGTTGGCCAACCATCTAAATTAACCCACCATTAACATTGTTTTCTAATATAATTATTAATAATTAATTAATTTAGATTAAACACTGTTAAAATTTATTATAAGAATTCTTTAAATTCAATTTTCTCTCTCAACGGAACCCTAGCCGCCCTCTCATATTTTTCTTTAGGGTTTGTGTTGTTTTTCTATATATCATATAATTTTTTTTTACTTTATTTACCTGATAATGACATTGGTTTTGATGATGATTGTAGACATTTGATTCTTTTTTTTCTTTGTTATTTTAGTTTTTTTAATAAGAATAATTCAACTTTTGTAGCATATTTTTTGTCTTCTTTCTCGGTCATTTAGTCATTCTTTTTTATTTTACGTTTTCTCAGAGTTGGATTTGTCGATACCATAATTGTTCAAGATGTTCCTTATTTATAATCATGTTGATATTTCATACTATGGATATGTGATCTTGTGTTCGTAGATAGTTTCTCATAATATTTAACTTTGATTTGTGGTTCTCGGTGGTCTTTGAATAACTTAATCTCTTTTTGTGATTTGTTTGTCGATATTGTCAAATTTATTTATATGTATTTTTGTTCAAATCTTTTGATTGAGTTTTTACTATTTTCTATGTATGGTTTTTGTATGATATAAATTGACTAGTTTCAATGTTATAAGAAAATGAAAAAATTATATATTTAGTTTACGATAATTATAAACCCTTATTATAATTTTAAATATTTTTAATTTTTAATAAGAATAATTATTTATATTAAAAAAAATCTCTCTTAACAATATTAAAATTTAAATCACTAAGTTTACTTGGATAATTTAATATCTCATGTTATATTAATTAATAGTCTATGTCAACTAACATTGTTGATACATTAGTCTTATCCCTCTTCGTTTTAGAAGAGACGAAAGAAAATTATTATATTTTCCAAGGATCAGTTATCAGCTTAAAAAAGCAAAGAATGTGGGGTTTGATATTAGATTACTATATCTAAAAGGGTAAATTAAATTGATGGTCACTAAACTTTTAAGGTACTTTTACTTTAGTTAATAAAATTCTAAAATTTACATTACAATGTTTACATTACAGTAACTCTCGTTAGTTACCGTTAAGAAAAAATTGATGTGGCATATTTAAGTATTCACCTACAAAAAAGAAGAAAAAAAACTCGAGGTTTCAAATTGATAACCGCCATAAAGGTAAACTTTTTGATGAACAGAGCGACCATCGATTAATCTAATCGAGAGAATATTTCATTTGACCATAAGATTAACATAGTTTGATTTTAAGTTGATTAGACTATTAAAAATAAAGGATAAAAAAGTTCTAACTTTCGGTTTCAATTGAGAATTGGAATAACTGGAAAGTTTTCCGACATGTTTAAACTAGAATAAAGAAAGAGAAGAAGAATAGAAGTAATTCGATAATCTTTTTGATCGGAGAAACCATCAAACACAACAAAAATGATGGCGGAAGAACGAGTGATGTTTGCAAGAACTTTTAGAATTTTTGAAAATTTTACATCAGTTATTGCTAATGATTTAACAATTAAGTGACAAAAAATACAAAACTTCTTAACAATAGTAACTGCAGTGAATTCTTTTCCCGATTTTAATGATCAAATGAAAACATCTTAAAAGTTAAATAATAACTATTAATATAATTCACCTTTAATAAAATAGTGAAATCCCACTTTTTTTTATCTCCCCATCCACAAGTCTAATGAAACTATGAGTATATCCACTACGAAGATTGTTTATAAATATATCTGAATTTGAAGATCATTTGATCTTTTACTAATATAAAATGAAATCTAAAACTTTTGATTTCTTAATTAATTCAACTTTTCAGGTTATTATAATATTTCATAAATAAATTTTAAGTTGCCACTACAAAATCATCATTGAACATTATTCTAATTTATCAAATTTTGATTGGCTTGGGTATTAAATATATGAGTAAATTAATCTCGTGGTATTTAACTATGTGCGTATTTTAATCTGACAATTGATCTTTTAATTTTATTAATCAAATCATTTAATTATTTAAATGGTATCGATCAAGTCACATGTTTTTAACATTTTTACTATCTATCAGAAGTCAATAAATTCCTATTATTTTGTTATAGAGAAATGAAATCATTCTATATAGTTATCGTATCCTTCCTAACGCTTGGCAAAAGTATCTTTGAATTTATTGACAATGATCGGTCGTGATGGACAATCGATTGCAAGAGATTTTAGCTGGATTTATAGATTAAATAAATATTTTATCTAAAGTATAAACATCAAATTAATTTTTTATTTAAAATTTAAGCATTAAATTGATATTTTATATAAAATTTAAACATCAATTTGATATTTTATATATAATTTAAGGGTTAAATTAATATTTTATCTAACGTTCAAATATAAAATTAAAAATTTACCCCTTTTACTAATATGTTATGTCATCAAATTAATGATGTTTAACGCCCCAATGATGAAATTATTATAAAACGGTAATATCAATGACTAAAATATTATTTTTAAAAATCTAGCGATCAAAAAAGAATACTTATGAAGTAAAAATGACAATTTCGATAGTTTATCATTATTAGTCCCAACTAGATAATGGAGGATGGGATGTAGCCCAAAACAAAAGCTATATAATCTTGAGGCCTTATTGTGTTTTCTTATTTCCTTCTTTTATACTCAATAAACTATGCTTAGTATGTTTGTTTTCATAGTGAGATGAGCCTAATAGGCACCAATTTCAAACAATGGGTTCTTTCTCATTTGAGTACATTGATTTCATTTCTTAGGCTTTAAAACCTTATGGGTTTATTTCAATAAAATTTAGAAATATTATGGACGAAGGCTTTTTTAAGAAATGTATTTGTAAAAATGGAGGTGAAAATGGCGGCGAAGCGAAACGAACCGCCGTGTCGGGTGATCAAGACGGCGGAGACTTCGTTGTTGTCGAGATCGAAAAGAGCAATGAAGAGAAAGAGGAGACTAAGCCCCCGGGAGAAGAAAAAGAAGAATCCACTTCAAATTCGATCAAAATCCCCGAAACCAAAGGAATCCAAGAATATAACGATAAGGATATTAAACCACAAGCTCCCTTCCCGAAACTCGATCCGCCACCGTCGCCGCCGAAAGTGGAACGTTCACAATCGTTATCCATCGCGGAAACCATACCTTCCGTAGACAAATACATAAATGATCGAAGCAACAGTCTCTCGGCGGCAACCGTGAGAAGCTTGTCATCTCTAAAAGAAGAGAACAACGACCTCGTCGTGAAAGACGATTTGTTGAACTTCGAGGTGACGGAGTTCAAAATCCGGGAAGTCAAAGTCATAGTAAATTGAAAACCGAAGCCGGACGGCTCGGCCTCCAATTAAGAGGCCAGATATTAGTTTTCACGAGATCGAACGAAAAAGATTACACCGCCGTCCGGCAGTTCTTCAGAGAGAAAGGGCTCGTGTACGTCGAGATCAACATCGACGTGTTCCCCAAAAGGGAGAAGGAACTGAACAAGAGAACGGGGAGTTCGGAGACACCCCAGATTTTCTTTAACGACAAGTGGTTTGGCGGATTGGCGGCATTGAATGAGTTGAAAGAGAGTGGTGAATACGAAGCGAAGCTGAAGGAGTTGGTCGGAGAGAGATGCCCGGAAGGAGCGCCGGAGTTTGCCTATTCAAGATCGGTTGCTTAGGATGAAAATGATGGGGAATTGCTTCTCTGGCGTTCATTTGTTGGAAGCCATTATTGATCGTCTAGACTGGCAGACACAGGGTAAATTCTCTTATGCAAATATGTTTCGTTTTCTATATAGAGAATTTGTTCTGTTTTTATTGGCTTAATTTTATATTCAACTCTCAAAGTTGTCCATTTTATCATTTTAGTACCTATTATCATTTCGATACCTAAAATGTAATGGGTCACGTAGTAATAAAAAAGTTATTAAAAAGTCTTTGAGAATTTTCAACATATAAATTTGAAATTCACTTAAAAAATCAGTATGCATTGTGAAATTATTTGATAAACAAATTACATAAAATTTAAAGCTCATAAATATAATTATTTGAATGTCATATGATATATTTTAAATGATCCTAAAGTTTAAACTCTGAATTCCAAATTTTAAAGTTTATACTCATAAATTATAAATTCTAAATAGGATAACTAACATCAATACGGTTCACTTTTGAATTTTTATTTGCTCTCATTATATTAAATGATAATCTTATATATAAATGATTGAAAAAAAATCAAAACATATATATAAATTATAATATATGAACCAACAACTAGTTGGTCTAGTGGGATGAGGCACTAGGTCCCTTAAGCAAGGTTAGAAGTTTGAATCCTGGCGTTTGCGAATGGAGCAAACTGGGTTGGGAGGATCACCCTCGCCTCTGCAGTACCCGATCTGGATTAGTCGGTCAATAAATCGGATATCAGTGATTAATTCAAAACCTAATTGATAATCTGACTTAAGCACAATTGACTTAAACAAATTAATTAACTTAATATTGGTAGATTTGATTTTGATTAATTGAATTATTTTTAAAATTTTAGAATATAATTACTTATTTTGTTTGATTTTGGAACAGAGAAAATGAATTTGAAGAAGGAGAAATTGTGTTACGGTGATCATCTTTAACATTCCAGAGTTTATTCATCATCTAGGTCTTCGGATAATTTTCGATAAATACGGCGAGGTGGTCGATTCTTTCATCCCTAATAAAAGAAGTAAGGGAGATAGTAGGTTTGGTTTCGTTCGTTTTACCAGATTGGAGGATGCGAGGAAGGCCATCATTTGTGCCGATAGATCAATAATTCAAGGTAATAAAGTTCGAGTCTTCATGGCGAGATTTCAACCTCGAGAAGCTTTTTTGGAGAAAGAAGTCTTCGGGTCCAAATCGGGGTGAGGCTAAGAATAAAATGGTGGTGGATAGTTTTTCTCAGGCTCCCATCGTCGGTGTTGTTGATGAGGATAAGCTAGTTACACTTAGAGATAGTCTGGTAGGGTGGTGTAAAAAATTTATGAAAATGAAAGACATGGTCGCTATTATGCACAAGGAAGGAATATTAGGCCCAAAAATTATGAGGTTAAGCGGTTTAACAATTTTAATCATTTTTGAAGATGAAGAGAGTAGGGATCATACTCTTCTTAACCAGTCTGAAGCATTGAAAAATTGCTTTGACAAAGTGGAAGTATGGTCGGAGAATTTTCAGTGTTGCAGTCTTCGAGCATGGCTATCTTGTAGGGGGATACCTCCGTTTGTGTGGAGCCATTCCACTTTCAGAAACATTGCAAAGAAATGGGGAGAACTCATCTTCATTGAGGAAGGGACCCTTAATCCCGGATCGTTTGATAGGGCTCTGTTTCATATTATAATAAAATGCAAAGCTCGAGTGGAAGAATCAATCGATTTGGTAGTTGGAGAAAGGATTGTGTCAGTTTTTGTTTCTGAGTTTGAACCTTGTTTTGGCCCAGATTCTGTTTGGGAATATTCGTCTTTGATGGCTTGGGATATTGCTTCTCCGGCTTCCATCGTGGAGGAGATTGTTGAGGTCTCATCAGAAAAGTCTCCCAAGTTGGAGGTTGGTGTTGGTACGTCTACTCAATCTTTTCGTGCTAACACACATATGGAGACTAGTTAAGAAGAGGTTTGAGATTTTCTCGATTGCTCGACCGTTGGTGGTGGTTCGAGGTGTCCTATTACGGAGGAAGCTGGTATTGGTCCTCGTTGTGAAGAGTTATGGGCTCAATATTCAGAACCCTAGGCAGTGCGTTATGGGGTTAATATGCATGTTTTACGGTGTTAGAGATGTGATGCTTCTAATGCTTTGGAGGCAGTTTGTAGTGGCCTCATGGGCGCTGAGGTGGAGTTGTCTACTGCCATAGAAGACAACGCGTAAGTTTGTCCGGTTGTGCCTTTTGATGGGTTAGTGAAAAGGGATTTTAATAATAGCATGGGTCTTTTTTATTCCAAATCCAAGATAATGTGGTATGGGGCTAGGGCACACTTTTCTTTGTGTCAGTGGAGAGGCTATCAAAATGCTTTGATAAATTATAATATAATGCGCGTGAAAGGCAAGGATTTGGGTGTTAGTTTAGGAGGCAAGGCGGTGGTTTTTCCAAGTGATTCTTTTGATGGGTTGGCGAGCAGGGCCTTGGCCAATATTTTTGGGTGCTCGGTCCCAAGTTCAGAAGCATATCCTTGGCAGCCCAAGTCAAATTCCGATAATCTAAGGCTTCTTGAGAGTTTGAGTTTCGAGCAGGTGTTGACCAACAGGTTGATTAGGAAACAGAAGAAATTTGGCTCGCTATTGGATATTCAAGACAAATTTCTTTCGAAAGCTGAGAAAAATAAAAGAGATCGAGCGTTGAAGAGATTAAAATTGCTGAAATCTGATCTAAATTCCTCTGAATTATCTGGTAGTTCGCTATATGATTCTGATTTGAAAAAAAGATGGGATGTGTTAGTTGGAAATGAGTGACACGGTTAATTTGGGGTTACTCGAGATTTGTTTTTGAGGTTGGTGTTTGATTGTCTAGGATTGTGTGAAGTCCAGGGTCGTGTTCTTTGAGAGTATTCGCTGATTATTCTTCCATCGGGTCTTCTGGGATTTTTTGGTTGTTTATTGTGCGATTGGGTTGAGTGTCGATGAATGTCAAGGTCTTGTGTAACGTTCAGTAGGTATGGGTGTTTTATATGAGTTTTTGTGTGGTTAGGGTTGCGAATTGTTTGTTGCTCTGTGGTATCCTTGATTTTATTCTTTTCCACCTCTTAGTTCATTCTTTTTCCTCCATTTAGGGATAGATATGTTTTTTAACGAGGTCTAGGAGGTGTTGTACTTTGCATTATTTTTAATACAAAGTACGCTTTTACAAAAAAAAAATCACTTCTAATAGATTCCTGGAACACGAGCCATTTATAATGGGATGCTTCAATTTTCGAGTTTCAACCCACGATTGAGAGCCAAAATCAGCATCTTTTCTTGCCGATAGGCTTTCCAAGTTACTGTTTGCCGTTCTGGAAACTTATGCATCGAATAATAGGCTGCATGTTAATTATCATGCCATTGACAAAAGTGAAGAATTCCGCAGGTTTTCTTATTCTTTGTCTGCTGCCATACATTTTTTTTATAGATACTACTATTTAAATGTACGATTGAATTGATAACTCATTGAATATATATCATTCATCGTATTATATATACTTTGTTAGAGATCGTAATTTAAATTTTGTTTTGGTTATGTTAAAAAATTTACAATATAATTTGACTGGAAAAAAATAAATCGAGAGAAAATGAGAGGATCCTATAGGGATGATCATGGGTCAAATCAGGTTGGATTTTTAGTTCATTCGAACGTAACTCGTGTATGATATTCTTTTATCTATCATCTAATTCGATTCAAGTTTAAGAAAATTTTATTTAACCTGAAATTCAATTCAATTTGATTTTGAGATAAAAAATTGTATCTGATGGACCATAAAAAAAAAATATATATATATATATATATAATTTTTTATTTGTTAAAATAGAAGATTAATTGAAAAAATAGATAGAAAAATATTATAATACTTATCTCTAAATATGTAAAGCCTAATTAATGTATTATTTTTAGATTAGGATGAGACATATTTTTCATTCTAGACACGGACTTGAATTTTCAATTTCTTTTAACAGCGATGCAATGATTTTTCTATACCTTGTGATTGCAGATACTTAAACGAGGCTCGAGATTTGCAAAGAGTGAATATGAAATTACTGACTCCAAAGGAAAGGCTGACCTTCTTCTTAAACTTACACAACGCCATGGCCATTCATACCGTGATCAGCATTGGACATCCTAGAATATTAGATAAAAGTCTTTTTTAACGAGTTTCTCTACGGCGTCGGCGGATACCCTTACTCCCTTAACACCATCGTCAACGGTACTCTCCGACACAATCGCACCTCTCCTTATTCCTTCATCCGACCCTTTAGCAAAGGTGACCGCCGCTTAGAGGTACCACCGTGATGAACGTCAGATACAAATATTTTTAGATTTTTTTGAGTACTTTTTTTATTTAATATTTTAGATTGAAATGACAGCTGGTTCCGACGAAAGTGAACCCCTTGATACATTTTGGTTTATGCAATGGGACAAGATCAAGCCCGGCGGTGAGGTTTTTCACAGCTGACGGCGTTGAAAATGAGTTGATATGTGCTGCGACGGAATATTTCCAGAGAGGAGCAATACGGTTTAATGTGAACTCCAGGACTATTTATTTAACTCGAATCATCAAATGGTACGTTCTTTTGTTTCCTTTCTTCCACCAAACCAATATACCACGATTTCTAATATGAATTAGAGGTAGAAATAAATAAAATATTCGAAATAATGAATTAGTCATATAATGTTCTTTTATTAAATTAAATAAATTAATATGAATTAATATTTTATATTTGTTTAATAAACAAATAAACTTTAAGCTCCTTTACCGGGCCGTTCTCCTATTGCTTTAAACTTTAAAGAGTTTAAACCGTGAAGTTTAATAACTTTAAGGACTACTAGTGTAATTTGACCAATATATTCTCACACTAATAAAATATAAAGACTAACTTTAAATGAAGATTATTTAAAGATGTTCATAAATATTAAATAAATCGAAAATAAACATTTTAAAAAATAAATAAATAAATATAAATGAAACATGATTTAAAAAAAATATATTCGTTTAAAGTAATCTCTAACTAACTAACTAACTAACTATTTATATTGCAGGTATAATGAAGATTTTGGACGACAGAAAGAAACCCTAAAATGGGTAATGAAATACTTGGATTCAACGCAGTCGGGGCTTCTGCCACATCTTTTGGCCGATGATGATGGCCAAATTAACGTAGTGTATCAAGATTATGATTGGTCTAGTAACTCTTGATTAAAAAACAAAAGAATATAGATCCACTGAAGGGGAAAGGATCCAAGCTCAATAGGATACTTACATATATATACATTTATAAGGATTATTTTGTAAGTATATTAGAAGGTATTCGAATCAAAATATTATTGAAACTGCAACTGTGATATTGCAATCAAAATCCGAGGAGAAACCGGATATGGCAGAGGTAATCTAAAAACATTAAGATTTAATCACACGGCCAAAATTAGTAAACCAAGACTGTGGAACCGGAACTCGAATGTCACAGCGCCCGATTCCCATGCGGCACAGAGCCGGCAAGTTTCTTGCCTTCTGCAACATTTCTCGCATTCCTTTATCTCTGTAATCGTCCAGCTGTCTCTTCACCAGCTGCCTTACCACCTTGCATAACCGTTGCGCCTGGATCCGCTCTAATTCCCCGCAGCATAACAGCAGCCGTGGACGGCAGCTGTCATCCCTCACTCTCCGGCAGCTTTCCCTCAAGAATTTCTCTCAATGGCTGAGGCCTTTGGTTCTTTTGTGTTCGGAGTACTTGCCACCCGGAGAGGCGGAGAGGGAAGCAGCTGCAACGGCAACCATAGAAAGAGTAATCATTAAGGAAGCTGCTAAGAGTGTGGGTTTCGCCATTGTTAATTTTGTCTGGAAGGATATATCTATATATATAATATAATTTGCATGAAAAAAGATACGTGGAGCTTTTCTTTCATGCAGTTAATGAATAATGATGAGGTGGGGAGATTCTTCCGACAAGATCTTCAGTTTTGGTTCCACGTAGTGCCAACGCCTGGTTTTGCATCTTGGTGATATTTGTTGTTACGCGCTAAAATCAATTCGAGTTAAATTGAGTAAAAAAAATAGTTAAATATATTGATAATTTTATTTTAAAATTTAAAATTTGTTTAAAATTTTATCAAATTAAATTTATGAGAATCGAATCGAATCGAATCGAATCAAATTGAATTGTTTGTTTTTACTTAAGTTTAATTGTAAATATTTTTAATGTTATAATACTAATCTGATTCTAATTAAAAAGGTGTTTTATAACCATGTACATTATATATATATAGTTAAAATACTCGACTATAACTTGAAAATCAATCCATAACTTACTAAAAGTTTAAATTATTCTTATCCTATTTCGTGACTCAAACTTAAAAGAAAATTAGTTAAAATAATGAAATTACAAACCAAGTTAAATCATTTTTTTAATATCAAATTGAATCAAAAATTTTAATTTTTTTCGCATCAAGTATAATTTTACTAATTTTACTTACCAAAGTAAAATGAAAACATAGTATTAATGATCAAAATACCTAAAAGAAAAAAAATAAAATAGTGACTAAAACAGAAATACGATAAAATTTGGTGACCAAATGTGTTGTTTATCCAGTATAAAAATAGAGAAGCTCGCCCTACATGAAAGTGAAACGACCTTTCACCACGTGTATTTCAGCAAAATAATAAACATGTCGGGCAATGAGGCATCTTTGAATTACTCTCTTCTTTGCTTTCAATTCCTTCACCCATTTACCGAGTCTGCTCAGAAACTCAGCGTCTCTCTCTTGAGTTATTACATTCAACACATTTAGATCTATTCTCCTCTACCACTGAACTCCTTACCTGTATTTGTTTTTCTTCAAAGTAATCTCCGTATTCCTTTTAAAGAAAAATTGGATTTTTTATCAGACAGAGTACGGTGTTCTTGCTGTTTCTGATGATCTCTGGCATTGGGTATATTTCTTTTCCTTTCCTGTTTTATGATATTTGCTTGCTTCAACCATCTGTATGAAAATTTTCAAGTTTTCGCAGAGTAATTCAGCTGAGTCAGTGAGGAAAATATCCCACCTTTGTAACTTCAAAGCTTCAGAATTTTAGGGTTTGAAAAGGTTGTGTATCATTCAACAAACAATCAGAAGAAGTTTGAGCAGCCCAAAATAATTTGGAAATTTGGGTCTTTGAGGAATATGATAGAATCCAGGAGTTGAATATATATATAAAAAGAATATTATGGGTCTGCGAGTTCTGAGATTTCACGTGAAGTTTACGCTGACTTGTCCGTGAGTGTAGCAAATAACGAGTTCGAGCGAAGATGCCTCAGCACAAAAACCTACTTCGCCATTGCAATGCCAATGCAGCCGCTTCCCATCCTCGACTCCTCGTTCACCATAAATGCCAATGTCACTTCACTGAGTCAATGAGTTTCTTGTGCGCGGAAACAATGACAGATCTGAAGTTGGGGCTGTGAAAGCAATTCAAATCGATTCGGATCAGGGGTTTACATTGTTTTTAATACGATGATTTGAAAAGGGTATTTTGTTTTGAAGATTACGGGCTCGAAAAATGGAGCCTTTTGTTTCAAGGTACTGCTTTCTTTCATTCTTCATCTTCACCATTCTCCTTTCTCTTATTCCACTCGTTAGATCAGGGGATGGAGAGGCACTTTTAGCCCTGAAATCATCCATTGATCCTTTCAACTCATTGCCATGGAAAGGAACCAATGAACTATTGTTTTGTCGGGAAATCGAATCACCGGTCAAATTCCGGCTTCTTTACTCGAACGGTTGTACACTCTTTACTTGCAAGACAATAAACTCAAAGGTACGATCCCGGCTTTGAAGCAAACCAGTCTTAGATTCTTCAACGTTTCGAACAACCAACTCCATGGTCAAATCCCTGTGACCCCAGCGCTGGTTCGGTTCAATATTTTTTCGTTTTCGGGTAATATTGATCTTTGCGGCGAACAGATTGAAAACCCATGTCGGATGATCGATTTTGGGCCGGCGATGAGGCCGGTTCACCCTACATCGAAAAAGCATTCCAGGTTGATCAAGATTATATCAGGAAGCGTTGTGGGTGGCTTGTCACTGCTACTTATTTGTGTGTTTTTGGTGTGTTTTGCAAGCAAAAGGAGAGGAAAGGCCAAGGGAAAGGATGTTAAAAGCAAAGGGGTTGCTAATGTAGGGAAGGCAGTGGGTGCTAGCGCCGTCGGCGGCGGAGGTGGAGGGAGTGGTGGCATGGGAAGTGTTGAGTGAATGATGTAAGCTCACGTGAATGAAGAGTTCTTGTGTAATGAAACTATTCTAGAAGTTGTTAGTTTGTTAAAGTTTGTTATGAATTTACTATAAGTAATTAGTTTAGGTGATGTATAATGCAAGCTTAATGAAAATACTTCTGATATTCTGTTTGATTCAAGCTTTGTTTTTCTGCAATAATCAACATGGTATCTTTCGCCAAAGTCCTGGGAATTTGGTTAAGGCGAAGTTTTTGAAATCCAAATAGACGGTCCGGCAGTTTCTGGGGCGGCTTCAAAAACTGGGAAATTGACTCTTAAAACGACGGATATGGATATTGTTTATGATTTAGGGGCGAAGATGATCGAGGCATTAGGGAAAGAGAAAGTGCAGAGTGGGGATGTGAACTTCGACTGTTCGGCGACTGGATTCTCGTTACAGGCGATGGGTTCGAGCCAAGTGGCGTGGTGGCTCTGTTGCTCAGATGGAAGGTTCGAGCACTATCGCTGCGATAGGAACCTCTCAATGGGGACTGTTACTTTCATGTTCGAGAACCCAAAACAAGATAAGATAGCGGTTTTTTGAGTTGAAGCTAATTGATATTGATGGCGAGCACCTTGGAATTCCAGATGTTGAATACCAAGCTATTGTTAGGATACCTTCATCTGAGTTTGCAAGGGTTTGTAAAGATCTTGCTAGCCTTGGTGATACTGTTGTTATCTCTGTAACCAAAGAAGGTGTTAAGTTTTCCACAGCTGGTGATATGGGACTACAAATATTGTTCTCAGGCAAAACACCAGTGTAGATAAACCAGAAGCGACAATCATAGAGATAAACAATCCGGTATTGTTGACGTTTGCATTGAGGTACATGATTCATTTACAAAGGCTACCCTGTTGTCGAATACAATGTCAATCAGCCTGTCTTCAGAACTGCCTGTTGTGGTTGAGTACAAGATTGCTGAGATGGGTTATATCAGGTTTTACTTGGCACCTAAGATTGAAGATGAAATGGATGGATGAGACTAACCATTAGCTAATCATGCAGTAGATAAGTTTAGAATAGATAAAAGAAGGTGAATAAGAAGAACGAAAGAATGCATCGCACTTCCGATTCAAGTCGAACGGAAGGAAGCATCGACACTTCCGATTCAAGTCGAACGGAAGGAAGCATCAGCACTTCCGATTCAAGTTGAACGGAAGGATGTATCGCACTTTCGATTCGAGTGTTCATCTTTTCATCAAGAAGGTTGAGAAAGTAGGGAGAATGTTGAGTGAACGATGTAAGCTCACGTGAATGAAGAGTTCTTGTGTAATGTCATACATGGGAGCAGGATTGTAGCTGATGGATATAGCTTGCATACCTGTCAAGTCTGTTAGGAAACTATTCTAGAAGTTGTTAGTTTGTTAAAGTTTGTTATGAATTTACTATAAGTAATTAGTTTAGGTGATGTATAATGCAAGCTTAATGAAAATACTTCTGATATTCTGTTTGATTCAAGCTTTGTTTTTCTGCAATACTCAACAGGAAGTAATAGTAGTGGGAAACAAGGGGAGGTTTGGGAGAGTGAGGGTCTAGGGAGTTTGGTGTTCTTAGGCATAGGCGATCAGCAAATGAATTACAGCTTAGAAGATCTGCTGAAGGCATCGGCGGAGACATTGGGAAGAAGTACGATGGGGAGTACGTACAAAGACGTGATGGAATCCGGGTTCATGGTGACCGTTAAAAGGTTGAAAGACGCGTCGTAGAGATTAGAGGAGTTCAAGAGACACGTGGATTTGATCGGACGGCTCAGACACCCTAATTTGGTCCCACTTAGAGCTTATTCCAAGCCAAAGAGGAACGCTTGATCGTATATAATTATTTCCCTAACGGAAGCCTCTACTCTCTCATTCACGGTTTGTCGGTGACACTGACTTCAATTTAATTTATTTATCTCCGTTATTTTGCTTTTGTGTTTGAATTTATGAGTCGAATCGAATTTAACAAGGAAGAAATACGAGTTTAACTCGAAATTTGAAACTCAGTCAAAGTTTATTAGAGAATTCTGGGAAAATTAATCTAGAAATCTGATATATAATATTTCTCTATAAATCATAATCATAAAGATTTAGGTAAACGACGACAATTCAGGGTGATTTATGAACAAAGCTGAGTTGCTAAAATTTAACAACTCATTGAGTCTGACCACCCCAACATGTTATAGTTGTCAGTTGCTCCCACTCTTTACATTATTTGCATTCGAACGAGTATAGGATGAGTATGTGTTTTTGATGTTTTATATTTAAAGAACTATCCTCTCATACTCAAGTCCGAATATGTTTCGATATGTTCCAGTAACGTAGATAGTGCGAGAAAAGAAGAAGAAGAAAGTTAATCAAGAATTGGCTCCGAAAATGTCAAAGCTTAATCCGTACTTCGGTTCAAAAAGTTAGAGATTCGAGTTTTAACATTGCACCACCTCGAGTTCTAACCTATTTTCTTTTGGATTTCCTTGTAGGAACAAGAACTTGTGGTGGTGGAAAGCCTCTTCATTGGACATCATGTCTGAAAATAGCTGAGGACTTGGCTACCGGATTGCTTTATATTCACCAAAATCCGGGCTTAACTCACTGGAATTTGAAATCCTCTAATGTATTATTAGGTCCTGATTTCGAATCTTGTCTCACAGATTATGGTCTCACCGTATTCCAGGATGCAGACTCAGTGGAATAACCTGGTGCTGCTACATTTTTCTACGGGGCATCCGAATGCAGGGACATCCGGAAATCGTCAACTCAACCGGCCGAAGTTTACAGCTTCGGTGTTTTTCTCCTGGAGCTCTTAACAGGCAAAACTCCATTCCAGGACCTTGTTCAAGAACACGGTTCTGATATTCCTACTTGGGTAAGATCGGTCCGAGGAGAGACTGAGTCCGGCGATGAGCTCAGCTCGGGTAATGAAGCATCTGAAGGGAAGCTTCAAGCTCTCTTGAACATTGCAATGGCTTGTGTTGCAGTTGCACCAGATAACCGGCCTGTGATGAGGGAAGTTTTGAAGATGATAAGAGACGATAAGAGACGTAAGGGCTGAAGCTCATGTAGCATCAAACGTAGCGAACATTCACCGGGACGACGGTCAGACACCGTTCGGAGCTTGCCTAGAGAAGAACATCTAAGCATATAAAAATACCCGTGTGGTAGCTTGGATTGGTAGGGCATTGAATTTTGATGTGCTAATTCTTTTCCCATTCAAACTTTTCATTCTTCCACTTCATAATTGTATTGTGAAGATACATAATCTTATCTGATGTATCTTTTGAAAGAAAGAAAAAACATAACTAAAAACCTATATATTTTAGGGTTGGATTCACCCAACTAGGTTTTATCCAAGAAGGTATGAAAATTACACAGGAAACTAAAAAACTACCGGTAAATGCATTCTAACTCGGTGAAATTAATCTGATCAAAGCATATGAATTTGTCCAAAAATACACAAACAATCAGATAATAAACCTACACGAAATTACAAATCAAGCACCAAATAAGG
The DNA here is from genome assembly GCF_006381635.1 of Hibiscus syriacus. Classification (NCBI taxonomy): domain Eukaryota; kingdom Viridiplantae; phylum Streptophyta; class Magnoliopsida; order Malvales; family Malvaceae; genus Hibiscus; species Hibiscus syriacus. The sequence continues at coordinate 58,733 of NW_024063511.1, read as the reverse complement.
TTAGCAAGTTACAGATTATACGCATTAAAGCTTCAATGCAAAACTCAGCTGAATATTTTGATTATTTTTTCTCTACCTGGGGTCATAGAATGATAAACAGTTCATCATTCTTATTATCTGCTGCTAGTGTTCACTTGATATCTGGTGGGTAAATATACCCGACGTCTGAAAATTGGGATTTCTACAAATTCTTCTATGGTGGCACTCAACTTGTGAATTGAGTGCTTGTCTGCACAAAAAATGAACAAGAGTATCCTACGGGTTTCTTATGAATTTACACGAGAATTCTTTTCCCCTAGCTTACACATTACCAGACACATCGAACTTTGAGCTCAATGATTCCCGATCAGCACCTAAGCTCCTGCTTGAGATTGATTCCGCTTGGTGAGCCGAAAAGCGTCCTCTGTATACAGAAGGCATAACAGGATTGAAGGTTACACAGGTGTAGACAAGTATGTTTGAATACCTTGTGGGACAACTAGTTTCCAGTCATTGTCCGCAAGGTGTGGAAATCAATCACTCTTGTCATGCTGTCTATCTTTGTTCGACTGTGCCATGAGCAACGGAGTCCACATACAGTTAAGTACTCGATATATGTGACCTAACCACACACTAAGACGACTAAATGTTGTTAGGAAATAAACCAAATACAAGTAATTTCCCTATAACCAGATTAGTGAGAATGCGAAATAAAAGCGGAAAAATAATACCCGAAATTTGATAACGGAGTTCAACCAATTTGTGCTTACGTCTCCGGACTGTTGCAGATCTTTTACTAAGAGAAAATTTACAGGTGTTTACACAACACACTTGAGAGAGAACTAGAAGATTTTGGGATGATTTTGAAGCTAAATGAGCTAGGGTATTTATAGTTGAAACTTAGGGACTAATCTTTGTAAATATCCTAAAGTTCAATGATTCAATTTTTGTAATTAACCCTATTACAAAATAATAAAAAAAATAAGTAGCCCCCCCCAATTCAAGCAGCCGGCTGCTGCTTTAAATTTCAACAATCTCCCACTTGAAGACTGATTTTAATCTGTCTTCACACCTCGATCAATGCAGCAGCTTTTCTAGTCTTGTTACTCTAGCATGCCAACTGAAGTTGAACACAACTTCAGTTTGTCTGTGGTCACCGTCTTTGTCAACATGTCTGCCGGATTTTGAGCTCCACTAATCTTTTCAAGTTTCAAAATCCCATCTTCCAGAAGAGACCGGATAAAATGATATCGCAATTGTATGTGCTTCGTTCTGGAATGAAAAGACGGATTCTTTGCTAGATGGATAGCACTTTGACTGTCGCAATACAAGACATTGTTTTCTTGTTTCTTGCCTAACTCTTCCAAGAAACTTTGGAGCCAAACCATCTCCTTGCTGGCTTCCGTAACAGCGACATATTCTGCTTCAGTTGTGGAGAGAGCAACTATCTTCTGTAATTGAGAAACCCAACTCACTGCGGTTCCTCCTAGAGTATAGACATACCCTGTAGTGCTTCTTCTGATGTCGACATTTTCGGCTAAGTCAGCATCTACATAGCCTGTCAATATCGTATCTCTACCTTTGAAACAAAGTGCTTTGTTTGTGGTACCCCGCAGATATCTGAGGATCCATTTGACTGCTTCCCAGTGTACCTTGCCCGGATTATTCATGTACCTGCTAACAGCTCCCACTGCTTGAGCAATATCTGGTCTGATACAAACCATGGCATACATTAGACTTCCAATTGCTGAGGCATACGGCACCTTCACCATGTGTGCACGTTCTTCCTCCGTCTTTGGTGACTGTTCTTTGGAGAGTCTAAAATGAACACCTAAAGGTGTACTTACTGGTTTAGCATCTTGCATGTTGAACCTGAAGAGTACTTTGTTGATGTACTCAGCCTGTGATAACATCAAAGTCCTCGACTTTGTGTCTCTCTTAATCCTCATCCCAAGAATCTGCTTTGCAGCGCCCAAATCCTTCATAGCAAACTGCTTTGACAATTTTTGCTTCAAGTTTATAATCTCTTGCATGTCTGAGCCTGAAACGAGCATGTCATCAACGTACAACAATAAAATAATGAAGCTATTGTCGAACCTCTTGATGTAGCAACAATGATCTGCTTGGCATCTGGTAAAACCACTGCTACTCATGAAGCTATCGAACTTCTTGTACCACTGTCTAGGAGCTTGTTTTAAACCATACAAGCTCTTCTTTAACCTGCATACCAGGTTTTTCCTGCCTGCTTCTATGAAGCCTTCTGGTTGCCTCATATAGATTTCTTCCTCCAAATCACCATGAAGGAAAGCTGTCTTTACATCTAACTGCTCAAGATGTAAATTCTCTGCAGCTACAATTTTCAACACCAGTCTGATTGTAGACAGTTTTACGACTGGAGAGAAAATTTCATTGTAGTCAATACCTTCTTTTTGCTGAAAACCTTTGACTACCAATATTGTTTTGTAGCGTTTGCTCCCATCGTGCTCTTATTTGATCCTGTAAATCCACTTATTATGGAGCGCTCTCTTGCCTGGTGGTAATTCAGCTACTTCTCACGTCTGATTTGACATAAGCGAGTCTATCTCATCTTTCATTGAAGACTCCCACTTGACTGAATCCTCCACCTGCATTGCTTCATCATAGCACTCTGGTTCACCATTGTCAGTCAGCAACAAGTAGTGCAAAGAAGGCGAATACCGTTGGGTTGGTTTAGGAATTCTGGAGGAGCGTCTCAGTTCTGGTGTGCCTGGTTCTTCTTGAACTGCTTCAGGATTGATCTGAACATCATCTCCAGAAATCTCCTCAAACTCAACAAATTCCTTTGTTTCAGCTTTGGTATTTGAACTGCTTGATTCTACAGTTGACCTGTCTTTGTACATCACATTCTCATTGAAAATGACATCTCTGCTTCTGATGATCTTCCGATTTTCATAGTCCCAAAATCGGTAACCGAACTCATCACCGCCATAACCAACAAAGGCACATTTGTTGGACTTAGCATCAAGTTTACTTCTTTCAGCAGAGTCTATGTGTACATAAGAAATACAACCAAACACTCTTAAGTGTGAAAGGTTTATTTCTTTCTTACTCCAAACTTCCTCTGGTATTCTGCCATCCAAAGGAACTGAGGGCCCACGGTTGATCAAGTAAGCTGCAGTGTTGATTGCTTCAGCCCATAGAAATTTGGGCAAGCCGGCATGTATCCTCATACTTCTGGCACGTTCATTCAGAGTTCTGTTCATGCGCTCTGCTACACCATTATGTTGCGGTGTCTTGGGAACTGTTGTCTCCATCTTGATCCCATTGTTTGCGCAGAAATCTCTGAATCTACTGTCTCTGTACTCTCCTCCATTGTCAGACTTCAACCGCTTGACTTTCAAACCAGTCTCATTTTCCACCATGACCTTCCATTTTCTGAAGATATCAAAGACTTCTGATTTCTTCTTCAGAAAATAAACCCACACCTTCCTTGTTGAATCATCGATGAAGGTAACATAATATAGTGAGCCTGCAAGAGAAGGAACTGGGGATGGTCCCCATACATCAGTATGAACCAATTCTAACCTTTCTGCCTTGGGTGTCTTGCCAATCTTTGCAAAACTGACTTTCTTTTGTTTTCCAAAGATACAATCCTCGCATAGTCCGACATCTACATTCTTTAGATCCGGCAGCTTCCCTTTTGACAAAAGTGTCTTCATCCCTTTCTCGCTCATATGGACAAGCCTTTGGTGCCATGGGTTTGATTTTCCATCAGCATCTGCTACTGCAATGATATTTTCTAAATTTGAGGTTACATAGAGAGTATCAGTCTTCTTACCACGAGCAATGACGAGTGCTCCTTTGGTAATCTTCCATTCACAGCCTGAAAGGTTGTATTATATCCTTCTCCATCAAGCTGTCCAACAGAAATCAGATTTCTTTTGAGGCCAGGAATATGTCTCACTCCTGTCAGCTTCCAGGTGGTCTGGTTTGGCAGCTTTAGTCGGATGTCTCCTTTTCCGACGATCTTCAAGGTTTCATCATCAGCTAGATGAACCTTCCCAAAATTACCACTAACATAGTTCTCCATGATTTCTCGGCATGGGGTGGAGTGGAAAGATGCCCCATAATCCAATATCCATGATTCAATTGGACTGTTGACGCTTAAAATCATGGCATCACTTGTCTCCTCCGTCATGTTTGCAGATTCCTGTGCGCCTATATTTTTCTTCGGTGCTCGGCAATCTCTTTTGAAGTGACCCTTCTTGCCGCAATTATAACAGGTAAAATCTTTATTTCCTGTTCTTGATTTTCCCCTTCTGGATTTTGATCTGCCACGATTTGAATTTCTTTCTGAAGTTCTCCTTTTAAACTCCGTGTGCAAGGCTGAGGAGGTTGATGCTTCACCCGATTCTCTCCGTCGAATTTCTTCGCTCAGTACCAGATCCCGAACATCGTCGAATTTTAATTTGTTGTTTCCCGACGAACTGCTGACTGCTGTAACAGTAGCATTCCAACTGTCTGGTAGAGATGATAAGAGAATTAAAGCTCGAACTTCATCATCGAATTCAATTTCCACTGAACTCAACTGGGTTGTGATTGTGTTGAGTTCATTTAGGTGTTGTGCCACCGATGCCTTTTCCGTCATCCGCAAATTGAATAATCGTCTCATCAAATGAACTTTGTTTGAGGCCGATGGCTTCTCATACATACTGGAGAGAGCTGCCATAAGACCCGCCGTGGTCTTTTCCTTTGCTATGTTGAAAGCAACATTTCGGGACAACGTCAGTCGGATAACTCCGAGGGCTTGTCTGTCGAGAAGAGCCCAGTCTTCATTCTTCATGCCCTCTGGTTGCTTTCTTGAAAGAGGTTGATATAGATTTTTCTGTTACAGAAAATCTTCAATCTGCATCTTCTAAAAGCCAAAGTCCGCACAATCGAACTTTTCAATTTTCACCTTCCCTTCGTCTGCAGCCATCGCTCCCACTCGAATCTGGCTTCGTTTGGATCGTTTCTGACAATTTCTGCGAACCTCCGTCGACAAACTCGTATCACCGATCGAATTTCACTATTCACGAAATTCACTATTTACGTGAATAGTAACCTCGCAGAAAATTGACAAAATTCACAACCAAAAGCTCTGATTACCAGTTGTTTGGAAATAAACCAAGTACAAGTAATTTCCCTATAACCAGATTAGTGAGAATGCGAAATAAAAGCGGAAAAATAATACCCGAAATTTGATAACGGAGTTCAGCCAATTTGTGCTTACGTCTCCGGACTGCTGCAGATCTTTTACTAAGAAAAAATTTACAGGTGTTTACACAACACACTTGAGAGAGAACTAGAAGATTTTGGGATGATTTTGAAGCTAAATGAGCTAGGGTATTTATAGTTGAAACTTAGGGACTAATCTTTGTAAATACCCTAAAGTTCAATGATTCAATTTTGTAATTAACCCTATTACAAAATAATAAAAAAATAAGCAGCCCCCCAATTCAAGCAGCCGGCTGCTGCTTTGAATTTCAACAAATGTGCCAGTTTCCAAGTCATCAATGATATGATAGAAGCATATTGGAGTCAATAAGCCGTTTAGCAACTTGTTCGTCCACAATGAAACTCATGGTTAAATGCACATCAATGAAGATGAATAACATGAATAAAATGCAACAACCGAGATATGTGCATAGAGTGGAATCATGAGAAACATGTGAAAATAATTAAAGAAAGATATTGGAATTTAGTATCCGAATAGCATGGAAGTTAGGTGAGGATTTGACAATCAAGCTACCAATCATTTTAGTACGAAGATTTTACAGAACAATGCTTTTCCCAAGGAAAATGAGGTTCGCAGCATTCGCAGTATGATAATAGGCTTTCAATTTAGACCCTTTTTACATGTGAGAGAACATTCAGATCAACCTGGAAAGCTTACACTCTCAACCAGCATAAAATAGGCATTGAATGAAACCTTAATTAGATAAAGTTAACAAAAGATCCCAGAAAGCGAAAGAACATACCTGAGTTGCACTACGCAACATGCTATTTGCTAAATCCTCGTTAATAGATACAAGCAATGTCGGAATGAGGCTCATAAAACCCGGCATGTCTCTCATGCTGCACAAAGTCACCGTAGAAATTAATTTCATAAATATGCAACACTAATTTTGAAAAAATAATAATGAAAATGCTTGCCACAGAGCATGATACCAATTGATAATTATAAAGAACATCCACATACTCATTTAGCATGGCGGTAATATTGTTCTTTGCGCTAAAAAAGAGATTGATGTTATCCTGCAATTGTTCATAAAAGCTTTACTTAATAAGCCAACTCATAATACTGTTACAAGACTCGTATATGATATGGGGCAATCACATATAAGATTTGCATGAGCATAATAAAAAGAACAATAACAACTTGAGCTCTATGATGTCCTCCTTCAAGAGGCAAGATGTCCATTGACAACAACAGGTTTAGAACACTATTAACTCAAAGAGCACTGAATAAAGTACAACTAGAAATATATGGGCTATCTTGTTGTTAAGTTCTTTATAATCCTAATCGAGGGCCCGGGCTGTAAATGAAGCTAAAACTTTTCATGTATCTGATTTTTTCCTGAGTATCATCAGTGATACATATTTTTCAAGTTCTCACTCTAATGCCTTCAATGTTCATAATTAAACGAATCACTATGTCCTTAGTTAACCACTAAAATTTAAGGCAAAACGAACATAACTTGCAGATTAACCATTAAAAAGTAGACAACGAAGGACAAGGTAATGTCATCTAACACCTTTTATTTACCGTCTGATTGCATATTGACAATCAAGAAATGTGATGAATTAGAGATGATCCACTCACCTTGTATGCAGAAAGATTGAATGTGATTTGACCAAAAACATGAGAATTTTGCTTCAAATGATGCATAGTCGTACCAAATATTCCTGAAAACACATAACACAGAGTATATTTAAGTGAACCAATTACCTTAAGCTGCAAGCCATCATGCAAGATATTCACAATATCCAAATGCAACTGCTACCATTTATAGCAAAAGCAATCCAAATTTTCAGATTAGACATTAAAATTTGAAGGAGTATTTACACCTGGTGTTGAGCCCAATTCATAAGAAATTTACTTTAACGATACAATACCTGATAACCATCAATAGTACTTCCAATACTTTCCCCAATTTCCTTTTTTGAGTTAATTGATTATTTCAATATTATAAAGAGATGATACGTACAACAAATTGGATTGCAATCTACAAAATTTCTGTTTATTCAATAATCAAGGTGCCATTTTCTCCTATCAAAGGAGAAAAGATGCAGCCTATAACTTGTTCTTATCCAATAATCAGTAAAATTCAAATGCATTTACATTCTCAACTATTATGTAGCAAAGTTGAGAAAACTCAACACTCCGAAAAAGATGTATATATGAAAATATTTCTTATGAATAAACTTTTTCTTTTTATATGTAAATGCCACATCCCACGGTGTTAGGGTTTCATTATTTCACAGATATTCAGTTGCTTTGCGTTCACTTCAGTGACTTGACTGATGCAAACTGCTAGATCCATTCTTTGATCTCATAAAGAAAGATCAGACTCTGTTTTAGATTATAACAACTACATTGCTGTTAGATTTCAAGCTTTTGAAACTGTTCCTGCTCACTTGTTTTATAATGATAGATTGGAGATAACCTGGAAAGGAAAAGGATGAATACAGATGTTGACAGTGGACTTCAATATGATTAATTATTACTTTCAACTATGACCTTCTCTAACTAGATTTCTATTCATAAATTATAGATTTTTTTTTTAGAATTAGATTTACTCAATCTAGTTAAGTTTAAATGTCTAATAAACTGCTTAGTGGACATCTACTCTCATGTTTACCGAAGAAGAATTAAAAACTTTCCCCAGTAAAACTTGTGAGCAATTATGATTGTAAAATTTCAAAACCATTTTCTTTATCTATCTGTTTCAGGAGTTACAAACCAATATCATAATTTCAGCATAAATTTGATATTTAATGTCCATCAATTCTCCATCCCTAAATCATCACTGACAGTAACTTTATACCATAACTCAAAGTCCCAAACCTATGTTCTTACCCAAATCTATCATAAACATCATTTTGGAAGACTCCAAAGTTTTCCTTACACTACTTGAGATAATAAAATGGGAGATGTGGACAAATACTGATAAAAAGTTATTAATCAAAAGCAATTACAACTGAAAGAAAGATATTGGTACTTCTAGGAGGTAATATAAATTACATACCTTCAGAAGGCATTCTTTCATTCTGGTCAAGATGATTCGTCATGATAGAATAAGCACTCACGCTTTGCGGCACCGATGAAGGAATATTCATCTTTGAAGATGATTCCACCAGCGTATCCTTCCATCAAAAATTAGTGAAAAAACTGTAAATCCTTTCAACAAAAATTATAAAAGCATCGCAGATAGAGCAATGAGAGAATCACTAGGATTATCGAATTAGTGAAAAAGCTTGAATAGAGATTCATATTACAACATAAGAGTTGCAGTTATAAAATAATCTCAATCATTTTATCTGGAACTGACCCGAGACATAAATAGTAGAGCAGGAAATGTTCAGAAAACAGAAACTTCACAATGGACAAGGCAATTGTTATTGTTTATATTGATGATAAAAACCATTTTATACAAAAAAATATCTCAATTCATGGATCATATAATTCTATTCTCAAGAAATTTAACTAAAATGCTTAAAATCATTTAGGTGGGACAGGAACTAAGACAATAGGTGCCACAAAAATTTCAAAATATTTGCAAGCATACCTTCCTATTGTTCACTTTTTCCCCCACATTAAGTTCTTCAGGTTTCCTTTGCTTTCTCTGCCAATTTCCAAAAAATCTCTCTTAGGACAAATGAATCTACATATAATTTTAAATATGCAAATATGGAATCTAATAGAAAAAGAATAAAAGCGCATTAACAAATTCATTGTGTTTCATAGGTCCCAGTCAATTCCAATGTAGGCAAGTCAAACCTGCAATTAAAAAAGGAGCAGCTAGAAGCCTCTTCAAATGGAAGGAAGCAACAGATGCCTGTAGCTTCTAGCTATTTTGTTAAAAAGGGGATGTGGCTATATAATTTACCAACTCATTTGCTTAATAGCCCATTTTGGTCTACTTGGGGATGGGCCAAACTGAATGAAGTATCAAGGAAGAAGACATTTCATTGACAGAGAAATTAACTCACATGATGGTAGTAATGGATCATTAAAGAAGCAGGGAGCTTACTTGCAACCACCTACACCTCAATGCAACATCACGAGCGGTTTTACCAGGCAACATAGCCGCAATCTTTATGTACTTCAGGATATTTGGTTCCTTTTTATACCTACACAAAGATGAAAATCAGAATTGAATCTTCATTCCGTAAACATGCCTCACCTATTACCTAATAAGTACCTTCTAAATACAACTCTATAACATAACTAGAGATCCATCACTTAATATTAATTGTGAACAATTTGACTGCATCAGTTATACCAGTAACACAGAAATACAACACTTGCACATACAGTAAGAACCCGAATAGGTTTCAAAATTGAGTAGAATTAATCAGGACACACCTTTCAAGCCCGTCCTTCAATATGTACAGTTCATCAACAGACCATTCAACCGTCACCATTGTATCCTGCTTGAGCCCGGTAACAGAGTCAAGTGGTGGAGAGGAGCCAGAAGAGTTTCCGACTTCGATTAAGTCAGGGAAGGCAGTAAGAATACCAGAATTTCTAGTGAAATTCATGGCCGGAGCAAAGTAACCACGCATCGGAATCATCTCAGAACTACTGGTGAGTGCAGCTGATTGGAAAGATATAGCTTGTTGATTCATCATGGAACCTAAAGTATTCAGAATTGTCAAAAACCCACTTTTCTAAAACCCAAACCAAATTCAAATGTGAAACTAACTCTGCTCAATATCTCTAACTGACAACTTCCATACATTTTTTGTTTTCATTTCAAATATCAAAAGGAAAATAATGCCACGGCAATCTGGGAAAACAAACTCAACCCATAATCATATCCTAAAATTTTTAAAAAAATCACATCAATTGAGTTGAACAAAAAAGAATCTGAGTCAAAAAACCGACGCGATGAAGCTAAAAAGAGAAAGGTGGTGATGGATGAGGGAAGTTACCTTTCTGTGGGCAGCTTTCCGACAAAGCGCCAATTGGTTATGCCTTTTAATTTCCCACTAAAAACTAAAACTTCTCAACTGCTACAATCGCTGTTTTACTCTCTTTTTTATTATTTTTTGCTGAATATTTGTGTTTATTTATTGATTTTTGAGGTGTGGGGTTCATTGTTTTTGTTTGGAACTTTGTTTAAAATCCTCTTCATTCTCTTCTGGAGAAACTAAAATATCATTATCAGCTAATGGGAAACAACGGTTAGCAAAGCAAAGGCAACGAAAGGGTAAAGTACACAAATAATCCCCCGATTATAGGATTATACTTTACTGAGTCCTCATACTATTAAAAGTTACAAAATGATCATTTGACAATTCATATGTTTTAAACTCGTCTTTTTTATTAAAAAAAATTGGTGGTCGTCTAAGTTAGATATTAACCTATTGACTGAGATTTGATAAAATTTAATCCCAAATATGTTTGAGTTGTATTTTGTGGATCGACTCTCTTCTTACATTATGCTTTCGAACCATGCTTGAAAGCAACGACGGCGCCAATAGACACCAATAAAAATATAATTTTATCATATCTCAAACAGTAAATTAACGTTCAACTTAGACGATGATCAAATTTTTAATAGAAAAGAACGAGTTTAAAACATATGAATAATCGGATGATCATTTTATAATTTTTAATTTTTGAGAGACTCAACAAAATAAAACCATATAATCAAGAGATTATTTTATAATTTTTAATAATCGATGAACTCAACAAAATAAAATAATATAATCAACAAATTATTTTATAATTTTTAATAATCGATGAATTTAACAAAAATAATATCTTAATATCTTATAATCATGGGATACTTTATATACTTCACCCAAATTTTTAATAGTGAATACCGCAAATATTTGGAATTCAGCAACAAGGCGAAAAGCGAATCCCTTTGGACAATTAATGCGGTCATTGTGGACTTTCCACGTATTTAAGCTTTAACTGGCTCCTTTCATTTATCCCCGCGAGGTTTTATTCTTTTTCTTTTTCGAAGGTTTAATCTATGGAATTTTCACTTAAATATCACTTAAAAATTTTATTTCTTAAATTAATATTCATCATGGCTGATTAAATATTGAATTGAAAGTTTTTAATAAAAATGTATTATGTCACGGTCACATGTATTTTCTGTAAACGTTTTTCAAGAAAAATCTTATACTGATGTCGCATAAATCAATATTTTTTAATATTTGATCAAAATTAATATATATATATATATATATAATATGTGATTTTTGTTCGAATGAATAAATGTATGTGTTGTATGTTAAATGTTAAATGCACGTATTTATATAAACACGAGCTAAACAATAGCTTACTATAGAATTAAAAGGTTATACTTCAGAAAAAATATGCTGGTTGAGCGTGGATGAACACTGTTAACGATGAATACCATTAAACTAATTTATAAAACATTAAACTATAAATTACTAAATATATAATTATAAATTAGTTAAAAATCTAAATGTAATTTAATTAAAATATAATATTTATAAAACATTATTTTTTAGGGTAAACTATACCATTGACCACCTAACTATTTACCCCTTATACTTTAACCACCAATTTTTTAATTTTGTCAATCGAGTCACTTAATTATTTAAATCTTGTCAATCAAGCCATCTGCCGTTAAATATTAATGGGGATATGACGTGACAGTTAATAAAAATTATATAATTATACATTTAGTCCTCATTACTTGCACATTATATTATATTGATCATAACTTTTAATTAATTCAATAAATTTAATTATCAATAAGATGGCGTCATGTGTCGATTGGATTTTTTCTTCATATTTTTATTTAATTTAATAATTTTTCTATCCAATCAAAGTGTCACATGCCACCAATTGAATAAATAGAAAATAAATTGAATTAATTATCGCTGCTAGTGGGGTTTGAACCCAAAACGTAAAGAAAGTAAGCAAGCAACCCCATCCACTGGGGTACACCATTCAAATGGCAAACATATCACGACATAATATATATGGTTAATGGCAATAAAAAATAGGAAAAATGACCTAATAAGAATTCCAACATGGAATAACCGAATAATACGATAATATGGTATATACACACAAATATTATAACTAATTAATATGTAAATGTATTTTATTTATATTTTAAATCATTTTAATGAAAAATAAAAATAAAATATTTTATAATTGAAATATAACAAAGAGCTTCGTTGACTTATAACTGATAGTTGAAGGCTTATCGTAGTAAGCACTTTAACTTATGCATTGACTTGTTTATATCCCGGTTAGATAAGAATTTTATATTTTATTATTTATTCATTATATATTTGAAGAAAATTTTAGGGGAAACTTGATTTTATTAAATTAGTATATTTTAATATAGAGTTGTTAAATAAGATTAGAATTCGATCAACGTTATAATATTTTAAAATATAAGATATGATACATTTCAGTTCAATAAAATTATAATAACGAAGATAATTTATTAATTTAAAGGGTAAACTATATGAATAGTCTCCTATGTTTTCGGTCTGACCGCCTTTGGTCACCAATTTAAAAATATATATTTTATATCTTCATACTATTCAATTATTTAATGTTTGAGTCCTTATAAGGTCATTTATTACCATTAACTATATTATAAATTATATAGATTGTGTTCTATATACTAGACAAATTTAATGGTATAGTTTAGAAGTTAGGCCGCTTAATTTTTCGGCTTGCGTCCCAGGTTCAAAACCCACCAACAACTGTTGTTGATTTAATTTATTTTTCCTTCATTCGATTGGTGACACGTGGCACCATTTGATTGGATGAAAAAAATATTAAAAAAATATTAAAAAATTCAATCACACAATAACATATGTCACAATCGGATTGAAGATTAAATTTATTGAATTAAATAAAAGTTAGGACCAAATTAATAAAATGAGTAAATAATTTGACTAAATATATAATTATACAAATTTTATTAATTGGCACATCATTTCCTCCGTTAATATTTAACGGCAGATGACTTGATTGATAAGATTTAAATAGTTAGTTGACTTTATTAACAAAATTGAAAAATCGGTGATTAAAGTAAAATGGGTAAATAGTTAGGTGGTTAAAAGTATAGTTTACATTAAAAACTAATATTGTATAAATATTGTATTTTAATTAAATTACATTTAGATTTTTAATTAATTTATAATTATACGTTTAATACTTTATAATTGAACATTTTACAAATTAATTTAATGGTACTTATTATTAACCGTGTTCATATGTGCTCGTCGAGCGTGACAACATCATCCTATACTTAAATACTTGAAAATAACTTATATCTAAATAATTTAAGATTTTGAAAAGTTTATTACCGTTGATTTTAAGTTGTCAAAGACAAGTAATGAATTTTGGTATTTTTCATAATGATATTTTAATAAAAATTTATATTATTAGATATAACTTTAACTCACCGATGAAAAACTTCAAATAAAAAAAGAGATATTATTGTTAGGTATTGTTCTAGGTTATGGAATCATCAAATCAAATTTTAGGGTAATTTATTAACTTAATTCATATTTTTATTTTTGTCCTAATTTTTTAATTTAATTATTTATTTATTCTATATTATTAATAAATACATTATTTTTATTAACAATATTAAACATTTATAATAAAAATATTAAAATTAACTCTTTTACCTAATAAAATGTTCACTAATCATTGTCAAATTATAATTAATTAATAATTTATTATCATCAAATAATGATTGTTTTAGAAAGTATCAACTTATATTCAAATGACATTAATCTCATAGAAAGATAAAAGATTGTCTTAATATAGAATAAGGTAATATAAAGCTTCGACTTACAATGGTATGTTCGCATATAACTGCTCAGATTATAAATTTCATTATATTTTAATTAATGTAATGACTATCCAGCTCAGTTGGTAGAGTACAAGGTTTTTAACCTTGGGGTTATGGGATCGAGTCCCACGAAAGGCATTTCATAATTCGGAGGTCTCTTACGGAAGCTGCTCTCAACCTGACGTTGGGGGCAGCCTACTATCCTACCTCCCCCTTACCCCATTACATTTAATCAATAATTTTTTTTTTTGTTGAACAAGGAGAATAATCTAAATCATTGTTTATCTAATTACATTTCTTCAGATGTATTCTTCCCACTATGGCGTTTGGAGGCTGAGAGAATTCCTGTAATCTGTTATGGAGGGTTCATGCATGCATGCAAGCAAAAGAACTTTTATTTTTGGTATGCTTTGATGTTTAGCAATAATTTCCCGTATTTTATCCTCCCGCTTAAATTTAATCAATATGATAATTATTGATAATTGCACTTGTACAACTATTTAGATTATATATTTTAATACTATAAAATTACTTGATTACAATTTTTTAAAATTTTAAATTATTTTATATTTAAATTATTTTAAAATAAATAAACATACTCAACTGAAAAAACTGACATTTGTATTCACATGTTGAAGAATCTAGTATCTCTATATACAAATGTCTATCATAGATATAGATATTATCATGGTTGGATCGGGTTTTTATTCACTCGAACATTTCTTAGAAATTAAACCTTTCATCTGTATTCAATTCGACCTGAGTTAGGAGAATTTTATTCAATCTGAAACTTGACTCAATTTTTGAAATAAAAATTCGCATCTGACCTAACCTAAATATATGTATTTATACATATATTCATTTTTATTAGGTAAAATAAATATATAATTAAAAAAATAATATAGAGAGAATCTTGGATTGGGTCAATCTTTTTTTCACCTAAAACCCGACCATGTTTATTAAAAAACACGATTCAAATCTAAAATTTAAAAATTTATCAGATTCAAGTTGAAATCTATCAGATTCAAGTTAAATGTCTATCAACTAGATCAGTTAGGAATCTCTTTGACCCCATAGCCCAATTCAATATTGACTCAGATGTGAGCCCAAACTATCAAGACTAAGATAGAGACTTCTGGCCCGAAAACATTTCAAATCCACCTAACATAAGATATCCTTTCTTTATAATTTAATTCAGCAGCGATAGGGATTTGCTTTCTAAGATTTTCATTTCTGGATCCGAGATAGAGACCCTGAGGTTTTGCAGTGTCGAGTTTCGGGAAAAAGAAGCAAACTCGCAATGGCGGCGTTTATCAAGCTAGAAGATTCTCCTATGTTTCAAGAACAGGTAATTCCATATTTCGATATTATTTAACATTTGTGATTCGAGAATTATATATTTTAATCTATTTTTCAAATTTGTTTATTAGTCAATCAATCGAGTGTGAATCCGTTTCATGATTTCATTTTTATTACTGAATAATCAAATCTCCATTGAATCTCTGCTGATTAGCAGTTTGTCATTCCATTATTCTTTATTTCTTAAAAGTAAACAAAATGTGTTTGTTGATTGAACAGATATGTTCTCTAGAATCCATGGCTGATGAGTTGAAAAATCGCTGTCAAATGCTGACCGAAGGAAGTAAAAAGTATAGGTATGCATTTTTTTCTCTCTCTCTGTTATCACTATTTCATTTACTCCTGCTAGAAATGATTGTATTTAATTTTTGTTTGTTTTAATTTATGGAGATTATGATTTCTGACTAGTAAGCTTCATTCCTAGGACATTACGGTTGTTCTGATTGATTGCCTTTTCACTTGTCATCTCCACACAATATTAACTGACAACTATGTTGCTCATTTTTCTTTAATCACCATTTACCCATGTCCGACACATAGTTGGAGGTGGACATGAGAATACGATCCTCTGAATATATTGAGAAGCTTTTAGATGATTGAAGATATCTGTACCGGATGCATGCTCTATCCAACACATACTTAAGTTCGAGCTGACAAGATATTTTGAATGTTGCAAAAGCATCAGTTTCTTAGCAAACTTGGTTTAGATTTTGAGTTCAAAATTTGTTCTCTAATATAAATTTATCTTTGTTATCTTCTTTACCTGAGCATGTAACCTTGAATTTGCCCTCTCTGTGTGCCTGTTATATAATTTCAGCTGTAATAAAAAAAGGGTAAATAGTTTTATTGCACAAAACCAATAAAATAAAAGGATATAATAAGGTTCAAGGGCTCACTTTAGTGACTTAAATTGTAAAACATAAGAAGAATTATCGAAGATCTCTCACTGTTATATAATTTCAGCTGTAATAAAAAAAGGGTAAATAGTTTTATTGCTCAAAACCAATAAAATAAAAGGATATAATAAGGTTCAAGGGCTCACTTTAGTGACTTAAATTGTAAAACATAAGAAGAATTATCGAAGATCTCTCACTCTTTCTCTTTACACACACACACACACGCACATATATATATTTTGCTGTCTCTATTTCCTTTGCAGAACAGCTCTTGTAGAAGCATATAATGCAGACAATAGCTTTGCTGATTCTTTAGAAGCATTTGGTTGCGGACATGATGATCCTATGAGTGCTTCCATAGGAGGTAGCCGATATCTCTTTTTATTCAATTTTTTACTACATCACCAGTTAGTTAAATTGTTTTTTACTAGTTAATGTCAACAACATTTTGTTCTATTGTTACTAGTTTTATTTTGCATGTATGTGTGTTTCTGACTTCTGAATAACATTTCTCGTGTAAACTACTGTATATAACAATGGCAGAAAGCCAAAAGCCATTCGGCTATTTTTCCTTTTGTCATTTTGCACAATAAATTCTATTAAACGGTGATTGCTTTTTCACCACTTAATTTGCATTTACATCCTTATGTTCGTCCCGTTACAGTGTTTTTTAAATGTCAAGGCAAAGAAATGTTAGGAGATCTAATTGGGTGGGAATGAAGTTAGCTTCCAAATTACTTGGTGAATATTTAGAAATATGTACTCTTATTCAGAGTGCTAGGTTGGAGCCTCATATTTGACCTTTTTTACTGTAAAAGTAGAGATCTTGGGCCTGAAGTCTGTGCAAGACCGGATCAAAAGTGGATACATTTAGTTCTCCAGCTTATCTATGGATATTCTAGTTCAGTTAAAGATGTTTCCCATTCAAGAGTTGGGAGTTAGGTGAACCAATTGAGGTTTTAGGTGAACCAGTCAAGGTCTTAGTTTTTTAGAAAAATATTCCAATAATTTCTTATGGAGTTGTGTGGCTGATATGAAATATGTGGTAGGAAGACAATGATAATGATAAGCTTATATAATATTAGCTTTACTCTGTGTTTCAGATAGTTATATACAGATTGCTTACTCTAGAGGATGAGGAGAAACCTAATAACCTATTCTACCATTATTTTTTTTGATAGGACCTATTCTACCATTATTGATGACCAATGAAGCTTTTGTCATGTAGTTGCTCATTTTAGCTGTGGAAAGAAGCTGTATTCCCATTAGTTTAGGTAGAAGGATTTTACTTCTCAGTAACCCATCTAATCTCTGACCCATGAAAACTCCCCAAAAGTTGAACCAGGAAGATTTGTTGTTATGCCCTATGACATTGTGCTGATGATTGTAAAATATTTATTTAGATGTGTGTCTGGAATGCCATGGCACCCCTTAAGATATTTGTTTAGAAACTGCTTGGAACTTTTGCTTCAGGAGATTTTAGTTAATTGAGATTGCATAGGGTATCTAAGACTTTTTTTTTTAAATAAAAAAAAACTGAAAAGGATATGGTGAAAGAGTGGTCTATGTTTTATTTTTTCATTGTTTTGGCTGCTGGTAAGTTGTGGTCTGTGTTTTGTTCCTTCTATTTATTTTTACTGGCTACAACTCATCTGATGGTTGAGTTGTCCAGCTGGAAGATGATATGAAGATTATCCTGTTGGTCCTTTAAATTACTAATGAGGTTAAGCTTTTAGTTTCCCTACCTCTTACTTTTTTTTTATAAGATTCCCTACCTCTTACTAAACTGCTGCTTAGGCCCAAGTATTTAGCTGCTTCAGTTTTCCTTAGTGAATATAAGTCATAGGTAACTAGCTTGCTTGTTTGCTGACTGAGATTTTTTTCTTCTCTTTTTGGTGCAAAGAGCTTTAGAGTTTTAATTAATGCTTTATTTTTTTCCTGGTTTTCTATTTCTTTATGTATGCCTCTGTGTTTGTTCGAATCAATATTTTCCCCCCTTTGTTGTGCCTTACGCAAATTTGGTTATCAAAGATTAAGATGTAAAATGTAGAAGGAGAAGATTATGTGCCTGATTTGTGCTGTTGAAGATAGAATTACTTAGCTGAAAGATTGAAGATTCCACCTTAATATTTTTTAAATGTTTCCTTTTGTAGGGCCAATCACGTCCAAGTTCATCAATGTCTTTCGTGAGCTTGCTAGCTATAAGGAGTTGCTTTGTTCACAAGTGGGTATCGATTTGCCATCTAGAAAAAAGCGATTCTTTCTTATACGATTGAATTAGACTGGGATACATTGTCTCTGTCTTATTAGTGCTTATTACAAATATATTTGGTTTTTTTACCAGCATTTTACTTTATTGTGATTTTCTTTGGCAACATTCATCTTTCTTTTTTGTTTTTGACTCGATTATGCATGATTAAATAGTGTTGGTGCCTCAGGTATATATAAAGATCATAAGGATTGATATGCCTTTATATATTTCTAAGTCGTTTGGTGTTGTAAGCCATTCGTAAAATATCTGTTAATGAAATTACATGGGAAAATGTTGTGTCTAATGTCATAATTACTTATGGATTCACTCCCAACATGAGTATGAAAGACAAATTAATCAGAACACAAGCTTCTAGATGACTGATATCATGTACCTTTAAACTTGCATTTGTAAAGGTGCGCCTATATAAGGTATCAATTCCTAATAAGCTGACATGTGATAGAAATCAAGGACCTTTGCCATTTGTCTTTCAAAAAACATGCTAAGTACATGCATGTATGCAACCTGTACTTTAGTACAGTCTTATGAAATATGTCTTCTACCAAAAGTAGATTCACCTGTTCAGATTGTAGCTTTGTTCTAAAGTGTATTTAACGTGTTAATTTCTACATAGGAAACTACTTTCTAAATTCCTCATTTTCTGTCTGATGTCTTGTGTCAAACTGGTTAGGTTACCTTGCTCTTTAATATAATCGTATTACCGAGCATTGGATATGTTGCATGAATGCTAACAATCTTAAGGTCACTTGCAGCGTAACTTCAGATGAGAAAATTTTTATTTTAGAACACTTTTTATGTCAGAGAGTCAATATTAACATTTACCTCATGCCACTGGGAAGCTCAATTTTATATCATAGTTTGAAATTTGAATAATCCATTACAGGTGGAGCATGTCTTAATTGATCGGCTAATGCACTTTACAACTGTTGACTTGCAAGATGCAAAGGTGAAGCTAATTCAATCACTACCTCAATTTTTTTCATTTTCTAAATTTGGTGGTTTTGATCATCAATTTGGAATTGATGTTGTTATCAACTTGCCACATTTCCATAGTCCAAGTCACTGGGATTAACTTGATTTTGCATTGAAAATTGGATGTGCTTGCACAGTGGGTTGTTAATGATTGCTGCAGTTTCCTTGGGTTTTCTTGTGACTCTTTAAATTTGATCTAGGTATATTGGATGATATAGGATGATTGATTTTTGTTTAACCCACTTTGGTTTTATAGCAAACCTGATTACTTGTCATTTTTTCTTTAGTCTATTCATGTGCTATGTTTGGATAAGTTGAGACATTTTAGAAGGGGCCAAAATTGAATTATTTCTTCCACTATAAAACATCATTCTTTAGTTTTCTTGTTATTTCTGTGGTTTGAGTTTTATGGTTTCTCTTGTCTCACTTGTTTCTGGGTTGAAGCTTATCCATTTCCATTATCCTCCATACCATGTATCCGTGTAGTTTGCTGTTTGCCTAAGAATATGTTTATTTAAATCCATGTACTTAAAGTAAGAATATTCCTTTTCCTTTACCATTTAATAATTTCCACTAAATTTGCCTCCTTTGCTTCTTTCATTATTGTTTTGATAATGAAGCTGTCTCTAGCAAAACTAAGTAATCCACTTTGGAATATTAAACTCAGAATGTTGGGAAAAATATGACCCTAAAATGAATAGAACCTAATCCTGAGCCATATTAAGTTTCTTTTTTGCCCAGGACATATTAAAGTGTTTCTTATCCAAGTCATGGACATTACTGTGTTTTAGAAGAGTGTATATTGCCTGCATAAGAACTCTTATACACTCTTTGCGGATTAACATATTGGATTTAGTTCTTGATAATCGTTGAAGCCCAATATTTGCAGTATGGCTTGAGATGTCTTGTCTGAATACAATAAATTCTGAAGGTAGGAGTTTGGTGGGTGGGTGCGCCAGGTGGAGAATGAATCAGATAGGAAAATATAATGATTACATTCATTATTGTAGTTCCACATTTTTCATTACATTTTTTTTCTTTTTTTTTTGCTAATTAGATTAGAATGTGGAGCTAAATTCAAATCTTTATTTCCCCTGCCCTCACAATTTACATGACTGCTCTTCTCCTCTTGTCTTTTTTCAGGAGTCTCGTCAACGATTTGACAAAGCTATCACTGGATGTGCTCAGGTATTAACACAACAGAAACTTCCTTTTCACATGAAGTTGAGTTTGGGCTTTCATATTAGCGACAATTTGAGTTTCCTTCACTGTTTCTCTTTCTCCCTCTTACTTTTGAGGTCATCTCAAGTAAATTTTTGAACAATCCAATTCTTAGGTACATATCATGTTTATATGTACTAGCACAGAAATCTTCTAAATCAAAAGCTATTAAATAGAGTTGAATAACCAAGAAACGAAATTAGTAACCTGATGAAATGTCTTGTTTGTTCTAAACTCGGAATATTCTTTGCATCAAACAGATTTGTTACTGGTTTACTATCTTCAATATTATGTAGCAAACATTATTGAAGATGTCTCATTTCTACATAAATTCTCCATTGGGTTTACTAATCCAGATTCTATGAAATCAAAAGTAAGTTCAGTGGATTTATAAAAGTTTTAAATATTAGCTACTTTTCCTCTGAAATTTTATTAAGTCCCCGAGCAAGCATAATAAACGAAAAAGGGTGTACAAGAGTCAGTATGAGTGAGAAAAGTAGAGAGAGAAAAAGAGCGAGTTTTTTTGGTAGTTCGTCCTCTGGTGAGGAATGGACTGTCTTTGTTGACAATCTTAGTACGAGAGTTACTAGAATTGAGTTAAGAGAGATTTTTAACCATTATGGAAAAATAGTGAGGGTTTTTATTCCAAGTTTTATGTCTAAACCAAATTATAAGTCATCCACGTTTGCTTTTGTGCAATTTGCGAAGGAGGTAGGTTGCAGAAGAGCAGTTCATAATGTAAACGGTACGCTGATTGATGAGAAGAGAGTCTCAGTGGGGATTGCAAAGTACAAGAGGGGCAGAAAAAGAGAAGCAGAGGTAAAAAGAAATCAGTTGGATGGTTTTAAGCTTGGTAGAGAGGTTAATGGTGAATTGCAGGCTACGTTGGAGAAACCGAGAAGTTTGAGAGATGAAAGATCGTATAAGGAGGTTGTGAATGTGGCCAACAGTAGGAGCGTGGATCCAGGTCGTATGGTGAATAAGGGAGGTCAGAAGAATGCAAATGGAATAGAAATGTTTGGGATATGCATTTCCCATCAGATGATTTTTGCTGGGTGAAAAACTCCTTAACTGGGGTTATCAAAGATCCATTTCAGCCTGATATGGTGAAGAGAGCTTTGGCAAAGGAGGGATTCCAGGTTAAGATAATAAGGTGGGGATATATCAGGAACGCTAGCATTATTATGTTCAATACAAATGAAGAGTTTTTAGAGGCATGGTCGAGTCTCCGAGAGAAACTATACTGCTGGTTTGATTGGGTAGATCCGTTGTTGAGTGAAGATGGAGTTCCTTTGGCTTATTGCTTGGTCGAGTTGGTTGGTTTACCGCTTTTTAGTTGGAGTGTTCCTTTTTTGGAGAAGCTTGGTGAAAAATGGGGAAAGGTTGTGAGTATCCTGGAGGAAACAAGAAATAGAGATGATCTTTCTTTGGCCAGAATGCTGTTGAGGGTTGCAAGCCCTTTTGATGTACAAGAATCTGTTATTGTGGGTTCTTATGGCAGATCCTTTAAAGTTAAAATTAATGTGGGTACCAGTTGTAATCCTAACTCTGAAGATTTTGGAGTCGTGAGGCGGAATTTTTCATATAGCAGCTTCAATAACGATGTGTCAAAGGGGGACGATGGTAGAAACTTAGAGAAGGAAGAAGACAACAGGGAAAATTCAGAAAAAGGATTTCGGTCAAAGGTAGACACGTGGCTTCAGACCAGTCTAGAAAGGAGGATGTCAGAAGAAGACGAGGAACATTATTTGAAAAAGAAGTCTGTCACTCTGCCCAATAATAATGGGGTGTCAGACAAATTTGAATTTGATTTAAACTATTGTGGGGATTATGCAGGAATTGGGCTGCGAGAGGCTGTGGACCAGAGTATCCAAGCCCATTCTGATTCAAATGGGGAGTCTCTTTCTCCTATAACTAAAATTTTCCCAGCGGGCCCTGTTGTGAAGTTGAATTGGGCCAGGGCAGTAAATAAAAAAAAGGATCAGCCTTTGTCCGATTTTCAAGATCAAGATACAGATGTAATGAGGGATGAAGGTATAGTTAACAATAGAGATGTTCAAAAGAAGTTGAGAATGGTAAAGGATGTCAATCAAGTAATTCTCAATGCGGGTAGTGATTCTTCTTTTTGTAAGAAGAAGAGAAATTCAGTGAATTTCGAGGACTGTGAAGAAATTGAGCCTTTAAATCCTAACTTAATGCTGTCAGCTCCTAATCAGGAATCCTCACAGTTTTCTTCAAGAGGCAGAACGTTGATTCAACATAGAAGATTACTTTCTTCTAAAAGTGTGCCATTAGAGAGGAGGAGAATGGCCAACTATAGAAGATTTTATAGTAGATCGAGGGTGAGAAATCACTGGGTTGGAAATGAACAGAAAGAACTTTCGTCTAGAAAAGAAGATTTTCAGCAGTTTTCTTCAGATAAAATGGGAAGTTGGAAAAGGCTATTAATTGTTCTGCTAATAATCAGAACTCTTCTGTGGTACCATTTATTAGGAATAGCTCTTCAGAGGTTGTGGAAGCAACTACTATTCCTGCTACAGGGACAAAAAGAACTAAAAGAAGGGAGAGAAGAGTTTTAACTAGGGAAGCAGTGGATCTGGTTAATTCACCTAGTGTCTTTTCACCTCAATTCTCGAAGGTGGTGGAGGAAGCAATGGCTACTTGGGAAGTTTGTCAGTTGTTAGGCCTTTCGTTCAAGGAAGGTAAGAAGACTTTCATAGAAAAAATTTTAAGCCTGGAAGATGGGTCTGAGTCAGCAAGGGATGGATGATTTGCAGAGTCTCACTTTTTTGCTGTTTGGAGAGTTGGGTTTTGGTTGTGGGAGTGTTGTTTTTTGATGAATAGATTAAACATTTTATCTTGGAACATTAGAGGGTTAGGGGGGAGAGAAAAATATATTGCTGTTGCAAGGCTAGTAAAGAAGGTTAGACCAGTTCTGCTTTTTATCCAAGAATCAAAGTTAGAAAAATGTCATGTATCGATTACTAGAAAGATTGGAGGAAATTTCTTAAAGGAGGTGATGGTGTCTCTAGCACAGGGGTCAAAGGGTGGTTTGATTTCTATGTGGAATGATAATGCGTTCAAAGTTACAAATAAGCATGTGCACAATAGGTTCTTGGCACTGGTGGGAAATTATATGAATGACCAAGAGGAATGCGCTTTTTTTAATGTCTATGGTCCTGTTATTGAATCTGAAAAAGATGAATTTTATGGGGAGTTGTTAGATTTTGTTGGATCTACCGGTTTGTATAGGGGGTGACTTTAATGCGTATCTTGATCCGCAAGAAAAAAATGGGAAATCACAGAATTGGCATACATTTGATATTTTCATATCTTTTGTGCAACAGGCAAATCAAGGTAAATCTTATTGATTTGCCTATGTCAGGAGGGACTTTCACATGGTGTAGCAATAGAGAAGATTCTACATGGGTTAGACTAGACCGCTTCCTAATTAGTGGTAGTTTCCTGAACAATTTTCCTAAGATCTCACAGTCCCTTCTATCGAATTCTATTTCTGATCACAATCCAGTTTTGTTGGAAGATGTTAGTATCAATTGGGGCCCTAAACCTTTTAGATTTTTTAATTACCTTTTAGAGGAAAAAGGTTTTGATGGATGGGTAGAAGACTTGGTGTCTGTTGAGAAGAAGAAGAGGAATAATGGGGGGATTTTTAGGATGTTATAGGCTGCTAAAAAACAGATTAAAAGATGGCCTGGAGGTAGTCACTTTGGGTTGTCAGATTCAATTTCGATGCTTGAAGTACATGACTTGGAAAGAAAGTCTCAATGTCGAATCTTATCTAAGGGTGAATGGGATCAGTGGGTTGACTGCAAAAAAGAGTTGTGGAGGTTGTTTAGGATCGAGGAGAGCATTTGGTATCAAAAGTCCAGAAGTAGGTGGATTAAGGGTGGAGACAGAAATACTAGGTTTTTTCATCTAAGTGCTATGAGAAGGAATAGAGTAAACTCCATTCATTCATTGAAAATTGATGGAGTTTTAATTTCGGATGCGGGAAAAATAAAAGAAAGTGTGTATAGTTTTTTCAAGTCTGCATACAACTTCAATTCGGCCTTAGAGGCAGAGGACTTGAATTTGGATTTTGCACAGTTAACAACATCTAAATGCGCATATTTGGAGGAGGAATTCTCGGAACAAGAAATATGGCAAGCAATTTCTTCTTCGGATAGTACTAAAGCTCCTGGACCGGATGGTTTTACCATGGGTTTTTACAAGAAATACTGGAAAATTCCTAAGAATCATATTATTGAGTTTTTCTCAGATTTCTATAAAGGAAAGAAGTGGGTTCATGGAGTTAATCATGCATTTATTACCTTGATTCCTAAGAAAGGTAATCCTGAGTGTATTGAAGACTATAGACCTATTAGTCTTGTGGGCAGCCTGTACAAAATTCTGTCAAAAGTTCTTTCCAAGAGGCTAATATCGATTATCGATGATATTATTAGTCTGTCACAGTTTGCTTTTATTCCGGGAAGGCAATTGTTAGATTGTGC
This sequence comes from Hibiscus syriacus, assembly GCF_006381635.1. NCBI lineage: Eukaryota > Viridiplantae > Streptophyta > Magnoliopsida > Malvales > Malvaceae > Hibiscus > Hibiscus syriacus. The sequence goes on along the minus strand of NW_024063511.1, from coordinate 33,463 downwards.
ATGTTTGGCCAACGAAGGTATTGATTCTTAGAGGAAGCAAGGACTTAAAGGGGTTGTATTTAAAGTGGATTTTAGTAGAGCCTACGACACTGTGGAGTGGCAGATTCTGCAAAAGTTAATGATAAAGATGGGATTCGGCGAGAGGTGGTGTTCTTGGATCAAACAATGCATTTCAACGGCTTCTATCTCGGTTCTAGTGAATGGTTCTTCTACTGAAGAGTTCCCGATTGCTAAAGGTTTGAGGCAAGGTTGCAGCCTTTCTCCTCTTTTGTTTAACATGGTTGGGGAATTACTACATTTGATGCTGTCGAAAGTAATGGACTTGGGTTTTTTTCAGGGGTTCTCTTTTGGAAACATTCAAAACTCTTTTACTTTGTCTCACCTGCAGTTTGCAGATGATTTAATTATTTTTTGTCGAGATTCAATTAATCAGATAAAGAATGTTAGAAGAGTTTTGAGGATTTTCGGTTTATTGACGGGGCTCCAACTGAATTTAGCAAAAAGCAAGCTGTATGGGATTAATGTGGAGAGTGACATCCTTGATGTTTGGGCTAGGGATATTGGCTGCTCTGTTGATTCATTCCTGACTGTTTACTTAGGTCTACCTTTAGGGGAGAAGAAGAACTCGGCAAAGCTTTGGGAACCGGTCATTGATAATTTCAGCAAGAAATTGGCAGGCTGGAAAGCTAATTCTCTATCTATGGCCGGTAGGTTAGTACTTATTAACTCGGTTTTATCTTCCCTACCTATTTTTTACCTATCCATTTTTAAGATGCCTTCTACTATTTCTCACCGGTTAAATTCCATGATGTCGATTTTTTTATGGGGTGGAGGGGATGGAAAGAAGAAAATTCACTGGGTGAGCTGGGATAAAATTTGCAAACCGTTGAGTGCTGGTGGTTTGGGTGTTGTTGATTTGAATGTTTCAAACCGAGCTTTGTTGGGTAAGTGGATTTGGAAATTTGCAAATGACAAAAATTCGATGTTGAAGAAATTCTTATGTTGTAAACACAATGTCAGCTGTCAGACCATGGATATTAACAAGGTTATTTCTCAAAATGACTCTTGGATGTGGAGGGGAATTGTTAATAACTTCATTAAGGATGATACCATTGGAGGTTGTCTTAGATCTCATGCAAAGATACAAATTGGGAATGGGAAATCTATATCCTTTTGGTGTGATACATGGCTTGGGGAGTTTCCTTTGAAATTTCTTTTTCCAAGAATTTTTGCCCTTTCTACTAATAAAACGGGTAATGTTGCAGACTTTGGGAGTTTTGATTCAACCGGATGGGAATGGTGTGTGAAGACTAGGAGGAATCTTTGTGATTGGGAGGTGGAGCAGCTGGTAGAGCTGTTGGATAGGCTGAAAAATGTTAAACTTATTGAGTCATTGGATGATGGGTTGTTGTGGAATGGGTTGAATGTGGGGCTGTTTTCTGTTAAAGATTGTAGGAAAGCTCTTTATAATTTTAATGATGAATCTTTATTTTGGAGTAACTGTGTTTGGTTGGGCTTAGTTCCTCCTAGAGTAGAATCTTTCATTTGGCAATTGTCCCATCAAAAAGTTGATGTTAGAGTTGAATTGTTGAGAAGAGAGGTTCCTTTAGGGGAGAACATTCTCTGCCCACTTTGTAACCTGCAGGATGAATCAATCCAGCATCTTTTAATTTCATGTCGAGTTTCGTGGGAACTTTGGTATAAGATTATAGGGTACTGGGGTTTTCGGTTAGTTTTACCGCCAGACCCTCCTTCTCTGCTTAGTTCTTGGGCTGATGTGAATCCTAAATCTGCTATGTGGAAGTTTATTCCGGGGGCAGTTTTTTGGTCAATATGGAAGATTAGAAATGAGATCATTTTTGAGGAAAAGAAGTTGGATAGATTATCATTGTTTTTCACTGTTCGGTTAAGGTTAGCCAAATGGTATTTGGCAAAATATCCACTTATCCCTATTCAGGTGGATTCTTTAATTGCTGACCTTTCTTTGGCTGATAATCTAACAGAGTTCATAGACATGAATAGGAGGGCGATTTGTTGGAGTCCTCCTCCAGTGGATTTTTTTAAGTTGAACGTGGATGGGGCTATTAGTACGGTTGGTATGTATGCTGGAATAGGGAGAATTCTCAGAGATTGGAATCGGGATATTCTTTTCTCTTTTTCAGAAAGTGTCGGTCCTTATCCTACAATCCTAGCAGAGCTGAAGGCTATCAAAAAAGGAATTGACCTATTTGTTTCATCACAATGGGCTTCGAAGGGCAGACTAATTATTGAAAGCGATTCAAAGATAACAGTGGATTGGATTAAAGACCAAGCTCTTACACCTGCTTTTCTGTCAAACTTTGTCAAGGAAATTGTGTCTATTTTTTCTGCTATTCAGGCTTTTGTTAGGTGGATTCCTAGATGGTGTAACTGTGAGGCCGATAAGTTAGCAAAGGAAGGAATTGGGTAATTTTTGTCGTTGCTTAGGCAGGTTTGTAAGCCTTAAGAGCAAAGTACCCTCAGGACTGTTTTTAAGTTTTATGTAGTTTGCAAGACTGTTTTTAAGTCTTATGTATCTGGTTTATTATCAATAAATTGATGCACTCTTTTCCTCCTTCCGCTAGGTGGTCCTAGCTTTAGGGCAGAGGACCACTATGAGGGAGGTTTTTAATGAGGCATCCTATTCCTATCAAAAAAAAAAAGCATCATGTTCCTTGATTGTTGTAATAGATAATGCTTTTTACCAAATAATCTGTATTGGCAGGCACGTGAGAAGTTTGTCTCTTTGAAGAAAAACACACCAGAAGATGTTGTTGCTGTGCTAGAAGAGGTATGCTCTTTCCTTTTGTAATATTGACTTCACACATGTTTTAAAGAAAGGTGAGAGACGACGTTCTTTTACCATGCTCCTTGTGTTTTGAGATGACATTCTTTTACTATGCTCCATGTGTTCTGCTAGTTCTCTCACTTTTCTGTTTTGCTGAATCTGGTTCATTAATTGATAAATGTTTTACTATTACAGTACCTTCAGAAAGAAACAAAGCACATATTCTCTTGATTATGGATCTGATATCATTTTAGCTTGTAGTTATGGTACTTGTTTTGTATTTGAACTATAAATCCTGATGTTGTGCCTTTCTCTTTGCTTACCTTTTTCTGAAGAAAGCATGTTTCCACTTGTCTGGATGAAATATTTACACAATATGGTCTTTTCTGCATAGGTATCAATCATGTTGTCTCTAGTATGCTCATATTTGATCCACATTGACAAAATTTTAAATACCTTCGAGTCCATTAGGTAAAATTATGAAAATTTGATGCAAATTTTAGATATCCATTAAGTGCAAATCTTAAACTTTCCTTCTGAGACCCTATAAGTAATACCTCTTTTTCTTCAAGTTTGGCTTTGTTTTTTGGTAATGATTGCATTGTTTGTTCGGATTATACCATGTCATTGACCACATCTCTTGTGTTTTCTTGATAACTTCCAACCTTGTATAAAACTAACCTGGCTTGTGCTCTGGGTTGGATTGGGTTTTAATTTTTGGCAGGATCTAGAGAATTCAAAATCTGCTTTCGAGAGAAACCGCTTCAATTTAGTATGTTTACTGTGGTTGCAAAGCTCACTGTTTGTTTGTGTTCAATTATTGATATTATTCCATGCGTGGTCTGGTAACTTTTCATTTTGGTTTAAGGAAAACAGGTAAATTCTCTAATGAATATTGAAGCAAAAAAGAAGTACGAGTTTCTAGAATCTATAAGTGCAATTATGGACGGCCACCTTAGATATTTTAAGCTGGTTTGTATTTTCCTTTTAGACTTCTTTTTGGTAGTTATATGAGTTATGTTTGTGGACTGAATATAATTGATTGCTTTTGTCATAGGGGTATGACTTATTGAGCCAGTTGGAACCATTTATTCACCAGGTAATATATCACATTGTTCATTTAGGGAGGAAAAGAAAGTTGATTTTCACTTCCAGTTAACAGTATTAATTATTTAATAACTTGTAATCAGTAGAATCAATGGTTTCAAAACAAGCTTCCATGGAAAGTTGGCTCTGCTATTAGCCTATGAACTATGAATACAATGTTGGATGCATTGGAAACTAGGAAAAAAAAATTGTTCAATGTAACTAATCCATACACTTTGTGAATACTCTCTTTTCTTTTAGAAGCTAGTATTGATATTGCTTGCACTCCCATTTCTTTTCTCAAGCATATGATTAGAAGTGTTTTTTGTTACAAAGTATAAACAGATACAAGACATATAGCTGTATTCTTGTGTGTTTTTCTTTTGGGAGTTAACATGTCTAAGTTCTGTCTGTCAATGCATGTAAACTTATCTATACCCTAGAATCATCTAGTTGCATGGTAACTGTTTATCATTAAACTGAAAAAATTATATCCAGTTACTGACAATAAATTTACACTCAAAAAGGATAAAGTAAGAGAGATGAAAATAGGAAGCAAAGAAATATCGTATGATGGTAAAGATAGAGCAAGAAAAGAAGGAAAAGATAGGGAAAAGATAAAATTATAATAATAATAAGAGGAAAAAGTAAAATATTTAGAGGAAGAATATTAGATTCAGGATTGGAGGGGTTACCATGACTTCTTTAATCAAAGTTCTTTGAATTTTATTTTTAATGGCCTTTGGAACTTCTAGTAATGAAATACCACTTGATTTCAAGCTCACACTTTTAAACTAAACCAGCACAGTTTAAACTTAAATGAGATTTAGGGTCAGCATAGGCCTCAATTAGTATGCAATCTTCATAGTGGCCCAGCACATATATTTCAAGAGAGCTGTATTGGGAGTCTTTTCTTTTTTTAACATTTTTTTTTATCATTTTAAGTGTCCACTACAATATCCTAAATTTGGCCACTTTTTGGTCAAATCCTTGAGTCTAAAACTTATAGGAAAAGACAAATGAAACAAATGGATGCATATCATCTGGTATTTTTACCAAGTCCGTGTAAAATAGAATTCGTCTCCTGAATTCAATTGTAGATATTGATTTATGTTCTCTTTTATATACATGCATAATTTTCATGCATGTCTCTGTTAGATGGTCTTACATTGTGTAGGACACACACTTTTCATCTTAAAATTGTGATTTTGTTATCGCATTTGTTTATCCAGTTTCTCCTCTATATTAAATTAGTTTATCATGGTTTGATATAACAGGTATTGACATATGCCCAGCAAGCAAAGGAATTAGCAAATGCTGAGAAGGATATGCTTGAAAAACGTATTCAAGGATTCAGGACCCAAGCTGAGATAGATGCTTTGCGATCTTCTAGTAACATAGAGCCGTCAACAAGTTCTGGTAGCATTCATGTTATTGGCATGAACACAGACAAAAACATAGAGGCAATCATGCAGTCCTTCATAGATGGGGAGGTGAGTTAGTAATATTCTTTTCTGATTTTATCACATTGGCAGTGTGTTTGTTTCATCAATTTTATTTGGAGGATGAAATAATATTATATTTTTTCATTCCTTTTCAGACCCATATAATCAAACAAGGATATTTGTTAAAACGCCCTTCTAGTTTGAGGGGAGATTGGAAGAGGAGGTTCTTTGTACTTGATAGTCAAGGAACTTTATACTATTATAGGAGTAAGGGTACCAAACCAATGGTATGTTACATTTACTTTGCTGCTGCCCTTGGTTGATCAAGTTTAACAATTCATCATGAAACATGTTGTCTTCTAAATAAGATTATGGATAATGGGAACATGTATTCTTGATTTCCATCTTGATGCAATTTGACAAATTTGAGGAGGTGTGACACTATAGTAAGTATTATATGGTTTTGTTGTGCTATGACAGTGTCTTTCAGATTGAGAAAATATGGAGAGAGATTATTGATTCCATTCACATAGCAAGTTCACAAGTGAAAAGAGTAGACTTACAATTTCTCTTTGCCTCATGTTTATCCGTCTGTTTGGTTAGATTTGGAGAGAAATGGAAATGACTAATGCAATTCTACACAAATTTTCAAATAATCCTTTAGATGTAGTGACAAAATGTGTGTCCAAAAATTTTAAACAGGAGAGACTCGAATTTCTATCAAAGCACTTCATATATTTACTATCTATTCTCATCTTTCTTATTAACTCAAAATACATTGTAGTCTGGATATGCTCAAAGTTATGAAGTTGCTGTATCTGGCTGCTGAAAAGTTAAAAGTCAATTTTAACCTTGTTTTCCAGCCAGCTCTTCTAAATCATTTGAGTTCCTCATTCATTAGGAAGAAGGCTTCTAAGTTGCATGAGTATAATTTGTATTAAAATGTTATGTTTAGCTGGTTGGGAGAGAGAAGGCTTCTAAGTTGCATTAGTGGACTTTATGGTAAAATGTTGATTTGAACATGGTCTGACAATATCTTCTTTTTCAGTGATGCTTATCAGTCAGTATCTGTCTTTTAAGATTTTAGAGCAAAATTTCTCATCCTTTAAGATTTTAGAGCAAAATTCTTACAGGCTATTAAGCCCAAGTTTCAATTGCTAAATGATGTTTCCCATGTTTGTTTCTGTATGAACAAATATATTTATAGGGGAGAGATTTATGTACATATCGGCAACTTGAAAGCCCAGATAGTATATTTGAGTCTTTCATCTTCCCCCTAATTGGCTTTTGATACAGTGTTTTTATCTAGTGTAAATATTTTCAAATTATTGGCAGCCTGAAGACCCATGGAATTTTTGACAGTTGGTTTCATGTTTTCTACTAAATTTTCAGATCGCTCAGATATGCAGATATTAGAGTTAATTTGAAATTGAAATGCAACAAGCATGATGCATATAGATAGTAGATTGAGTCCAGTAGATGATTCCATGGATAAAACATTGCATAAGGCTTAGGTTAGACAATAAATCTATTTGAAAATGAAGTGAAAATGATCTTGATGAGGTATGATTTTACTTTCTCTTCTTTATTCCCAGGGTTCTCTCCATCAGTATGCTGGTTCGGCTGAACACAATAGTGGTGTATTTTCAAGATTTCGTGCAAATCATAATAGGTCATCATCGTTTAATGAAGATACTTTGGGCTACCATCCGATTGATCTTCATATTTCAACCATAAAGATGGACACAGAAGATACAGATTTACGGCTTTGCTTCAGGATCATATCTCCACTGAAAACATACACATTGCAGGTGATATTGATTGGTCATTGAAATCTTTTTTGCTTCACTTTTCCTAAACTTATCAAGAATGTAGTTTAAAAGCATATCAAGGTCACATTATGATACGCTTAACTGACTACATAGAGCGTGAAAAGGGTTTGTTTTCTTGCTGTTATTGTTGGATTTTTGCTTGAAATTTTGTGTATTGTAAATTATCTCATGAAACCTTAATTATAGCTATTTAAGATTGACCAAAGTTTGAACTCTTGATGATTGATGCTATGGTCTTATGCCCCTTAAAAGAGAAAGAAGCATTTATCAAATCCCTTGTTTGAATTTAAGTGTGAAACAATTATTACAATTATGCTTGAATTAGATAAGTAAATGCGATGATTGTGCTGGTACTTTTTGTCACTGTTCTGTTCAGGCTGAAAATGGGGCAGATAGAATGGACTGGGTTAATAAAATAACTGCAGTTATTACATCTCTCTTCAACTATCGTATCAGGCAGCAGGTTCTTTTTTTCCCCTTAAAGCCATTCCTTTTCTATTTCTTGTGATTCTGATACGAGATTTCTCATGAAATGCTACTGATAGTGATTTGGTTCTGTTGTGGCTGCATTTGGGAAAAAAAGCTTGTGGAGAATAAAGATTTTACACGCAGAGCTTCTTCTAATGCTAGGTCACCTAAGAGCCTTCCTCCTTTAGGGAATGACCGAATTGGCAACAGAGCAGATCCTGTCTCTGCAGTCCTCAGAGAAATTTCTGGAAATGATGTTTGTGCAGAGTGCAATGCTCCTGAGCCAGATTGGGCGTCTCTTAATCTTGGCATATTATTATGCATTGAATGTTCAGGTGTACACCGTAATCTTGGTGTACACATTTCAAAGGTGCAATTTATTCTTCAAAGAAGAGGAAAAGACCTTACGACCGTTTTATTTTTTGTTAATTTTGCTATGTTGGTTTTTAATTCATAATTAATAATCTATATTTGGTCTTCAACCTGTGTAAGGTTTCGTAGAAACATGTAGGTTATGCTCTTTGGTATTACTAAACATTTAGTGTCCGCTGTTAGCTGTGATGTAGTTATATTAATACTACAAAAAATTTATTCTTATAGTAGAGAGATTGAAGGGTATTAGGTAGCGGCTATGGTTTCTTCTTACTAATCTTGTTATTTTAGCTATTACACTTTCCATATTTGGTTTCTTGAAACTGAACTTAATGCATTGTATACCATGTCATAACTATTGCTACCTATACAGTTGGTGTACAAGGTAGGAAGTCCATTTTAGAGTGAAATATTTTAGATTGTTGAAATGATTTCCACATTATGGTCTCTTAAGTATTTACCTCCGTTCATTTCCAACATTTTTGGGTGTTTTACCTATCTGTTAGGAGAATATGTTGTACAATTTCAAACCTGCTTCTATACTTTCAGTTTGCTTGTCTTATGGTTGTATCTTATGTACTTTGGTTATGATCAATAAAATCCTAAGGCACTCTTTTCCTTCTTCCGCTGATTAAGGAGCTTCTCTAAAAGATCCTTTAATCAAGAAGGGGGTTTTTAACGAGGCCTGTAATTCTTATCAAAAAAAAAAAGTTCCCTTCATTTTCTACACTTCTGGGTGCTGGAGCAGGCTATTGGGATAATCTGTTGTACAATAAATGACTTTTATGTCATTGACTTGTAAGTAGTGTTGCTGTGAAAATGTGGACTATACGAGCTGTTACGTTCCAACCCCTGAATTTTATGAGTTGAATTACAATCCACTTGCTATTTTAACACGCAAAATAAGAAAATTTAAGTCAGAAGAACAAATATCTTTAAAAAAGGGAACAAATAAGAGGGAGGAGGTTGAGAGAAAGAAATTTCTGTTCTTTCATTTTAAGATTCTTTAATAAAATAAAAACTAATTTTCTCCGTACAGGTGAGATCTCTGACATTAGATGTTAAAGTGTGGGAATCTTCGACCGTGGATTTATTTCGTTCTCTGGGTAATGCTTACTGTAACTCTGTATGGGAAGGTTCACTTTTTCAGAATGAGAGGTAAGATTTCCTTGGGCTAACAGGAAAATGAAAATGCTGCTACTAAACTAATCTGTTAATTTCTAATGCTAATTCTGTATGGTGAACTTTAAATTGGAAAATCTTATTTTAATGTTGGGTTTAATATCCTTTTCCCTAATATTTTATTTGGTTCTATTTTAATTTTTGGAAAAGTAAAACCCTTATCCTGTTTTTTTGTTTATTCTTGTCTACACGAATCTGACGATGTGTAGTAGTTATCACATTCTTCTTTTTCCTGTTCTTTGCCTTATTGCAGCCTTTACCCCTAAATGTGTGCCAATTTTTTTTTATTTTTTTATTAAAAAAAGATGCATTAATTTTGTTAGATATGTTAGCATTTTAATCGGTTAAGTTCTCAAAGGGTGAATTTGTGGAGACCAAAGCTGGTATGGTCGAACTGAAGGTCAATAATTTGTTGCGCTGTTAGCTTAATTTTGTGTTCTAGATACAGTAAATAGCTTTCCATTTCATGCTAAAATGTTGTTCTTTGCAGAGTGGATGAATCAAATGCCCTTGGCACATCAATAACAAAACCATGCGCCAAAGATCCGATTTCCCATAGAGAGAAGTACATCAATGCTAAGGTATTTTGTTGGATTTCTTTTTGTCTTGATGTCCATGCATAGAAATTCATACTTGACTATTAATGCATTTATTCTTTCTTCCGCCTCTCCACTCTCACTTGCACTAGCCGTTTAATTTAAGGGGCAGTTTGACCAGTTTTTTCAGTCATCAGGGAACTTCTTGCATAATCACCTCCTTTTAAGTCATTGTGGTAATATTAACTGGTAATTATTTTTAAATTGATAGGTGGATGATTTGGCTTTTTATGCAAGAATGGAATAAACCGTTCTAGGATATGATATGCTATTCCTTGTGTTCATGATCATCTCGTGTTGGATTCTTTGTCCTTGATACCCCCGGCCCCATTAGCATTCATGTTCACTGCTGAAAAGCACGTCCACTTGCACATACAACAGTCCCCTTTAGATGATTGCTATTTTTCGTAAATGTGAATTGTTGCTGCTCAGATTAGTCTTTCATTTCCCACGCTACTCTGATAATAAATACTGTGATTTTCAATACAAGTCTAACATTATTCCTTCTCTTAACCAGTATGTAGAGAAATTGCTGATTGTTAGAGATGCAATGCAACCTGGAGATCTTCCAAACTCTGCAAACATTTGGCAAGCAGTTGAGACTAATAATTTGCGAGAAGTGTATCGTCTAATTGCAATGTCAGACACCAATATCGTAAATATCACCTTTGATGATATTTTCACTGTTGAGTTGTATCACCATGTTGATGCACAAGACTCACCACTTGATAGCAAGAAAGAAGATCCATCAACCTGTCCGAGAATCAAGGATTGTTTACAAGGTTGTTCACTTTTGCATCTAGCATGCCAATATGGGAATCCTGTGATGGTGGAGCTGTTGCTGCAATTTGGTGCTGATATAAATATGCGGGACTTCCATGGCAGGACTCCTTTGCTTCATTGCATTTCGAAAGGGAAAAACCAATTGGCAAAGCTTTTACTAAGAAGGTAGGCTGCATATTTTTCTTAATTTCTTGTCCACAAGAAATGTGATATTTCTGACAAATAGATGACACCATCAAAGCGGATGGATACTAATTTTAGCCTATGTATATGCCAAGATTTCTGTAGTCGCATCTTATCTGGGACTTAGCATACACCTGCAGACAGTTCTTTTACCCAATCTGCGAAACTATCTGGGGAACGAGACCACCATGTTTGGTCTGGTGCTTTGCTACTCCCGAATCGACATCACAAGACCTCCAGAGTGGTCATGTGGCGTTGGTGTATGCCGCATACCACATCAAATGTGTACCAGTTATATAACATTCAATTGTTTGATAACCGTATTCTGAAGACGGAAGCTTTAGCACATACGGCATTGCTTGATAACCAATTTCGTACAAATAATTTATTGAATCATCCAGCGCATTGATTGCTCTGCTCATGCTTCATAAAACAACTAGTTAAAGATTGCTGTTACATATAATGTTTTCATCTATTACTCCATTTTAATTTGACCGATACCATGCAGAGGTGCACGATCAACGATCAAAGATGGTGGTGGATTAAGTGCTCTGGAAAGGGCTATGGAAAAGGGTGCAATCACGGATGATGAGCTCTTTATTTTGCTCTCTGAAAGTTAAGTGAAACAGACTTGGCTGGCTCCAAATTTGTAAGTTTGCGTCCTCTCCTATGGTTTCGGGTTATGTCGACTGTTGTTCCATATAGCATAACAACACCCTTCTATCCTTGTTTGAATCTTCCAATGTTATTACCGTATTGTTTACTGTATAATATTTAAACCTATATATATTCTTGAGTGTTAACCCTTTGGTACCTTCGGTTTGTTGTTGCAATAGTGGGATGATTTTCTCTGTTGATTGTAAGATTGCTTGAATTCTGTAAAAGGTAGAATTGGATCGATTGCCCCTGCTGTTTTTCTGCCGAATGTGCCAAATTTAATTTAGTGTTACTCGTGTAGATTATTTAAAGTTTTTAAAATAAACTTGATATTCATATACCATCTCTAATGTGGTCTAATTGCAGATCAAATTGATGATGTCACATTGATTGATCGAATCAGAATCTGTCATAGAAATAGATAAAATTTCAAGATTCATAACCTTTCAAACGTAATTAAGGATGAATGAGGACATTATAAACATTTTGGTCATAAATACAAATCAACCACAATCGAATGATTATTTTGACAATTTACTCAAGACTACTAATATTGATATTTAACGTATATAGATATTGTGTGACAATATCAATACTTTTAGATAATATAAATGTCTACTTAATATATCTTAGTATCGTTAATTTATTTGATTGGTATTGAAATTTGTATTTAAATATTGATATTGATGGAACAATATTATATCAAATTTCAGTATTAACGTCAAAATAATGTATCAATATTTTTTTATTAATTTGAAATAAGTATAAAGTAATATTTGTTTAAAGATTTTAATTTTTAGACATTAAACGCTCACATTCTGAAATTTATGGTGTTCAAATCAGGATCCTCGAGGAATAATTGCGATTGCTTGATAACGGAGGCCACTTGATTTATGCAATGTATCATTTCTTTTAGATACTATAAATATCTAATTACTATATGGTATCCTTAATTTATTTGATTGTTATTGATGTCTGTATTTAAATATCAATATTGATGAAACAATATTATATCAAATTTTAGTATTAACATCAAAATAATATAATATAACTTGAAATTTGCAAATAATGTCAATAATCTTTTAAAAATGAAATTAATTTATTTTTAATAAGAAATATTACGATAAAAAATAATTCTTGAATAACTATAATTATCGAGAGTGACTTTCTTTTTAGTCTTTTAATTTATTACAAATTAACTTTTTATTAGTATTATAAATTAATTTTTAAATCTTAAAATAGTAAAAAGGAAAACTCACGTGTTTAATCCTAATAATAACTTAAAATATAATAATAATAACAAAAAGAATACCGAATCTGAACCAGTAGTCACTATAGAGACAGTCACAACACCCGCCGCCGCCATCCCCTTCTTCTCCGCCTTGCCATCTCTCTTCTTCCTTAAGCTCAACAATGGCTTCTCTCAGCCACTCTCTCAAGCCCATTTCCTTTCCACCCAAAAATCCAAACGCCAAGCCACAAAATACCCTACCACGATCCGCATATCTCTCCAAGAGTCAAGCCCATCAGTCGCCGTCGTAGGCGTCACCGGCGCCGTAGGCCAAGAATTTCTCTCCGTCCCCTCCGACCGTGACTTCCATTACCGTTCCCTCAAGCTCATTGCTTCCAAACAATCCGCCGGTAAGTCCATTTCCTTCCAAGACCGCACCTTTACCGTCCAGGAACTCACCGCCGACAGCTTCGACGATGTCGACATCGCACTCTTCATTGCCGGTGGGTCGATAAGCAAACAGTTCGGTCCCATTGCGGTCGATAAAGGCGCCATTGTGGTTGATAACAGCTCAGCGTTTCGAATGGTTGATGGAGTGCCTTTAGTTATCCCGGAAGTGAATCCGGAATAAAGGGGTGCATATTCTTAAAGACTCTCTCATTTCAGACCCCTCCTTAGGGGACGTTTGTTTCACCCATTCTAATATGATTGTGTCTATTATTTCGTGGCATCCTCTTCTTATGGGTTTTGTGAAAATTAATGTTGATGCAACTACGACTAAGGATTGGAAGAAGAGTGGTTTAGGAGGAGTTTTAAAAGATTCCTCTGGAACTACATTAGGGTCTTTCAAGGAGCATGCAGGTCCGAGGCCTCCAACATTTATGGAGTTAAAAGTTATTCAAAAGGGGCTAATGTTCTATGCTGATTTTCGGGCGAGAATCAAAGACAGGTTGATTATTGAAAGTGACAGCAAAATGGCAGTGGACTGGGTTGAGGGAGTTGAATTATGTCCTCATGTTTATGCTTATTTGGTTACAGACATTGTTTACTGGCTTAATATGTTCGATGGTGTGGTTAGATGGGTAAGCAGGACAGTTAACTTTGAGGCTGATGCCTTAGCTAAAGAAGGAATTGGTTGATTAAATGTTGATGTTTATGGGTCACAAGGTTGCCTTGTGTTGACCTGTATGTTTACTTTACTTTTAGGGTTGTATCTTGTATATTATTATTTTGTTCAATAATATCCTAAGGCACTCTATTCCTCCTTCGCTGATTAAGGAGCTTATCAACAAGCACCTTTAATCAAGAAGGAGGTTTTTAATGAGACCTGAAATTCTTATAAAAAAGAAGAAGGTATAAGTTAAAAAAGTTTTTATTTTTAGGGTTATTGGCTTGAGAAATATTTAAGCGTTTGAATGGTAGATTAATTGCAGAGTTTAGCTTTGCATTGTTTGTTTGTTGCTGCCTTTTGGGTTTCATTTGGATTTTACGGAGAATGATTTAAAGTTGTTGTTATAAATAGTTTGGAGATTCCAAGTAACATACTCAATTCGAAACTTTGAGTCGGAGTAACATAAGTTGTTTTGGAGACAATTTTGAAACAGGAATTTAGGGATTGTTTGCAAATTTTACTAAGAAATCATTGGCATATTGAGTTTGAAGTCAGATGAATAAGTGATTGATTGGAAAAGATGCTGGGTAAGAAATGAATAATGACTGCTTCAATCTGTATGATATAGTGCTTTGTGTCGATTGTGTTTTATACCGTTAAATTTATATGAGATATCAAGAAAGAAAACTGTATGTTTTGAGCCTTTAGGGTAGGATTTCTATTGTTCAGTGTTCAGAGTCTCGTCAAGAAACTGGTCCGATTCTTGATAATTTATGGTTCAAATATTGATTTTATTCATGACATGTTTCAGGTGACTCGTATAGTGGTCAGTACATATCAGGCAGCTAGTGGTGCAGGTGCTGCTGCTATGCATGAGCTTGAGCTACAGACCCGTGAGGTTATTCTATTCTGTTTCCTTTTCCCTTCGTTTCATTTTATTGTTTCATTGTTATATGAGAGTTTGATTATTTTTTTCTTCTAAATTGATTCCTTGCTGCATTATTTTAGGTCTTGGAAGGGAAACCGCCAACTTGTAATATCTTCAAACAACAAGTATGTATATTTCTCTTACATTATCTATAAATTTCTGAACATCTTTTTGTCACGCCACACTTCTTATTATTTTGTCTTACTTCTTGAACGCATGCAGTATGCTTTTAACTTGTTCTCACATAATGCTCCGGTTCTCAAGAATGGATATAATGAAGAGGAAATGAAAAATGGTCAAAGAGACGAGGAAAATCTGGGTCAGTAATTAGTGTTCTGTGTCAGTGTTATGTATACGAGCATGTGCTGTAAATTCTAGAATAGTTCTAGAACAATTTGTTAGCTTCTTGTTATGAGCAGTTAAGCTGTTAATGGTTTGTTGCATAGCAGTTACATTTTCTTCTTGATTGTATAAATAGCTACTCTCTAACTCATGAGAGATCAGCTTTTCATTAATAAAAGTATTACAAAGATTTCAGTTCATTTCTTGTTTCTTAGATAGCTAAACTGCTATCTTATCATGGTATCTTTCGCCAATACCTGGGTGTTTTCTTCCGCTGTTTCTTCTTCTTTCCAGTAGCTGCACGAGGTTAAGTTCTCACATCGTGTATTCTTGGCGTCATGGTTGATTTGACTGTTGATCCCGAGGATGTGTCTCCGAATACTTCCTCCCTGAGTCCTGGAACTTCTCGAGGTATGTTTGGCATTCAACACACATACCAAAGCATGACACTGTTAAACTCACTGAATCCACATACCTTCTTTGGAAGCATCAAGTGGCTTTGATAATTGATGGCTATGGGTTGCTGAGGTTCATCTCTGCCGGTTCTGTTGCACCAGATGAGTTCATCACTAATGCGTCTAGACAACGTGAAGAGAATCCAGTGTTTGCAGCTCATCGCCAGCAAGATAAATTGCTTGCTTCCTGGCTTTTAACTACTGTGAGTACAGAGGTTTTGCCTCACTTGACTGGACTTACAACTGCGATGTCAATCTGGAATACTATATCTTGTCTGTTTGGTGCTCGCTCCAGTGCCAAGATTTCTTCTTTCCGGCACAGTCTTCATTCCCAGCGAAAGACTGGTTTGACGATTAGGGAATATCTTGCTAAGGTCAAGTCTATTTGTGATCTGCTGATTGTTTCGGGTAGTGTGGTTACTGAGCAAGAACATGTTAATGTTGTGTTAGTTGGACTTACAGTGGAGTTTGAGTCCATTATTGCAATTGCGTCACGAGAAAATTTTTCTCTTGATGTTCTTACTGAGATGTTAGACTGCGAGGCTCGACAGAATGTGTTCTTGAGAGAATACTTTTCTGCAAATCTTGTTCTTCACTCTCGAGAAGGTGGTGGTGCTGAAACTGCTTCTTGTGGAACTCATGATGCTAATATTGGGTCATCACAGGGTCATCAATCTCGTGGACAGTCGAATGGATATCATGGTCGAGGGTCAAGTATTGGATGAACGTGATTTTGGTAATGCGAATGAAGGCACTTTCAACGTTGTTGGGTCAGGTGCGCATGGGACCATTGCTTTTGAAAACACGCATGGGACCACGCTGCTAACTTGTGACAATGCACATGCTCCAACGGCTCCACCAACACATGTCGCGCATGCTCCAAAGGCTCCACCAACACATGTCACCCCTACTCCACTAAGTTCAACGCATGATCCAAAGAATTCAATACATGTGCATGATTTTTTGAATACAAACAATGTTCCACTAGTTTCAATGCCTGCTCCATTCTTCACAGGTGCGCATGGGGCCTTTTCATTTGAAAATATGCCAGCAGGTGCGCATGAGTCCATTTCTTTTTATAATATGCCAAATTGTGCTGCTCCATTAAATGAAAACAGCTCATGTGCTGCTGGTCCCACACAATCCCGTGCCATTGTGGAGCTCATGCTTGCTTCTTCCAATTTTGTTTGTAATGAGGCACATGATACTTCTAGTAATTTGAGTAGCACACCTATTGGAGCTGTGGCCGACCACGATAATGCGCCTGGAGCCTCGCCTTTTGGAGCAATGGCCGACAATGACAATGTGCATAGAGTCGTTACAACGGGTAACAATGCATATGGGGCTAGTTTGGTTCAAAATGCTCATCCTATGGTTACCAGGGCCAAAGATGGCATTCAGAAACCCCGTGTTCTGCATATTGAATACTTTGATGAAGAGCCTCGGTCCATTAAAGAAGCTATGAAGATTCCTCATTGGAAGAAAGTTGCACAGGAAGAGTTTGATGCTTTGATTGCAAATAACACGTGGTCTCTGGTCCCTCTTCCTAGAGATCGTGTACCTGTTCACTGCAAGTGGATTTTTAAGGTGAAACGTAATGCTGATGGCTCAGTGTCTCGGTACAAGGCTCGTCTTGTTGTGAAGGGATTTTTTCAACGACCAGGGATTGATTTTCATGAGGTTTTTAGTCCAGTTGTGAAACCTGTAACGGTACGAGTGATTCTTACTCTTGCATTAACAAGAGGTTGGTTGTTGCGTCAAGTATATATTAATAATGCCTTTTTAAATGGGGCTTTGATTGAAGAGGTTTACATGACTCAGCCTCCTGGTTTCGTGCAATCTGGTGATGGTTTAGTTTGCAAGCTACATAAAGCAATTTATGGCTTGAAGCAAGCTCCTCGGGCCTGGTTTGAGAGCCTTCGAGAGTATCTGGTCTCTGAAAGGTTCGTTTTGTCTAAATCTGATTCATCTTTGTTTGTTCGAAAGTCAGCTAGTAGTGTTGTCTACATGCTTGTATATGTAGATGATATCATCTTGACAGGGAGTGATGCTAGTGAGGTGCAATGGGTTATTGAAAAGTTGCATGCTTGATTTTCTTTAAAAGATATTGGCTCTCTTAATTTTTTCCTTGGCATTGAGGTGTGTTCTGATGACAATGGTCTTGTTTTGACTCAACAAAAATATATTCGTGAGTTGTTGCATAAGCATGGTTTTGATGATGTCAAGAGTCTTCCTACTCCCATGGTCTCCAATTGTAAGTTGTCAGTTGCTGCCGGTGATCCCGTTGAAGATGTAGCCCAATACAGAAGCATTGTAGGAGCTCTTCAGTACATAGTAGTTACTCGGCCAGATATTGCTTTTGCAGTAAACAAAGTCTGCCAGTTCATGCAGTCACCTATCAATAGCCATTTTCAGGCTGTTAAGAGGATTTTACGTTATCTTCAAGGAACGGCTGATTATGGTCTCCATTTTACAGCATCTTCTCGCATGTCTCTGAATGGTTTTGCGGATGCAGATTGGGGGTCTGATCCTGATGATAGGCGTTCAATGACTGGCTACTGTATTTTCTTTGGTGGAAATCTCATTTCCTGGAGCTCACGCAAGCAACAAGTTGTTTCTCGTTCCACGGCTGAAGCTGAGTATAGGAGTGTTGCTTCTGCCGCTGCTGACCTTGTTTGGATTGAGTCATTACTACAAGAGTTGTGCATGGTTCCACATGGAAAAGCTACCCTGTGGTGTGATAATTCCAGCACTGTTGCGGTCTGTGCCAATCCTGTTCAGCATTCTAAGTTCAAGCATGTTGAGCTTGACTTGTTTTTTGTACGATAAATGGTTGTTGATGGTCGTTTACAGGTTATTGAGGTTCCAACTTATGAGCAGGTGGCGGATTTTTTGACAAAGCCACTGTCTTCTACCTCTTTTCTCAAGCACAAACAAAGACTCTTGGTAACACAGCTAAGAGGGCTTCCTGCAGGTTTACAAAGTGGGAATGACAAGGGGAATACTGAAGTCAAGAAGTTTTCTGCAGAAACTGAGGCAAATACTGAAGAAGTTAATAAAACAGGGTGAATGTTAGTGTTATGTATACGAGCATGTACTGTAAATTCTAGAATAGTTCTAGAACAGTTTGTTAGCTTCTTGTTATGAGCAGTTAAGTTGTTAATGATTTGTTGCACAACAGTTGCATTTTCTCTTGCTTGTATAAATAGCTACTCTCAACTCATGAGAGATCAGCTTCATTAATAAAAGAATTACAAAGATTTCAGTTCATTTCTTGTTTCCTAGATAGCTAAACTGCTATCTTATCATTCTCGACATATACCTATTGTGTTTAACATGTATTCATCGAGTGATATTTTTGTCCAGATATAGGGTTTTTGGATTAGTGTAGTCTTCTTGGTTGTATTGTTTTTTTTTTATAAGGTTAGGGAAGCTTCTAACGAGACTCATAACTTAAGTCTTCATTTTATTAATAAATATTCCACCGAGAAGAAAAGTAATTTATCATTATTTTATTAGTTCATACCCAAGATAAAATACATAATCCTACCTTTTACTCTAGTATAAATATACATATTATATGTGTCAAATTGATCTTAAGGATTTTTAACTTTAATTACGCTTACAGAAGTTTTGCTTAGCTCTATTTTTACTTGACGAATAATACAATCAAATGATAATTATATTTAGTTAATATTTTTTTTATTAATCTTAGATAAGTACAAAAAATATCTGTTTAAAAATTATTACAACCCGGGCTCAAACCAAATTACAAACCCAAAAAATTATATTCACCGTTTTTCACTCGGACGTCAAAGAAATAGATGTACCGCATTGTAAAATATAAAAAAAATAAATAAATAAAGTTTCGAGGGAGGAAAGATGGTTGGCATATTCCTTTAAGAAGTTGGTGTATAGAGTTATTCTAGTGGCCCTTTCAACTTCTATTTTACGTGTCTTATTGGAAAGAGGCTTCTTCAACCATGTCTCTTTTTTTTTTTTATCTCAAATGCGTTGCATTAACTCAATTTTCATGAAAATATAGACTTATTGATATTTTTTGCTCATATTAAATTAATATTTTTATTTATTTTTCAACAATTTAACTCATGAAGTTGTTTAGGGTGTTTATCCTAACCCTCAAAATCCATTTTGACGAACAAAACTGTTCATCTTTTGCGTTTATCAACACCAACAACCGATTGATGTGAGAATGCGATAGGGGTGAAAGTGATAAATTTGGTATACTACAGGGGTAAAAGTTACTCTTTTGCCGATTAATTAAGTTAATAAGGACCAACAACCGATTGGTCTAGTGCGATGAGGCATTACATCCCTTAAGCAAGGTCAGGGGATTGAATTCTGGCTATTGTCTCTGCAGTACATGATCCATATTAGTCGATCAATAGTTCGGATAGAAGTGATTATACCAAAATAAATTAAGTTAATAAGGATCAAATAAACTTGATTTTAATCTTGGGGGTTGCCCCTTTTAAGCACACGGCAGATGATTAATCTAATTACTTTATTTTATTTTCAAGGCATACGAATAAGACATTGAAAATAACCCAATCGCTAAATTCCATCGTTGAAATTATTTTGGATGGTGCTATAACAACTAAAAGGAATCATAAAATGTCGAATTTTTTATGTTTATATTATTATTTAATAATTTATAAATTAAATATAAAAAATGTCAGCAATACTATTAATTGAATTAAAATTGATCTATGAAAAATGATCATTGACATAATTGAATCTAATAACTCCCAACCGTCCAAAAAGATTCCCCTTAGCTTAATAATGTACTACCATTTTTAAAAAATAATTTATATAATTGAGTATATGGATAAGGTTATAATTTTTCAAATAATAAAAATAAATAATAGAAATTATTGCATCCATATTTTTTTCCTCAAAATTATGATGGGACCATCATGTATTTCAGATAATATGTCATAATTTTATAATTGCAGCTCATTCGACCCTTTGTCTTGGGTTCTTTTTGTTGCTATAGCTTACAATTACATGGGAGTTGTGCTTTAAGTACATAAGCTATCTGATTCAAAAGTGTTAGGGGGGTTAAACAAACTGTGTACCATGAATAGTTCAAATAAAGTTCGTGATATTTTTATAATTTAATGATTGGAATAGAAAATAAATAATAGATCAATGACTAATGATGTGATTTATTAAAAAAAACTCTAATGACGTTAGATTATCAAGCTATTTTGTTTATGTAATTCTGACAATAATTTAGATTAGAAATCTTATGGTGGAAACATACACACTTGGGCCTTATCCTTTTCTTGGGTGGAAAGTTAAAGCCGAAACATGGTGGTACTGAGAGTCTGAAACAGGAGTGGAATGTGGATCAAACCGTGTAGACTTGAAGTTCAAGCAAGTAGTCCTTAAAAACGCTCTCACGAGGGCACGTATTAGAGGTGCACAAAAAATTCGAATATTCGATTTTGCTTAAAAAATATTCGAAACTGGATTTTGAAGAAACCGATTTTTTTTAAAACCGGATCGGATATTTAAAATCCGGATAGTATAACCGGTTTGGAAAAAAATTGAACGATCGGTTTTTTTACCGGATTAAAAACCGGTTTTTTTCAAACCGGATAAAAAACCAGTTTTTTATCCGAAAAAAAATCCGGTTTTTTTAAAAAACTAGATTTTTATCCGAAAAAATCCGGTTTTTTTTAAAAAAAAAAAACGGTTTTTGCAAACCGAAACCGGTTACACCATCCGACCCTCCAAACCGGTTAGGATCCGATCCGATTTTTTTAAATCCGGTTTTTGGGTTGGGGGGAAAACCGGATCGGTTTTTATCCGATCCGGATCGGATTGAAATCCGGCTTTTGTGCATCTCTAGCACGTATTATAGAGTAAATTGTTCATAAATTATCAATTTTGGCCCATTTTAATATCTAAGCTTTGATTTTTTTCAAAACCATTCTTAAAGTTTACTTTTTGTTTCGTTTAATACCCTTACTCAAAGTTCAACGTTAATTTTTTTTTAAAAAAATTTGGATACTAAAACGGATAAAAAATGATAGTTTAGATATTAAACACGCTAAGTTTTTAATAATATGGTACTAAAATGAAATAAAAACTAAACGTTCGATATGATTTTTAAAAAATTGAAAGTTTAAATATTAAAACAAACCAAAACAAATAGCTTAGATACTAATGCATAATTTACCATATATATATAGTGCAAGATCCAATTACACAATGTAAAACTCTTTTAGTTTTATGCAGATTTATAACCGCATAATGAGTGAAAATATATGATTCAGATTAACAGTAGAATATGTGAAGATATTCACTTAAAAAAACATAGTCAATCAGACATCTATTTTCTCTCATCCAATGATCTTAAATCTATGTAAAACCAAAAAGTTATATATATATAAAATAAATTCCAACACAGAAAAAGAACAGCATATATTGATCGTATCAAATGTCTTCACACCATTGAACCAACAGAGTTTCTTCATCTGGTGTTGGTGCCATGATAAATGGAGTTGTTCAAGAGGGAGCTCATTTCCCAATTTCGAAATTGTTATACAAAATCTTGAATAACAGGCTTAAAGCCCAAGATATAAGCGGATCAGAGAGCACATACCCTGCGTACTCTCAATAAACAAGGACTCAGTTAACTATTAAATATTTAATATATATTATTTAAAATTCAAATTAATTCAGATAATTGATCAAATTAACCAACTTTATTTAGTTCAGTTAAAATTTTCGAAAAATTTCAATTAATCAACTGTAAAAAGATAAAATTATTAATGATTTTTGACCAGTTCGGTTTTATCGGTTTAATCAACTGTAACCAAACCAACCGATTGAACAACGCAGTTCATATGGGTCCTTAACCAACATAATTATTGTAATATTGCAGTACATGTTACGACTGAAACAGGAAAAAGAAGATAAATGGAACAAACTCTTCTATCAGGCATGTGGAACAAGAACAATGACTGATTCTATTCACATTTTAAACTACAACTCCCTAAACTACGCTATAACACTGTCAACATGCTAATTCCCATCAGGAAAAGATATCAAAACACCTAAAAAATCATAATAGGACAACAATCAGAAACTCCGAGAATGTTCCATCTCGGAATGGCTTTAAGACAGAACAGAGAGAGGATATCATTCGGTTCTAGCTTCGAGAAGCTAGTCTAATCGTCATCACCACCGGACGCCTTGGAGGTTCCAGCTTTCTTTGGGAGGAGAAGGTTATGGATGTTGGGTATTACACCGCCATTAGCGATGGTCACATCTCCGAGAAGTTTGCTCAGTTCTTCATCGTTCCTTACAGCGAGCTGGATATGACGAGGCACTATTCGGGTTTTCTTGTTATCCCTGGCAGCGTTGCCGGCGAGCTCAAGAACCTGAAATTATAAAGAAAAGGTTTCCACTAAAATTAACAGATTTGTATAGTTGACCGAATTTTCAAGCAATGTTTAAAAATGTTGTCTCCCTAGAGAGAAGGACAATTTCTTGTAACTTTAGGAATTAAGATATCGAATTGTTAGGGGGGAAACAGAAATTATATAAATCATACTAAACTTTTAGGGGAAACGAACCCTAATTTCCAAATCCCAAGAACATGGAAGATTATCGGTGAAAATACTCATGATTAGGCTACAAACGAAGTTGAAAATACCCATGAACCATGCCATAAAAAGAGAAATTGGAAAAAATAAATCTCAATAATAATGGGAAAAATCGATACCATGGAATAGGTTATAAAGCCAGAAGAAACAATTTCCTTTGAAAATTTAACCGATTGTCATCACTAATTCAACAAAATAAAAAAGTAATGAAAAAGAAAGTGTTAAACCTCAGCGGCAAGATATTCAAGAACGGCGGCGAGGTAGACCGGAGCTCCAGCTCCGACACGTTCAGCATATTTCCCAGCTTTAAGGAACCGAGCGATACGACCGACCGGGAACTGAAGACCGGCCTTACTACTCCTCGATGTTGCCTTCTTCGACGCTCCTGATCCGAGAGTTTTACCCCGACCCGCCATTTTTAGACTCGCCACGAACAATAATGTAAATGAACGCCGAAAGTAATGTAGGAGCAAGAAAGACAGATATCAGTGCGAGAATAGCTGATTGATTTGAGTATAAATATTGGAGACCGAGAAGTAACTAGCCAATGCAGAGAGAAGACACGGATCAATAATATTATCCGTTAGATGGTGATGAAATAGACGGCTTAGATTTGAACTGCACGCCGCTTCCCCCACTATTTTCGGCTTTCGGATTAGTTAAATTTAAGGAGGGAAACTTTTATTGGGATACTTGTACGGTTCGATCCCTACTGTTGTTAATTTCTTCATTCGATACCGTTCATGAGGGTTTGAATTTTTGGAATGAAAAACGTTATTGGTAAACTACAACAAATGGTCACTAATGTTTGATTAATATTTCATGTTCTACACTGAAGTTTTAAAATTAATAAATTGATCAGTAATGTTATTGATTTGTCATAAAATGGTCACCCTAAAGTCATTTACATTCAATTGATGACGTGAAAACGTTAATAAAAAGATTAATATTTATTTTTACCCCTAAACTATTGTTAAAATGACAAATATGTCCTCAAATAACGATTTTATATCTAATTTGTCTCGAAAACATTCTAATTTTCATTTTATTCCTAATAACCACCATTCACGCAGCACCAACAACGATGGAAGCAGCTGTGAAG
Source organism: Hibiscus syriacus (assembly GCF_006381635.1). NCBI lineage: Eukaryota > Viridiplantae > Streptophyta > Magnoliopsida > Malvales > Malvaceae > Hibiscus > Hibiscus syriacus. Next base: position 9,244 of record NW_024063511.1, on the reverse strand, counting down.
AAGTTAGACATCGATGCACTTCCGAGCAAGGAAAACTCACCTAAGGTGAGAAGATTCCTCTCTTCCAAGAACGTATCATTTTAATGATGATTTTATGTATTTCTATATGTTAAACAGAAACATGAGCACAACAATATATATGGCTATTCTAATATTCTATTATATTTTGTAAAGATGATAATAATAATTTTTAACCCTCTTGCACCTAGCTAAATGCCATATTCAATTATAATGGAGCTAATTACTTCTTTGGGTACATTTCGTCCTAATTAGTAAAAATTTACGTTGTTTTTTTAAGAATAACAGTGTTGCAGTGAGGTTGTTATTTTTTAAGATGCTGCAGGCCATAGATATTCCATTGGTTCAAAAGATGAAAGCTGAAGTTGAGCTTAGCTTAAAACCAACAAAGTAGTTTTTCTTTTGGCTTACTTGAAACCATGAAAGTAGCATTTCTTTTAGATTGCTGATTAAAATACTTGAAACTGATAAGGCGTTCTCCTGCTTGCTTGTTCCGTCGTGCAACACGTGCTGCGTGAAGGGTGGTTCACGTGAATATAATGGAGGTGGTGGGATGTTTAAAACAATGGAAATTAAATAATTTTTGGTAAACTATATAAAAAATCATTGTTTAATGACCTATTTGATGTTTTAGTTGTAGTTTAGGGGTTAAACTAAATATTAACATTTTTATTAACACTGTCGCGATATCAATTTAACGGAAATTACATTGGACTGATCATTTTGTTACAAATTGATAACGTTAATGAATTTATTATTTTTGAAATTTCAGTGGGAGAAAACAAAACCTGGTGTTTCATAATTCGGAGGTCTCTTACGGAAGCTGCTCTCAACCTGGTGTTGGGGGTAGCCTACTATCTTACCACCTCGTTACCCCATACATATGGGAAGAAGGGACAGCCATTTTTTTATGTAAAGATTTAGTTTGATTTAGTTTCAAATATTATTTGAACTCACATTGTTATTGTTATTGAAACGTCAATTTGTCTTTAAATAAAAAGAGTAATTTTTCAAATAGATATAATCAACTAAGTTAAATTCCATATATTTGGGATTTTTTGAATTCGAGTTTATCTTAATTGTATGAAATAAACGAGTTGAAACAGAGTTAGTTTTAATATAAGATCGTCTCAACCTAATCTAAAATAATTACAAAAATAAGTATAATATCAAAATTAGCTCGATCATGTAAATGAGTATTTTGGTTTATATTATTTTTTAGCACTTGAACCCTTAACATTTTAATTTTTGATCGAAATGATTCTATTTGATGGAAATCATTAATTGATCAAATATCAACACATGTTATTGATATAATATTTTCACACGTGTTTAATTATTAACGTGACACATGTCATATTATTACATTGGGTGACATTACACGTGTCATACTATAATATTGAGTGTGACATGTAACACGTCAATAATTTAACATATGTAAAAATATCACATTAATAATATATATTATTCACTACTCTACTAACAATTTTTATATAAGGAAATTATTTTGTTGAAAAATTAAAATATTAAAAGAATAATAGGTATCAAAATGATTATTCGAACAAATGTTAGAAGTTAATTTTAACATTATCACGTGCTAATATAACGGTGTTTATTACATGGTATGGATAAATACATTATTTATTTTAAGGATCTCCATCCTTTTCAAAGCTTAAAATTGCAGAAACACAGCATCCAACACTTAAAATCCCATGAACAAAGCACAATATTCCTCCAACAAGTAGAAAATGGCGATGAAAAACCTGCTGGCACAACCCTTTTGATTTCGAAATCTCCAGCATTCCCATCACCAGCGCTGGAAATCCAACCGCCACTACAAGCCTAATGAATTCAGAAACCATTTCGATTCAGTTTTGTCTCATACATTTCAATGGAAGAATCTTTAAAAAAAAAGAGTTTTAGAAGACACGTACCAAGAAAGAACGAGGCACCCGAACCAGAATTTCCTTTTACCAGATGATTTATTCTCAAGAGTCTCAGTGCAACAGATGCACATGCAGCCACCGAGTAAATTTGCAGAAACATGGGATAAAGCTAGTAGAACAGCTGCAATCTGCCCGAGCTTGAAAGCTTCATCATTTGGCTGTCGACACTCTAATCTCTTTACATGTACTTGGATGACGAGAAAACCAGCAGCAAAATCTACGAGAACAATCATGAGACAAACGAAAACACCAGCCTTTTCCATTTCTTTCTCCCACAAACGTTCCTCAAATTAACCAAAAGGCAACGGCGGCATGGAACGGATGGTATTTTAACAAGGAAATACTAGTAGAGAAACAGAAGCCTTCATGGTCTCTTTCATAAAATGGGTAAAGTACATTTTCATGACAAACCCTATTTTTTTCCTTCTTTGCATGAAAATGTAAATTTCTCTGGGGCTTCCTTGGCTGATTGGTTAGGGTAGGGACCTTGGGGGGGGACTTTGCTTTTAAAATCCTTTGACAATCCATGTCACACATGTGACTTATTGAATCATGGGGGAATACATCCTGATCTCTAAATGTAAGGGGAGTTTTCATAATCATTTCGAGTAACAAGTACACGGATTTTATACTTGGGTCCCCAATGACGAAGTTACCTTGATCGTGGGAGGACTTCTTCCCAATTTGTCCCCACTCTTGAAAACTTTAAACTCGTGACATTAAATAAATATATCCAAAATAGAATTTAAGTACGATTTGCATATTAAGCACATGATAGTAATAGTACTTAAACATGTCAAACATGACAGCAATGTCCCTTCATGTCTCTTTGACGAAAACTGCCATTAAAATCTCTGTTCTTTTGTTGAAATGACAAATTTGGTGAAAAGTTTTTCCCCGAGTGGAAACCATAATGTTAAGTTAGGGTTCAAAGTTGCCAAATGACAACAAGAAACACAACATAAATCAATAGTATCCAATTTAATCAAACATAATACATATCTACCGATACAGTCTTTATTTAAGGGCATGCTACCCTACGGCGACATCCTTTTCGAAGCTTACATTTGCAGAAACGTAGAATCCAACAGTTAAAATTGCATGAACAAAGCACAATATTCCTCCAACAAGTAGCAAATGGTGATGCAGAACCTGGTGGCATGAACCTTTTGATTTGGGAATCTCCAGCATTCCCATCACCAGCGCTGGAAATCCAACTGCCACTACGATCCTGATAATATGTTAAGCCAATGAGTTTCACATAAAGTTAAAAAAAAACGAAAATTTCGAACAAAAATGGAGTTTTGGAAAACACATACCGAGAAAGAACGAGACACCCGAACCAGAACTTCCTATTAGAAGTAATTTTCAAGCTTTTCAGTGCAACAGAAGCACATGCAGGCACCAAGCAAATTTGCAGAAACATGGGACAAAGCTAGTAGAACAGCTGCAATCAACCCGAGCTTGAATGCTTAGTTTTGGGGTGTTGACACTCAGATCTCTTCACATTCATGCACCTGTTTAAACATAAAGTTAAAAAAACCCTTGATTTGTCAAGTGTAATCTGTGTTGAATCAGATATCAAAGAATGTACCTTGTCTTTGGTAATAGTGGTTGGATGCGGAGAAAACCAGCAGCAAAATCCACGAAAACAATCACGAGACAAACGAAACCAGCTTTGCCATCTCTCCCAACAAGAGAAATACCAATTTATTTTCCCTACTATATAGTACTAGTTTTCAATCATTTCATTTGTATACTTTGCAGCCTGTACTTGTGTCAGTATACCGTGCACTTAGTCTTTGCCAGCTCTTTTTTCCTTTTCGTTTCTCCTTTTTTCGAACTGTTTGGAAGCTGAGAAAAATTCTTTCCAACTGATTTGTCTGATATACTTCAGACATGTAAGTTGGGACCTTGAAGAGAAGCCTCCTTTTGAGTACTGTGACAGACCGTATCAGACATGTGAGTTGTGAGTTGAATCATTGGTCGGTTTAGATACTATTTGGATATAAGGTGGAATCATCTCTTGGAAATTGTAGGGGATGGCACGGTTTTGTCGAATTTGATCATTTGCTTTTCAGATGCAGGTTCGAGGCCAAACAGTATAAGTCCAATAGAAGTATGGAAGATAAGATATTAATATCCAATTTATTGGTTAATTAATTCGAATGGAATAATATTGTATTATCAATATATTATTGTTCTTACATAAATTTAGTTTTGTTTCATTTTAGTATCATATTCAAAATTTAACGTTAATTTTTTAAAACAAATGAAAGTTTAGGTACTAAAACGGGTCAAAACTAATAGTTTATGTATTGAATGCCTTAAATGGTGGGTACTAAAATGACATAAAAACTAAACGTTAGGTATGATTTTAAAAAAACTGAAAGTATAGATCTAAAATGAACTAAAACTGATAGTTTATGTGTTAAATGTGTAGTTTATCCTTTTTTATATAGAAATGATTGGATCGTAGGACTCAGACAAATCCCATTCTAGAACTTAATCCAAAGACCAAAAGGCTCTTACCATTCTGGGCCTCAAGTCCAGCAAATTGGTAAAATGCCTTTTCCTTTAACCCGTTATGCAAAAGTATAATATTAAAATTTATAAGTTAATTAATCCATTTAAATATTATGTTTGATCAGTTAAACATACAAAGATTGAATTACCCGAATTAGTTATCTGCCAAAATTTAATTTAAGTTCGGTGGATTGTTTTTTTTAATATAATTTATGCATGATTTGAAGCAAAACCCAATTGGTTGTTGTATTGTTGGTCAACGTTGTATTTTTAAACTCTACCTATGAATGTGCTGTTTATAGTCAGTCAATGGTGTGATTTTTTGATTTATTATTATTAAAAGTAAATGCAGTTTGGTAGGGCAAAATTGAAACCTCATAATGGCGTGCGATAGCATTCAATTGGGCTCATAAACACTGACCGATACCGCACCCATCGAACACGCCTTGGATACTATTATTTATTTTATGTTTTCTTTAAACCACAATAAAAACTCATTAAACAAATCCACATAAAAAGTATGTATATCACCTCTTTGTATTCCTTTTAATTAATAGGTTTTATAGAAATTTATTATAAGAGCGAGTTTAGGTATGCAACGAATTGAATATTCAATGAATTATTCGTGAATCATTCGGTGAGAAGTTCGTTTCGCTACTCGTGTTTGACTGTATTAAGCCGATGTTGGATTCGGTTATGTAGCCAAATACGAAGGGCACTGTAACCTTCAATCCAACCTTATTTCTACATTGGTTGAGAGGTGGATATCAGAGACACACACATTCCATCTTCCGTGTGGAGAGTGCACGATTACGCTGGAGGATATTTTCATACATTTGGGGCTTCCGGTAGATGAAGATATGGATTTCTGGGGTGGCGGATGGTGACTGGCATTCCTTGTGCGAGGAGTATCTTGGAGGTGTCCCGCCTAATTTCAACGGTGGTCGAATACCGTTAAATTGGTTGGATACAACTTTTAAACATTTTAGTCGCGACTCCTCCAATGAAGATGTTAAAATGTATGCACGGACTTGCATATTACAACTCATAGGAGGGATCCTGATGTCTGACAAATCGCGTAACCAAGTTCATTGTGTGTGATTATATCACCTCACAAATTTTTGTGTTGTCGGCATACTAAGTTAGGGCTCTGTAGTTTTGACATTTTTGTATAGGGAAATGTGTCAAGAAATTGATTATCGAAAAATGCTATCGCCAGATGTCTCATTCTTCTCTAGTCTTGGGCGTGGTATCGCATGCCCTTTTTATGTCCGGTCGTGAAAAACTCGTTGGTCTTCTCGCTATTGTTGAGGTAATTTCAATACTGAATTCTTATATAAATAATTTTGTTGAGTAAATGATTATTTTTTTTCATTGAATAAGTGGTCAAATGCAAGAAAAGATAATCGGGATTTATCGAATGAATTGGAAGAAATTCGGCTACTCATAGATCAGAAGGCTGGTACAAAGGTATGTATTTAAATTTTATTATTTACTTTTAATTATATTTATATAATTAAAATATTATTTTTATAAGAAATATATTTGTTTCAGTTCAATGTGCTCCTTATTCTACTGAAGAAATGAGGATGCGTATTCCACATCACTTGAGATACCTAATACATATCTGAATGGCGGTGGTCCCTTTGATATGTTATGTTATTGTCAAGTGGCATCCTATTGATCGCGTGCTCCTCCAATTTGGTTTTGTACAATCTATTACAGAAGCACCTAAGAATCTCGACGATATACATATCATCGATAGACGGGGCAAAAAGAAGTCGACTGGCTGTTGAAGCACATCGAGTGGGTAATGATGGGAGGATCGACGTGGATGCATTATCCGTACGAAACCCATTTATGTGGATCATTATTCGGTTGCAGATGATTATTATGAGTGGTTCAACACGAAGAGAAATTGTTCCTACTTTCTGAGGAAGCACGAGGGGGGAGCATTCATCGGCACCGACAAAGACGTCCACCGTCACATCATCATCATCCCATGACTCGTGGGAGGAGAACAGGCGCTTCCAGCTCATCCTCAGATGCAGTACCAGAACCATCACAACAACTACCGTCTACACTGGTATATATTCTGCAGACATTTCAGATGGCACCGTAGCTACATCAGATGACACCATAGCTATTTCAGATATCACCACAGCCGAGTCAAACGCCACGTTCCATATCAGATGCCACCATAAGTATATCAGATACCACCACAGCCGGTCAGATGCCACCGTCGCAGGTTGTATGACCCTCATGGCAGATATTATACTTCTATGTAGATCCAACGTGGGGTTCATATTGCTTATTTGGCTGGTATAGGTGGATCACATGCACAGACACCTCTGGCACAGTTTTCGCACTCATCGATGTTGGTGTTCGTAGTTTTCACAATTTCTATGAACGGTGATAGTCAGTCATACACCTCCAGGGTCCTTATTTAATTATTCTATAAAGGTGCTACATCGTCATTCGTCCCTCATCAACAAAATGTAGCTTGATGATGATGATGAGAGTGAGAAGGAAGAACAATTTTATGAAGAAATCCTCATCGACACAGACAGCCACCGCCCTGCGGAACACATTTAAGAGCATACATCGATAGAGTTGTTTAGTTTTAATGCTTTTATTTAATTTTGTTTGTTTACCAGTAATTGTAAAGTTTTAATTATGGAATTTTTATTTATTTTTTTATTAATTTTTATTATTTAATTGTTAGAATTGTATCGTCGGCATTTAATGTTTCTATTTAGTTGTTTTTATTGTTTGAATTGTATCGTTTTCTTGTATTTAGTTTGTAATATTTTTATTTAATTTTCAATTGAGTAGCCCATTACTTGGTGATGCTTAAATGACATTAATTGAAAAAGTGAAAATTAAATAACACAAACTTAGATTTCATAAACAACTATTACATCCTCACAACATCAACAGTTACTTGTTGACAAAAGAGATGAACATTTTTTCCTTTTGTGTCCTAGATTTCTACAATGCCCACATCTTTTGTTTTCTCTGTACGTATCCCAAATATCCATATCACAATGAATTCGAATAGATTTTGGATGACTGAGCTCCCTTAAGGACAAATATGGTACAATCGGAAGCCAATTCTGAACCTTATCAGGGTCTTTCTCATTACCTATGGGGGAACTCAAATTCATATACCTTAAATACTTCTGAAAGTTAGTGTACGGGATCCACAAAATGATTATAGTCTTGACGAGTCTAAGAGCAAGCTGTTATAACATGGGAGCATGGATACTTCAGAGCTTGAAAAAACCTACAGTCACCACCTGTCTTGTAGATTAACTCTGAACGAGTTAGCTTAAATCCCTTGAAGAGATCTCGTCATCTATGTGACACGAAGTAATTCATGGGTTCTAGATAAGATTGTTACAGACATTCCATTTGATACAACAATTCTTTTTTGTAGATCTGCAACTTATCTTGGGTGATAGACATAACCGTTTTGCATCAAAGTTTGAGCTTGGCAAAAAACATTCCCAAACGAAAATACTTCGTTTTAACCAAAGTTGTTTCTGGTAAATGGCGGCGTGCCCTCTTTAAGGTCGAATTGATAGCCACAATCAAGTTGGTCGTCATGTCCATATCGATATCCACCACTATATGCATTTGTCCACATTTATTTTTTGATGAGACTGATGTAATTGTATCCTTCCTCATTTTCTCCTTGTAAATCTTGAAGCATGGACTCAAATATTTCATGTAATAGTTCGTAACCTGAGCGTCAAATGTAAAACTTACTGTTAATTTCCATAAAAAATGAAAAAGATTTAGAAATAAAATTAGTCATTTTTACATACTCATGCACATAAGTAATTGGCGTTCATCATTCTTCTTTGATCATAGGGTGGTTACCACATTGGACCCAAAAACTCCATTGCAGCTTTGATCCTAGCTCTGCGATCTGAAATGACACAAAATTTTCCCTCGTGACAACATGTAAGTGTAAGTTTATGAGGAAAAACCCAAAGAATATATTTTCTCCTTCAACAAGGGAAAAAACAACTGGAAGAATGTTGTGATTACCATATTGGACAATAGTAAAACTTGCTTGTATTTTTCATACAAAAATGTCCCATCAATTTGGACCACAAGCTTACAGCATTTCACAACATCAATGCACTGTGGGTAAGTCTAAAAAAGCTGGTAGAATTACCATCGATCACGAAACACTCGATTATTGTGGTATGCATGGCAAGTTTCAAAGTCGACAATTGTCCCAAGATTCAATATGTACACTACCCTAAACCAACTTGGTAGTTCATTGTAAGATGTATCCCACTCGTCGTAAAGTTTTTTAATGGCATTTTGTTTTGCCTTCCATGGTTTTCTATATAGGATGGTGTACCCAAACCAAAATCGTAATAGCTATATGGGTGCTTGCTTGACCATGGACATGATGGCTTGGTAGATAATCTCAGAGTTTAAGTTGGGATGGTCCTGGTTTATCCCTCCAGCACATCATGTGTGAGGATCGTTGTATATATTAGTTCTCATATATTGTTTTTCTTCTTCCTCTTCGATACACGAACCATCAAGTTGCATCCGTTATTATGTTGGACATAGTAGAAGACATACTTTTTCGGTGGTGGAATAGTCGACTCTGGACTGAATAGAATTACAAATGTTGTTATTCTTAATTGTCATCGCTGCTTATTATTTGGATGAAACTCTATTCCTTTATATAAGTCACCATCATTGACTATGAGTTAAATCCCTAGTCA